>NC_137623.1:39489102-39799102 GCF_963280865.1 Gymnoscopelus braueri | reverse complement strand
GGAAAAACTTGACGCAAATAGTCAGTTAAAGTGAATGTGAATTAATCACATGAAATAAATGTTCCCAACCTTAAAGGACATTTTACGGTTAGGCAAATGGCTTGACACACAATGTAAACAATGGAAGGTCCTCACAGTTATATTAATACAATGGTGTGTGTGTGTGTGTGTGTGTGTGTATGTGTGTGTGTGTGTGTGTGTGTGTGTGTGTGTGTGTGTGTGTGTGTGTGTGTGCGTGCGTGCGTGCGTGCGTGCGTGCGTGCGTGCGTGCGTGCGTGCGTGCGTGCGTGCGTAACCAGCCTTTTAAGCGGGTGCAGATGATATTCACATACGAAAGCAAATATGGCACTAAATTATTCAATAGGAAAACTCTCAGAAGTCGCCCGTTTCGAATTTACATTCTCCCCTCAACACTTGGGTTTAAAGGAGCACATTTCACATTTCACTTTGAAACCACTCAAATCCACCATTTTAGGGGGGTGGGGGGGTGATTGAGAGAGAGACTTGTGACTTGAGGAGCGGGGTAGAGGGGTAGGGCATTGCTGAAGCTCTTCAGATGTTTTGCCAAGCCGCGGCTGGAGGGTTTTAATTACGAGGTTGGTGGGCGCAGCATTTTTGAGTGGGGGATAATTGAGATAGTTTTACATCAAGTGGTCCCCATGGCTGTGCAATGTTTGTATATTATTTTGATGATTTACTTGAAGGTCATATAGGTGAGTGACACATTCTCTCTCATTCCAATCATGGAGCCAGCTTTCATAACAAAGCGTGTTGAGCTGTCCCTGCAAAATCCAACCCAATCGCCAGAGGAAAAACATTGCCGTTGTATGTCTGCTGCAAAGCACGGCTACACTGCATCTCGATGTTTCAAGGCAGGCGTGCCATCAGCAGCAGGCTTGAACCTCGCAGAGGGGTGCCCGAGCTGCAAAGTCCACTGCTGTTGAGTTGCAAAGCGATTGGCAGAGAATAGTAAACAATACATTCTTACTTTGATATTGCACTTGACTCGGATATCAAGAATTGAATTTGGAAACGTTGATATGCAATGCAATGTAGAAAAAAACAAATCCACATTCAAAGTATCTTGTGATTTGCAAAATGCAAAGTCAAATTGACTGATTTTGTGTGGATGAAAACTGCAAATATTAATGTTTTTGGCGTTGTTTACAAACATAATGCACACAAGATTGGCTGTAGTGTTTTTCTCAGCAGTGCTGCAATTCTCACAGCGAAACAACAATGCCAGCATCAGTGCACACCCTCACTAATACTTTGTGATGCAGAGAATATCGGCTCCATCATATAATATCATTCTCTCGTGGTGGGTCAGTGGTTAGCAGTGCACTGTTGTACTCTCTGTCTACTTCATGCTTTGTGGTGCAGAAAAAACAGCCCTGCATCATGTACACTAATACCTTTCAGTGGTTGGGTTAGCACTGTTGTCTCACAGCAAGACGCTCCAAACAAGGTCAAATCTGACTGAGGCCTTTCTGTGTGGAGAGAGCTCCACGTACACGAGGGTTTCGTCTCATACCAAAACAAATATGCATGTTAGGGACATACAGTATTCCCGCCAGTGCCCTTGAGCAAGGCCCTAGTTATAGACCTGGAGCTGTTCTCCGGGCACTGCTCAGTGGCTGAACACCACTCCTGTCTGTCCGTCCGTCCGTCCGTCCGTCCGTCCGTCCGTCCGTCCGTCCGTCTCCGTCTCCGTCTCCGTCTCCGTCTCCGTCTCCGTCCGTCCGTCCGTCCGTCCGTCCGTCCGTCCGTCCGTCCGTCCGTCCGTCTGTCTGTGTTCGTCACTTTCAATTTAATCTCATGATACAGACATTTTTTTCTGTCTTTAGATGGAATAAGTCATTTTCATGTAGTAAGTTATGTACCAAATAAAAAAATTAAAGCAATTTCAGCCTCGGGCATTTCGAAGCTACAAACATACACCAGAGACAGAGGATACAAACACAGCTGAGCTGACCTAAACATTTTTCTAAGCACTTCAGTGACGCGTAGGTGGCGGTAGCACTCATAACTTAGCTTTAGCGTAGCTGCTGCCTACTACTCTACTGCCCTCCTGCGCCTCGCAATTAGCACACACACACACACACACACACGCACACACACACACACACACACACACACACACACACACACACACACACACACACACACACACACACACACACACACACACACACACACACACACACACACACACACACACACAAAGACCTGAGTAGTGCAGTAGCCACTAGCCAGCAGTAGCATGAATGATAAGACCCTTTGCAGGCATCTTCAGACATCACATCTGAACTGAAATGTGTACAAAATGTCACAAAAATGACATAATTGATCAATTTGTTGCAATGAGCGAGCTGCTTGAATCTATAAAAACACCTATTTTTGGAACTGATGTGAATATAATAGGCTACAAGCACAGTGACTCTGTCAATGACATGGAGAGAGCTGGAGCAAAATGATGGAACAATTTGATGACATATTGCAGGGAAGTGACTTCCCATGGCATCATGAAACTATTTACAAGCGTATTATAGATTATGTACAGTAGGCTATTACGTTAAGGTTGAACCAGATGCGAAGCCAGAAACATGCTCAGCCTAGTTGGTTTATACTCTGTAAGATAGCGTCATGTATAGGCTACCAAAAAGAGCAGATCTACAAGTCTACATCACATGACACGGTGTAAGCTTGTAGATATATCTCTCGTAAGTCCTGACTACTTTCTGTTCTTTTTGTCAAGTGACACCCCTGCATAATGGGGTTGATCATTTAAGCTGGAAATTGAATCTCATCGGCCACGTTGGCAGGCCAAAGAAATACCCAGCATTTTTGTAGTTTGTTTTCCTGTACATTTAGTTACAGTTAATATGGGTGTGTGAGATTTGGGTGCATCAGAGTTCAAGTATAGACAGTAGTCAACAGTATTGTCTTGCACACCTAGATCTATAGCACACCTATTCATTATTTATGTTGTTTTATGTATTAAGGTTATATCACAGTGTACTATAAGGTCAGCCTTATGCAGCCTGCCATATCTTTCCGCCCCCTTATTTCGTTTTTAAACTGAACAGGAAAACAAACAACAAAATCATTCAAGGGTTTCATGCTTGTTTGGTGTCTCAGCTTACAGGTCTATGCTGGGGGGCCCCTGGGGAGACGAGGTGATGAGAGAAGAGATGCAGTTAGTGTTCTAAATCAGCAACACCAGCTAATGAGGATGTTCACCTTCACCCAAGCCCAATAAAAGCACGTAGTGTTGACTGTTCTTGACAGTCATTTGGTATTGGTTTAAAAGTTTGGTGGAAACATACAGTACCACCAACAGAAAAAAAGGACTTGTTTTTCATGTATAAAAAAGATTTGTTTATACTGTGTATAGTAAGACAGCATGGTGCTTTATTATTCAGACACTTGAGATGGATGGATGAAAATGGCAGTATAAGCAAAGGAGCAACACATTATCCATGCGGGGGACGGTTTTGTCCTAGTTTTTCCCCTTCTGAGACTTGTTTTCAATGTGCAATACACTAGCTAGTTTTGTTTCATAATAAATGTCAGTTTTATTTGAAATTGAGAAGTTTTTGGAAGGTTTGGATGCTGTGAGGTCTGGTCGCACATCAAGTGAGAGTTTTCAACACAACACCATGGAGATACATTCAGAGTTCAAATACAGTGTTTACAGGGGGATAAATAAAATAATTGGCCAGGGAGTTGAAAGCCTAATCCAACAAAACTTCTTCCCGGATTGGGGTAATCACTTGTTATTGCATTGCATGGGCAGGTCAGGACACGAGAAAGATGGGGAATTAGTTTGTACGACAGATGGTGCAACTGGCCATCGTTGGGTTTGTGAAAGCTATTTTGGAAGTGTGCTCTATATAGAGGGCCCTCAACATGTGATTCCAATTTGGGATTGATTGGATGTTGTGTTCATGATAATAGTGATATAGTGGCCACAAATTTGTGAAGGCAATTACAGGCAAGCGGTATCAAACCCTGATTTATTTATTTTATTGTCACATGACTCACCATTTGTGCCTAATTTGGTAGGGGGGGAGGGGGGGGTGAAATCACCATTGAGACAGGAGACCAGGAGAACAAAATGATGCACAGCACCATAGATGTATATGGATGGTAAAGCTGCTCTGTTTCTGTTTAATTTATATTCAAGAGCTCTGGTCGCTGTCCCTGGTGCTGAAGGTATTACTGCCCATATCCATGGTATGGTGAGAGGAGAGGCTCAGGGGGAGCTCTGTTAGCCCATAAACAAACGCAAACAAAGCTAATTTTGACAATATAGCACATCACCAAACCCAGAAAAAAAAAACTTGTTTATTTTGCTATTTTTATATAATATTTTATATTATATTAAAAAAGTGTTGCAGATTAAACTTTCATAGATTTCATATTAGTTTAATGCATGTTCAAGTGTATTTTCAGACATGTAACCACTTAAACTGTCAATACTTAGTAAACTTTACCTTTCACCTTGCTTGTCAGGATGGGGGTCCCCAGTTCAAATATGATTATTTTGGGGGGTCGCGGCCTGAAAGGTTTGGGAACCCTTGATGGCTGGCTGGCTGGCTGTATGTTTGTCTCTGTCCGCCAGACTGATCAGCACCAAATTTGTGCCAACCCTGTCCGTAGGCCACAGAAGTTATACCTTGCGTAATGTTTTTGCATGATTATGTTTTATGCTTTAGATTTAAATATTGTACATTTAAATATTTAACACACTCTTATAATGGAAGTCAATGGGGCTCAGATCGGGTTGAAACATTGCCCAAATGTGAAGTCATACATCATAGGTAGCCTATGTCATGATGACTGACATCACAGTTCAAGATCCACATTTTTTTTTAGAAAGTTCAGAAGACTTGAACAGCTGTCCTGTAGCATCTACCAGCTAGCAGTTGACTTCTTGATAAGAATAATCTGTTGTATGTTTTACTAATCACAGTGGAATGGTGATCTCTGTCTTTGACAGATGGTAGAGCAGATTCATTTTCAAATTCATTTTCATTTTCTTCACCTACTGTCACCTCTCTTTTTGAGAGAAAAATATATTGCACATTCTTCGCTATAGTATTGCACTTGAATAAATGCATGTGCAGTTGATATCAGGCTGATCTCACGGTATGCACAGACTAGCCCACATGCATTATTCAATATATATGTCATTTGGTTCTGGATATTCCCAATCCCCACCAGCATTTCAAATACCTCTAAGTTTATTTTGTTTCTGACTGGGTAGGGAGAAATTGATATGATCCGACTGGGGAGACTGTGATGTCCAGTCCTATAGGTGTAGCTGTGAATCCCCACCGACCGACACAGGCACTGTGTTATCAACACCAACCCTACACATAAAATACAGGTCATGTTGTTTACTCGTAGGTGTAATGAACTTGTCAAGAATGAATAACCGTTTCCTACTGTATATCACCTCTGCACATGGACCGGTCCAAATCATTCAGAACCGAATCCGATGGCCTTTGGATTTACCCTGCAAACTGCCTCGTTCCACTGATACTTTAACCACTTAGATACTCTATACCAGTGGTTCTCAACCAGTGGTCCGGGGACCACCAGTGGTCCTTGAGGGGGTTCCAGGTGGTCCCCAGCTAAGTGATGGAGAGTTGGTATAGCCTAATGGACCCTTAGATCTTCAACTTTTGAGAGTGTAAAATGAAACCAAATGGACCCTTATGGGTCCATTTGGTTTCATTTTACACTCTCAAGAGTAAAATTATTGTTAAACATCTGCATTACTTAATTAAAGAATTGTTATTTTGATCAACGTTTCCCTGTTATCTCTCCTATGGTACCAACATCAATACAGGATGGAATTGTGGACAAAATCATATCCAACTAGAAAATGTGCTCCTCGGAGCACAAGTCTCTGCCAGCAGACCCGTGCTATTTTAATAGCACGGGTCGTCTTGGTAGAACGGGTCGTCTTGGTAGAATGCGCGTGGTTTTTGGTGTTCTGCAGGGGCGACTGAATATGTAGTGTCTGCATCTAAAAAATGTTCTTCTTGAAGCAATGTGTCATATGGGAGTCCTCGTAATTGACTGGTTTGTTCAAATGCTTGTCTGTCTTCTTCATCTTCATTGTCTTGAACAGTTTCAGCAGTTGATTATTGTGTTTGATCTATGTCAGTTTTCTCTAGTGCTACATAATATCAATATAATATCAATATTTGATCAATGTGGCCAATTGTTACAGTATTAAGACTTCGGCCTTGTTGTGGGATCAATTCAACTCTATAGTCCTCTTCTGTGTTACTGTTGTAGATGAGTATGCTTTCTTAGCTTTGGCCTTCTGCGCCTTTGCTTGACCAATGTTAGGTGTTCTCAGAGGGACACACACACGCACGGACGGGTGATTTGTACTGGAAGGTACTGTTCCAATCAAGACTGATTGATCCTGTCTTACCTCACTTCGAAAAACATAAATGGCTTTTGAAGTGACACACCTATTTATAGGATTTTATTTCGTCATGCGTCCCTCTAGCCAATCAAAGGCATTGGTGTCAACATATTGACACGTGTCACGTGGAGCTTGACCAATGTTAGCTTGGCTAGGAGGGAGGTGAACACACAGCGGGACGAAGCGAAAACATACTCTCCGCCTCCGGCGGAGACAATGATAACAAAATATTCTAAGTTTTGGGGTCTGAGAGGCTAAATCTCATCAAATAGTGGTCCGTGGCTCAAATGCTGAATAAATAATGGACCTTGATATGAAAAGGGTTGAAAACCACAGCTTACAACCGGAATTGCGCTGTATAGCTAATCTACAAGCTCACAACGCATTGCATTACGACGCGCTGCGAGCTTCTAGAGGTGCTATTTTCTGCTAATGTTTCCCCAGAATAGGGATTCTGGGGCTCAAGTGGTTAACCAGGCTCTTTATGCATAATCTATCATGGACCTTATACATACTGTATATTTCACACTGCCCATATTAATATCTGACCTGTTTTTTTCCTTCTATTTCTTCCTTTCTGTCTGTATCTCTTTCCACCTTTGTTGAAATTGCAACACACACTTTATTTTAAACCTGTGTGCAAATAAAGTTGAGTTGTCTCTATCACTCCATGTCATCTGGAATGAGCCCCTCACCTTGCATCCTCCAAGCTGCACTGACAACAATAATCAGTCTGACACGCCGCATGCCTGCACTTCATAATCTTCTGCATCAAGAATCAGTCACACACACACACACACACACACACACACACACACACACACACACACACACACACACACACACACACACACACACACACACACACACACACACACACACATACACACACATACACATACACACACTCTTAGTTTCTTCCGTTCCTTGTTCTCCCACTTTTCACTTGATTCGATTCTTCCCCTCTCGTTCTACTCGCTTAATTTGATTCTTCCCCACTCGTTCTATTCATCTCTCTTTACCCATTCTCCCGCTCCCCCGATGCACCCTCCCCCCTCTCCCCAAGTCCCCCCTCCTGCAACAACATTGTGTTTCTAATATCAGCTGTGCCACTAATTAATGGAATCGTACAGTTAATGGAAAGCAGATGGCTTCGTTACACAAACAAATCTCATACCAAATAGTGTCACACTCTATAACGATCCAGTAATAATAACACTGGTGGCAGAACATAGTGTAGAAGGTTAGCAACAAGGTTGTGAGGATGAATAACCTCCACCGACAATAATGGGTGTATATGACTCATGCGTGCAGGCATGCATACCTGTATACAGACAATACATCTGAGTGACCTGGAGCTGGGAGATTTGTCTAAAAGTTCCACAATATAGATGTTACAAGAGATGTTATCACTCCTCATAACAAAGAGCAGTAGAATTTAAAATGTAATATGTTCTATGGTACAATCTAGTTACAGATATCAGACAGAACATGAAGCTTTAATTGGTGGGGATGCAGCAGCTCATGTGGCTCTAGAACAGCACAGTGTGTCATCATGTTAATGTCTATCTTATGTCCCACACAAAACAGTCCTAAGAACACTATGGTGGGACATCATGTCAAAGTCATCATTATCTGATGTCCAACTACAAAACAGTTGCTGAAGTGAGGCTTATATAGAAAAGTGTGGGACGTGGTTAGCACTTCAACTGCTATTGCTTGGGTGGATTAATGATTAAGCCGTCAACTGTATCTCAGCAGTGTGACCTCGCGCTTGTTCCTCTTCTATTGCTAGTATCATACAGTACAATTTTAATGAATTTCTCTGTGCTGTTGTTTGCATTGGAGAGAGAGAGTGAGAATAGTCCTTGTTGATGTAAATGCTTGTGTTTTGCCATTGTTTTGGCATTTTAAAGCACAGATATGCTGTTCCACTCTGTTTCTGCGTGTTGATAGCTAAAATCTACCAAACTCCTTCTGCTGACAATAGCCTCTCCTCAAAAGGATTTTCTTGCAGAAAATAATCCACTCTCTACTGCATAAGAGTTAAGGGGCATGAAACGCCGGGAGGCTTGTGCGAGTTGAGCCCCCTGATGGCTCTTTTCTGTTTGGATTTGTTGTTTTTCCCTCTGTTCAGTTCAACCATATCTAAAGAGGACACACAACGTATACACACAGAATGCATTATGCATGAAGATCCCATTGTTGTGTGAGACCCTTGTGTTTACAAGCAGTGTGACACAAATGCCTTTAAAACAGAAAGCCGTTGGGGAACATCAGGGGGTAAAAAAGAAAAGAAAGAAAAAGAAAAGAAAAGAAAAATGCAGGCCGGAGGCCTCAGGACACTGTGCCGGTGTCAGATAATGATGTCTGCAGAGGATATGAGGGAACCCAGCTTCCAAAAAGAGGGATAACAGTGGCATTGACACTAAGGCCACCACTAGAGGTAATAGACGTACTGTACCTTGGAGGAAAAAAATGAAAAAAGTACTGTCAGTAAAGGGAAGTACATGTTGGAATGACCTACCACTTGCAATAAGTGAACAAATGCTGATTTTGAGACCCATCTCAAACAGTGGCTTAAGGCAAACCAGACCTGTGATAATCTTTTGACCTGATATGTTGTACAATGTATTACGCTATGTTCTGTTTTAGATTTCAGTCTATTTGTACATTTGTACACTATTGCATATTGTCATTGGTAATGCTTCAGTTTTTCTTTTATTTTCTTTTTTCTTTTGTTACCTGTCCATGGATGGATGTCAGTTAGCATTATTGCCAACTCTGGCACGTTTACAATACATCATATATTCTTTTACATGGATGCTCATTAATACACTATGTATACTACATATGGCACCGGTGCAGAAAAAGGATAGCAATTTTGTATATTAAAACAAAATGCCAGACTCCAAAGGGTGCTCTGTCCCTTTCAAATAAACAAACAAGAGAACAGACAGACAGACCGACAGACAGACAGACAGACACAAATATATAAATAAAAAACATGTACAAGAAAAAAATACATTATATACAAACAGACATACGTATAGTGTGGACAATATCACATTTATAAAATATACACATAAAGACTCCAGGGTCTAGCAGTACACACACTCAAAGCTGCCCCCACCCTATAGGGACTTTTAAAAACATGCTTAAGACCCACCTTTTCATTATAGAGGACTCCTAGATTCACTTGTTGTTTTGTGTTTTGCAGGGTGTGTGTGTGTGTGTGTGTGTGTGTGTGTGTGTGTGTGTGTGTGTGTGCGTGCGTGCGCGTGCGTGCGTGCGTGCGTGCGTGGGTGCGTGCGTGCGTTTAGTTTCTACTCTCTCCTGACTGACAGTGTGACTGAGGTCTTGTTGTCCTGTGTTTTTCTCGTCTCTTTATTTTCTCTTTCTTCGGACTGCGCCTACAAAAACAAAATCATTTGTTTTTAAAACTCAATTTGGAATTATTGTGGTATATTTGTAACCATTCGTTTGCGTAATCTGATTTGAGACATTTTTGTGAGCATTAACAAAACGAATCCTGTATTTTGTATTAATTAACTCGTGCATTTAACCTTAAGAGGTCTGAGCAACAACAACAAAATTAAGAGTACGATAATTATTACTGTATTTTGAGCATTTAAACAAAGTATTTTCATGTTAATGTACTAGAGAAAAAATTATGACAACTCAAGCATGTTTCAGCAGACAAGTTTTCAGAGGAGTTTTCAGCCAGTCAGCAATAACAGAAGTTAGAGTTAGTTAGCCTCTGCTAATGTGCTGTAGGCTACATTACAATTTTAGCTCAGAACAAGCCAGACTTTCCTTATCAGCTCTTATAATTACAAAAGACCTCAAGGACTTTCGAATTAGCCCTCTTTGCAAATGAGACAGCAGACATTGGTTGTTGTGCTGCTTCGAGTATAGTGCTTGTTACGTAATTAAACAATAGCAAATTAAGGTTGAGAGGGCTGTACCAAATGGTTTATGGTCTGGATGGGTACAATAATATTATTAGGTAGTTTATTGTGTAGACGAGCCAGTGGGTACCATAGTACCACAGTGGATGTTGCAGCAGAGAATCAGAGGAAACCGTGGGAGTGAGGAGGACCAAGGAAAAAAACACTGTCATGCAGATGCAGCTCACCGTGTGTGTGCTCTCTCATTCCAGGAGGCTGAGCCAAACTGCTGGCATTAACACATCCTCACTCTGGCGTCTTGGAAAAGAAAAGAGGGGTAAGTTGGTGAAGAAAAGACCATGATGTTGATTGAGATTTACTTAGGACTACCATTTCTTAACATCTTCCATATCAGTTCCTCTTTTGTCACTCAAACCATATGCATTATCTACGTATCCATATCATTTACTCGCACTACTACTTAGTTCTGCAATTTTGAAATCGTGCAAATTAAGAAACTAGAGCTTTCTTAATGTTTTTCATTGTTTGTTTGTTTATTTGTTTTCGTATTATCACAATTTGAATGTTGAAGAACTTTCTCATTATACAGGTGGTGTTGTTTATACGGTGCTTAGATGCAGATATCCCTAAGGCTGTGCTCTTTGCAGTCAGCCCACCTGTCAGTTAAAAACTAATTGAATCAGGAACTCAGTGTGGACTTAATTAGCCACGGTATAATGAAGATTCCTAGCATGTACACAGAAGAACATGACAAGTCTACACGTTCTAGCGTGTGTGGGTGTGTGCGTGCGTGCGTGCGTGCGTGCGTGCGTGCGTGCGTGCGTGCATTTAACTTCTCAATCTTCAAAAGGCATGATTAGACAGCAGTAGCTATCAGTTATAAAGATAATCCATCTCAACAGCACTCAAGCTCAGTAATGTCTGTCCTGATGAAGGTCTAACGACCGAGACGTCGACTTAATAAAGAGCAACATATTTTGGCAAGTTCCAGACAGTGTGCAGGACCTTTTTCTTCGATTTTGTTATCAGAGATCCCCTTCTGAAGCTCAGTAATGTAAAACAATGAGGGCCATGCAGTGGTCTGTGGATGGCTGTAGACACTGGGAAGCTAATTTAGTTTGTGTAGCTTTTCCAGTGCAGATAATTAATATGTCATTAGCCTGGTTAACCCCAGCAGTAAATTGTTTTAAATCCAGCCTATGTGCTTTATGCATTATGTAAAGCACCTTTGGATGTGAGCCGGACCATTACTTAAAGTATGGGGTTTGCACCCCGCAATTAATCCGAGGTCATTGTTAATGGAGAACAAAAGAAAAGCTCATCTACTTTTGATTTACACGTATCGATTTTATAGTCGCATGACTAAACCTGGCTTGATATAAACCTCAGAGTTCTTCAAAATGAATTATCCACTCTGGGATCTGGCCGTTCTCCATGGTTCATTTTCATGTCTATGGCAATAACTCTAGATACTGTCTGCTCTAAAAGCTCTTTAGAGAGCATATCAGATAGAATAAATGTGTTCATATCCTCGGTAGATAGAGGGAGGTTGTCACATTTGGTATGGAGGGTTTTGGTGCAGATGTAATGGCTACTTAGAGTAAAATAAAACTGTCAAAGGTTTAGATAAAAACACAGGCCAAACAAGGGCAACTTCCACGCTTCAGAACACATACAGATTGATGTAGTTGTTAATCTAATAATTAATAAAATAATCCATCATTTAACATTGGAAAGAAAGGGTCCGAGATCAAGCGAAAATTGCATCCGCGGTTGCGTGTCATCTAATGAGGGAGACCGGTGCAACGTTGCCGTGACCTTTCAATTGACAAAATGTCACACCATCCATTTGAACCTCCACGCCTCCCCTTTGATTCCCCTTGGTGCACCCACATGCCCTTTAGTTAGGTACGTTAACTGCCTGTCTGACCGAGGTGCCAAAGCCATAACTCTTCCATCGGCCATGCAGCGACCAGGTCAGTGATTCATTTGACTGAATTCCGCCGCAGCTCTAGACCAGGCAGATCAGCTCTACTGACGACAGTGGTGGAAAAGTACTCAAATGCTTTACTTAAGTAAAAGTACCAATACTGCATATAGAAGTAAAAGTCCAGAATTCAAAATTTACTTGAGTAAAAGTACAAAAATATTGGCATCAAAATGTACTTGAAGTATACCAAAAGTAAAAGTGCTAAAATGTTTGAAAATAGCAGATCTACAAGCTCGTAGATCGGCTATTTTCAAATAGCCTAGGTATAAAATAAAGTGGTTAATGTGTGTTCTATAATGTAATGATGTATACCTGAAAAGTAACTGGTAACTAAAGTTTTCAAATAATTGTAGTGGAGTAAAAGTACAATATTTGCCTCTGAGATGTAGTGGAGTAGAAGTAAAAGTATAGACAATTGGAAATACAGTAAACTATTTTTGTTGTTGTTGTTGAAGCTACCATTTTTAGGTCTGTGTTCCTTCTCAGGGCATGACTCCACATGTGTCTTCCAGATCTCTGCAGTGATTTATGAAGGAGTGGACAGCCTGATGCTTCTTTATGCCAAGTTCACACAAGCAGTGATATGCTGCAAGGTTAAATGAATTGTGTATGGCAGGGGTTCCCAAACCTTCCAGCTCTAGTTCAAAGTTTTAGCAAGAGATGCTCAGTTTAAAGTGATAGATGGTTCCTTCCAAGGTTCCTGTCAAATAGTTGGAAAAACATTTTTTTAACTGAGAAATGTCCATTGGAAGAAGCTGTATCTACTGACTAGTTAGCAAGTAGGCCAATATATAATTGACTACCTGAGCCATTTGTTTCCAAATCATACAATTTAAATACTGGGTATTCACAGCACACTGTGTTTTACACCACATATTTACATTGGACACACAGGATGCAGATCATACTTAAACCTGTTCATTGTGTGCCCTGCAGTTCACGATTACAAATGACACGCCATGTAAACATTATCAACAGATGGCAAAATCATTCGAGCAGGCCTTGTGTGCTTCTTCTGGGAGGTGTAGCATTGAAGCTGTGTGGAGCATTATGATGTGAAGTGATACATGGCCACACACTCTTCTCTGCATCTACAAATAGCAACATACATCATACTGATGTACCAGACACACGAGCTGTATACTCACAAACACACTGTTCTGTTGACTAATGGCTTTCAGTGCTAGAATTCCTACTGTATGAGTGCATGCACACATAGGCGCCGTTTACGTGGGTGCGTCCTTCTGGGCCCAAGCACCCATGGACAAAGACAAGCACCCACAGGGAAAATACTTGATAATGTTACTCATATGCGGCAGTCAGGTGTTAACAAATTGACATCGATTTGATAGCAAACTCCACCTAGCATATAGAGCATACACTGCGTGGCAAAGCCAACATTGCAAAAGAAGTTGACCCACCCAGTGAAAACCCATAGCTTTAATGTGATTGGCAAATGTTAGACTGCAGTCCAGTTGAAAGTGAAGTCAGACTAATTTCTATGGTATTCCCACAGGTACTGTGGAAAGCCTGGTGATGTGAGGCCGTGTGCCTGTCCACCAACACATTTTTTTCCCTGCAGAAAATGCAGTGCGCTCCTCTATAACGGTCACCTAGGATGACTGGATAAAGTACATTGACAGTAATTAGAACAGCATTCTACCCAATGTTGAACATATACCAACTCTTGACAACCAGATAAAAACGGCAAACGTAAATATATATATATATATATAATGTTCTAACTTGAAGTAGATGGCAGAGACTCGCATAATTATCATTATAGTTATAATCACAGTTATCGTTATTGTGTATGGTATGGATGGCCCTTAACACCTTCATCATAAAGATGAAGGTGAATGGTGAGTGAAAAACGATTTTTTAAATATTTAGTAACTATCTGGCCTATCTGTTCTAAATCTTTAACCTCACACTAACATAGCATTTCTCGGACTACTGGGATGTCGGAGTAATGGACCGTCGGATTAATGGGCAGCCCCCGGCATTAAATTCTTGAATCTTGAAGAGCAAACTTTTTTTATTTTTCATTTGTTCGCAGTGAATACATTTGTGTCTTATCATAACACCAAACAGCATGATGTAATTTGTTACACAATGGAAAGATTCTGTATCTGATCATGACAACTTTAGAGTTAAGAACTCTTGTTCTGGGGACAGACAGTGACAGTGCATCGACATGACTCTGGTTAAGTCTACAATAGAATTTGAATGCCTTTCTTGTACGGAAGGAGTGGGTCAGCACATATGCATAAATTATTCATCCGCCAACTGACCCTGACCTGACCCAATGATTGTATCTAGTTTGGACATCCTCCCCTGCATAAAAGCATATTTTTTTAGGCATGGACCTATTAGGCCTGCGTTGTAGCCTGCAGTATGCTACACCAAAATAATAACACAGAAATAATAGGCTAGTTTGAAACCAATAAACATGTATTGATTACTGTCACGATTCAAAGGCCGTGGCAAGGAGGGAAGACACACACAGGGTGATTTATTTTAAACGACTGTAAATGGAATAAATAGCAGAATATATGTTAATGGTCTGTGGAAGTCATTTCAGTAAAGTCCTGTAATGATGTGGGGGGGGGGGGGGTATATGCACGTACGCATGTGCACACACACACACTTGAGCGTCTGTGCGTGTGACCTGTGTGAGCACTGTGTGTTCTGCTAATGTTGATATCTGCTGTTTCTCTACTTGCACATACAGCATTTCTGGCTACTATTTTCTGTCTCTATACTTTTCTCTTTCTCAATTCTGACTCTCCCTGTAAAAACAGCAAATGTTGGGAGCTTGTACAAAAAAAACTATTTTGCACATTTACAGAGGCCCTCTGTAAGTCTGTGAGCATGTACATGTGTGTGTGACCTTAGTTGATTTTTATAAAAGCTGAGACTTATTTCATGAACTTGCAATTTAACTATTCAGTGCAACATGTTATAAAAGAATTGATGTCGGCTCTCACAGAGCTAAATGTTCCACTCATGTCCATTTCCCAGCATGAGCCGAATACTTACTGCATTCCTTGTTTCTTTCTTTCTCTATTCTTTACCTTAATACCTCTTTTCTTGAAATGCAAAACATTGGGAGCTCTGTTCGCAAAATGTTTTCAAAATCTTCAAAAACTGCAAAGAAATATATCTCTACAAGCTTTCAACGCGCCGCTGTATCGGCTAATTACTATTTTAATGAAAAAGATTTAAAAAGTGAACTGAAATTCACTGTAAACTGAAATTTAAAACAATAAAGTCAAGCGAAAACTAATCAAAAATCTAAGAACCTTGCAGAGAACCTCTATTTTATGCTGTGTGTGTGTGGGAGGGGGGGGGGGGGTTTGCAAATCAATAGCCCACTGCAATTTTGGGGTCAATAGGGACTGCGATTTTGCGCCGTCTACATGCTTGAACCAGGTCTACCGGCATATACTGAGGCGCGTGCTCGTCTATTGCTATTTTGGGCACACTTTAGTTAGTGGTGGCTCACCTAGACAGATGTTTCCAACATCTCATAAAACCAGCGTTATACTTTTCTGTTTAACTTTGGAGTGAATCCTCAAGCTCAAACATATTAGCCACACGTGACAATGGTTAACTGTTGTGCATCGCATACTCTGCCCAGTACTCTATCGCCATGCTGCACCCGCTACGCTGTAGACTGCACTTCATGGCAGTTCATCTGTTTCCCCCAGATAGGGCTCTTATTGTTCAGATTGTTCAGCTGCTATTAAGTTCAATAATGCAGGGGTGCTGTGAACAAGAGCCTTGTGAATGTCATCGCATCTCTGCTATTATAAACAGAAGGAGTGGGAAATAGAGAGTAGAGGAGCCATTTAATCGTGTGAGTGGGCTGATATTGTTAACACATCTCGAATGGTTCAAGACCCACAGTGGTAGGGAAAGAACTCTGAACATTAAAACTAAATAGTCTTTGGTATAATAGTTCTTGTTATATTTACCCTTGGTGGAAAGCTGTTATTGTTTCAGTTCATGCATTTACTTCTTCCATTGTTTTTTTGTTTTCACTTCCAAGACCCAGTTCAAGTGGCAATGAACAGGGAAAGTCTTTTAAGAACATTACTTGGAGATAAATGTGGTTGTCTGTTTACATTTGGGGTCTTGGCCTATGGACTAACACATTTGAGTCTTGTCTTCACTTGCCAAAATTCAAAAGTCATGAATATGCAGCTGAACACAACAGGCACTGCATATTGATTTAGATTTTGCACTGTAAGTCACTCTGGATGAATGTCTGCTAAATTACTAAATTGTAAATTGTAACGGCTGTATTTCATATAGATTTAAGGTCATAACACCTATTTACATTTTACATAATTATGTATCATGTCGTCGCCTTGCTAAACTAATGGCCTGTGTCATTTTTGGGCGGTGTAGCCGCCCCTATAAGTGGGGTTGGGACACCTCATTAGTACACATTTGCTGTACTGTGATTGGCTCATTAGTACACCCCTAGCTGTACTGTGATTGGCTGACTCTATTGGCTGACTCTATCCAGCACTGTGATTGGCTAGCGAGACACATGATGACATTAATAACCTATAAATAGGACTATGCACTTCAAAAATGCACTTCACTTTTTTTTTAAAGTGAGCTTCCATCACTGTGATGACCACTGTGATGACCACACCGCCCACTTCACACTGGGTGTGATTTTTTAAAGTTTTTCAGGAAAAATAAAAAACTGATCTAAAACAAAACTATATGATATTTCTTAATCATTTCACCCAAAATGTTTATAACAAATGATGACTATTTAAATAGAAATAACACTGTCTGTCAGATATGTAACATAAGAGATTTAAATATGTTTAAATAGGATTAAATCTGACTTAGGCCCAAAAAAGATTTTTTAAATGGCCTAAATCAGTAAATAATTTGGCCTAAGTCACAAAACCATGTGACTTAGGCCAAAAAAAAGGCCTATTTTGGCCTAAGTCACACTAGGGGGTTAGGCCATTATACTAAAAGGGGAGTGAACAGCATGATCCTTTTCAATTAGGAGATGGGCGATTTTACCAGAGGTGGCCAGTGTCATGAGGAGCTGACTTGAAAAATATAATTTTCCTCAAAAAATGACTTAGGCCATTAGTTTAGCAAGGTGACAATGTTATTATCTTCATATAATTGGTCCTCATAGCTCATGTTACAATTTCTGTCTACTCAGAGGAGGGCTGTGGACATTTCAGAAACCTGCCTACCAGTGACATCATCAGTAGGCAGGTTTGGTCATTTCAAACAAGATTTTCTTGTTTTTTTGTTTGATGCAAGCACAGTGGCTTCTAGTGGCTAACCTTCCAGGAAGGCTGCAGTTTCTATTAGATTAGAATCCCCATCAATGATGTCATTGGCAGGCAGGTTTCTGAACTGTGCATAGCCCACCCATAGTCTAGACGGAAATTGGGCTTTTGATTGATTGATTGGATACTTTATTAACACGTTGCAAACAGTATGGCAATAAGTACAATCTCCTAATGAGCATGAAGAAGAGGTTGAACATAGGTGAAGTGCTCCTGTTAATGTGTATTCAGCCTGTTTCAGCTTTACTTCATGTGACTGTGATTTATGACTGTATGACTTCTTCATTACGGGATTGATTACGACAATACATTTAGAGAGATCTCTGTCAATTTGCTTGTGTTTAAGGTGGTGTTCAAAAGGGCTCTGTGACTTGAGATTTACATAGATGTACATGGGGAGACTGTATGATCTGAGCATTTAAACATCACTCTTCAGAACCCATTGTGGTTCTTCATTCAGTCTTGCATTAAAACTAGTTTAACACTATGCTTGTTACTTTGTCCTTCTCCTGTTCTTCCTCTTCAGCTCCTGGTAGGAGCTGTCACACACTGGATAAACACTGTGCTGTTACCTTGTCCTCCTGTTCCTCCTTGCCGGCTCTTGGTAGGAGCTGTCAAGCAGGGCAACAATGTTTCTGGCAATTTTATGGAGCCCCTTAAAAGGGGCCTCACTTTTGGATAGATCATGATTATGCGGTAAGTCACAACTTGTAGTCGTGGCCTGGGTTTCCGTTAGCCGGTACATGGCCGTGTTATGCCGAATTCAGCCCCCTAAGAGCCAGGCTCACTAGCGAGCAGCAACGCAGCACCCTACAGCCTACACTACGTCCTGAGCAGGGCCCATATTTAGGTTCTGATCCATATCGTATGGAAACTAGTCAGTATTGCATTTGATATGTATGTACTATAGATTGGCTTATGTGTTTGTATGATTGTTTGTTTCATGCTAAAATGTGTTGACACAATTATTGTTGTGAACTAAGTTATGAAACTGTTTATTGTTTTGAAAAAAGTTTACTCTTCAAATAGGGTAGGCATAATAAGCCCGGCTTCAGCCTACACACGGTGCCACCTCTGTATTTGTAAACTGTAGTATCTATTCATGTTCTGTTAAAGCACAGAAATAAACTATTCATTCATTCATTCATTCATACTCCAGAACCTGTGAAATAATGTTTCACAGGTTCTGGAAACTACGGTTCTTGTAGTTGAAAAGAGCTATAAGACCATGCTTAGACCGAACCTGGAAATGAAAGTGAAATTCTGATGCTGTACTGCATGTTGGTTCATTATCGTCTCCATACAGTTATATTATGGTCCTTATACTTGACTGCATGGTCTTCAACACTGCAAAAGAGGGACACATTGTATAATGAATTGAAGAAACAGTTGTAATCATAACAAATAAAAGTGTTAGTGCTATTATGTGTGTCAAAAAAGAAGAAAAAGAAAAGAAGAGGAACAAATGAAAAAGTCAGTGATTATTAAAAAATATATATATAATAAAAATGTAGTCCCTACCCCTTTAAGTCATGTTCATCAGTGCCATGTGTACCTGGTCTACAAGCAGATCTGTGACCAGGTCAGTGGGAGTATAGAGTGCCTGCCTGCATATTTATAGCCTACTGGCTGTACAGAGACACATATTGCTATGGCTTGCCATGCAGTAGAGAATAAAGCCAAGTTATGTGATCCAGCTGCAAATATGTAAGTAAACAAACAAATGCCGCTAACAAAAACTGTCACAAATATAGAAACTGTCCATTACAGAGAAGCAAAAGCATGCCGTAAAGAATAAAGCCAAGTTACGTGATCCAGCTGCAAAAAAGTAAATAAAGGTGCATGGTCTACCTTTCTTTGGTGTGAACTGTGAAAACAGTGTTTCAGATGTCACATTCCCCCAAAATAAGTATCCATTTAACTGTGTAGGTCTACACGTATTGTATGGTTCATTCACTGTTTATATATCGTGAGCACCATGAAGAAAAATAATCATACGGCTGCAGAGACAAGGCTTGAGTTACTAACATAACTTAGACTCATTGAACTCTCTGTTATTTGTCCACAAGGAGAGAAATTCAATGAGCCCGAGTCCGACCCGAGCCAGTCACAGTTCTGGGTGTCGTTGGGGCCCGACGGGCTTACAGACCTCAGCATTTCAGTAGTGCTCCTCCTCCACCTTACACAGGGACGCTGAGCAGTCATAACCTATCCAGAACCCAG
The DNA here is from genome assembly GCF_963280865.1 of Gymnoscopelus braueri. Classification (NCBI taxonomy): domain Eukaryota; kingdom Metazoa; phylum Chordata; class Actinopteri; order Myctophiformes; family Myctophidae; genus Gymnoscopelus; species Gymnoscopelus braueri. Next base: position 39,779,188 of record NC_137623.1, on the reverse strand, counting down.
GGTAGAGGGGTTCAGTGAATTTGGACTTGAAGGTGTACAGATGTGTCCGTGTGTCAGAGGAGACAGTGTAGTAGGACAGAGTGCCACCAGGCCAGTCCAGATACACTCCTACTCTGTTCGAGTCAGAGGCACCGACAGGTAGGTCACTTTTCTTCCTATTGTGACGGACAGTGTACCTGTTACCATGACTATAACACCCCAGAGTCCAGGACGTGCAATTGAATCCAAACAGACAGTCATCACTGTGTCCTCTCCTTTTGATACCAATGTATGCCACTGCTATAGACACCGATCCACTCCACTCCACCTCCCAGTAACAGCGTCCAGTCAGACCCTGTCTACACAGAACCTGTGGCCACATGTCAAATCTCTCTGGGTCTTTAGGATACGATTGATTCTCTCTCGCATGTGTCACCTTTCTGTTGTTTTCAGACAGCGAGAGGTTTCCTTGTGCTGTGTTTGGGTCCAGTGAGAGCTCACACCCATCTGATTCACACCCATCTGATAAGAAGACCTGATTCGTCCATGTATTCTCCAGTTGACCATCTTCCTTTTTCTCTTCCACTTTCAGGACTTTGTTTTCTGTTTCCTTCATCGCGTTCTTCAAGTTTTGATTATTCTGCTCGGTCGAAAGAAACCCTTGCGACGAACCCTCCTTTTCTCTGATCGGTTGGAGTGTATCCTCACCCCATCTGTTCCTCTGTTCCCTCCTCTCTATCTTGAGGGCTGCAATCACATTGACGTTCCTTTTCTCTTCTGATTCTGCTTCCTCCAAACTCTTTTCCATTTTCAGGACCTTGAGCTCTGTGGTCTTTCTCTCCTCCTCCATGTCTTTAATCTTCTCTTCTTGCAAGAGGAGCTTTTCAAACACTTTGTCTTTTGTCTCCTCCATTTTACTCTTCTGTTTGATGAAGGTCAGCTGGATTTCCTCCACGGCCTTCAGGAGGGTGTTCTCTCGTCTGTTTTCTCTATTCTTCAAGTAAGAGTAACCAGCGACCATAAGTGTTGCTGCAGCCACTGCCGTGACACCAGTACTGAACTCCTTCACGTGAAACTTCATTTCAATTAAGTCTGAGTACTTCAACTCTTTCTGCGACCCTACTAATGGCTCTGTGCGGGGCTGACACATTTATTTAGCCTATATATATCCACAAACATTTCCATATTGGTGTGTCACAACTGCTGATTGGACAGAGTATTGTAATGACAACATGGTTGCTAAGGTAGCAGAGATAAAATGCACAATATTTTTGTAAAAGACAATAGGCAAGGGAAGGGATTATGTTTTTGCCCCTGTGTGACTGTCTGTCTATCTGCGGCTGTGTACATTGCCAGCAGGCCAAGGAACTTATGTCATTTTTTTAGGACTTCTTGTTGCCCAGGTCAACTAATGTCCCATGGGGTTCATTTTTACCCTTTCTTACACCTATCCCCAATCCGAACAATAAAAAGGAGATAATAGAAAATACCATAACTCTTGAAGTAAACAACACACAGAGACAAATTATTCAGACACAAGCACATCACTTCCAATTTCACTTGTTTATCCTGTAGTGTCCTCTATGAGTTATCTCTCCTGATTGGATAACATTGGTAGACAAACGTTAAAATGAATTGTCTATTTATGCTACTAGAGCTGGAGAGACGGGAAAACAATATCTCTTACACAACCTTTAACACAGGGTGCTGTATAGAAAATGATAGTGTGGTGTTGATTTTCTAGACCTTCATTATTTTTTTTCTGCTCGCAACAAACAAACTATATTTAATGCTAACCTGCTCGACACATGCACAAACACACTCACTCATACTGGCGTCTTGTCACAGCTGAATGAGAAATAATGTATTTGTTGGCACTATCGGGAAACGGTTCTCTGAAGAGAACCTCAGTCCTAGTTTTCAAAGTTTTAATGAGGTATGCGCTTTCTTCTTGCCTTTCATCTCATGCTCACCAGTCAATTATCTTGGGTTCTCATTCTGTAATCAACCACTCACAGCAATGCAATCACTGTTCCACAACCACCTGCGTGTGGCTTCATTTGTCTTCTCCTCTTCTTCCGCCTCCTCCTCCACATCAACTGTTAAATATAAGTGTTGTGGAGTGTCGCTAGGCAACCGCCTGTCAGGTAAGCACCTCAACGGGTGCTTACCTATCTTGGGCTCTCATTCTGTAATCAACCACTCACAGCAATGCAATCACTGTTCCACACCCACCTGCGTGCAGATTCATTTGTCTTCTCTTCCTCCTCCTCCTCCTCCTCATCATCTGTTAAATATAAGTGTTGTGGAGTGTCGCTAGTTAAGCACCTCAACGGGGAGAGACAATAGCCAAATTCCAATACCGAAAATCGCGGCCACTCGCTTACTCCCACTCGGTCACTCCGACACTCCGACTTCGAACCGGAAGTAGTCGGGTTCCAATTGTTCATTTGCTTCTTGGAGGAGGCGAGTGGAGTCGAGTGGAGGAGGCGAGGAGGCTCTCCGCTTCCGCATTGAGCGAGTGTACATGAAGTGTACGCTCGAGCTGTCTCCACAGCTCCTCGCGGCAGACTTCCGCATCACGTGTCCAAGTTTTTTTTCGTTTTTTGTTCCCTTCTCCCGTGACGTATACATGGTCCTCCTCCACATGTGGCCACACAAACAATGCTTGAAACCCAAAACCATGCCGAAAACACCGGACGCCCGAAACCCCCGCCCCCCCCCCCCCCTCGCAGCTCACTCGTTGCGCATCTCACACACACACACACACACACACACACACACACGCATGCACACGCACACACACACAGTGTAAAGTAGCTGAAAAGACCGCAACAAGCCACTGGCTTTATTGCGTTGTATGATATAATAAAGCATAATACAATTATACATTAATATATTGTGCACACTTATTCTGTCTCAAAAGCTGATAGTTTCTCTTCATGCATGCCTCAATGCAGTGCACGGACTACTATAAATGACTGTGACAAAGACTATGTTAACATTGTTAACTTCTGGGAAAAAGAAAAAAACGGGTGGAAAACGGAACGCTCGTCCTAAAACACTCTGCCCCATTTTTTTTTCGCGGTCTGAGGCCGCTGGATTAGACCCGGGGCGAGGGTGTTTTAGGACGAGAGGTGCGCGAGCAGCGCGATGGAGAAGAAGGACCCGCCGATATTTCCTTTTTGCTTGATATTGTTTGATGGCGAAACAATCATGACTGATACACATGAAAGAAGACCCTTCACAGCTAGAGAATTTTACATTTTAAGAATCGGTTCAGAATTGAATGAGTACGGCTATAGTTAAATGTGAACCTGTTTCTGCTATAAATATGCATCCACCGTTCTGCGCGCCCCTCTGCTGCGACGTTTCCTTTTGGCCACGCATCTACACTTCATGGAGTAATTTTTTGTACTGGGGTTCTGGGGACTGTAGGCCTACGAGAAAAAATAGGGACAGGTCAGGATTAAATTCATAAATGTAACTTTGATCATCCTGGCGCTTCATTCACTATTTCAGGAATAAATGGCTATGCACAACTATGTTAACTATAAAAATAACGATGTGGCCAGGCATGCAATGCTCATTTGGTATGTTCTTGCACTCTCTTTCAATGACGTGACACGCACGTTGCTTAATACCTACACTGCAAGTCACACAATGGACAATTGATATGCATCTAGGCTTATTCCTATGTTAATTCGCTAGGTGTGAGTCTTTGAGGTGCGAATTTAAAGTAGTTTTAAATCTATGCGTGTGCCTGCGTCTGCTCCTGGTCAAATAGGTTCCGGCACGGCGTGCAAGGCCGTCCAGTGAGCATTGCACCCCTGGATGTGGCCATCCATCCACATTGATGAATTGTCTATTCTTATATTCTGTATTATTCTATACCTGCATATTATTCTATGCATGTATATTTTCATCCACGGCTAGCTGGTCCAGCTGTGTGAGACGTCATAAGTGATCGCGGAATTTGCCGTCACTTTGAAATGACGCTGAGTGCATTCCGATCCTTTGAGGGCAACCGGTCGACCACTCTGACTCCGTCCTCGCAAATAATCCTCGGCTCCTCGCAGGGGCGGGGCTTAGGCGCGAGTGGAGGAAGCGAGGAGAGTGAGCGAGTGACCGAGCTTTGGGGAATGGAATTTAGCTAATGGGACAGTCTGGGACGCTTCATCGAGGGACGCTACCTGCCAATCTACCTCCTCAATCAACCTGATTTGGGCGCACCTGCGCTGGCCAGCTAGGAGGGCACACTATGAAGAAAAGTCTCTGCCTCAGTATTCACTGACTCTCCACATTGGAGGGAGAGCGAGTGCATTCTCCGGCAGCGGCGTCAGGCGCGGCGTCACCGGTAACTGCCGACAACAGCAGCGGCAGTGTTTCCTCTGGCGAGGCAGTGTCTCCTAATCCTCGAGATCGCCGCACGGGCCGGCTCCGACCGGCAGTGGACAGGCACATGGAATGGACGTTATTGTGTTCTGTCATTTACAGTTGTGATTTAAACAGACTTTTTTTTTCATGGTTTCTAAATCTCTTGGCAATGAGGGTTGTTTGGCATTAACAGGTGCACTTTAGCACATTTACCTTGAGGCTTTCCCTGGAATAAAACATGCTGCGTAAAACAAAAAGCCAAAGTACATTATAGTGAAGGACAGCTGAAAGCTCCTATAAAGACCCATGCATCAATGCCAGTTTCAATTGACTGTGTTTAATGAGGGCAAATAAATAATGCATTGCAGGTTGTTTCTCTCTCACACACACACACACACACGCGCGTGTGCATGTTAGCAGCCAGTCTTAGGAAAGTTAAATGCCATTGAATAGCTTTTATATTTGAGTGCCTGTGTTGTTAATACTTTAGCAGCCTGATATTTCTTCTCTAAAGTAGCCACCTACTTAACGTATGACAGAGACACTTCTGGATGTAAGAGATTCAACAGCAAAATTGCAAGAATTGCTTGGACAATGCCTTTGCGCCATGCAGGGATGGAGGAGGAGAAAAAAAGAGGGCTCGTTATTCACTTAAAGGTAGGGTAAGTGATATTTTTTGGTTAAAACAAAAAGTATTTTATTAAAAGGTTAAAGCACTATATTGTGATAGTAATCATTGCTATAGAGTGTTTGTTCAGTAACAGGAGTCTCCCCTTCTCTCCAGCTCTTTAATAAACAGAAAATATTTTTTTTGATAGGTGACAATATTTCAGCCAATCAGAAAAGAGTACCCATTTATCAGCTTAATTTTTATAGTGTTCCAGTTCCCATTTTGTCAGCTCATTTCTTAGTGTCATCACTTCCAATTTCACTTGTTTAATCTATATCCTGACTGAGTTCTCTATCCTTATTGGATAACATTTTAAATGAAACTGAAACGAAAATGTATTTTCTGTTTTATAAAGAGCTGGAGAGACATGGAGACTCCTGTTACTCCTGACACTCTATAGCAATGAGTACTATCAGAATATAGAGCTATTGAACACTTATTTTAACCAAAGAAAATCACTTACCCTACCTTTAAATATATGGGTAAGTCACAGTTAAGAGTTAATAACAGTATAAGTCTTTGGAATGGCTTACGCACTTAGACATCTGAGGCTTTTGTATACTGCGGAGTATACAGCACATGTAGCTCTAATAACTTACCATCATTATGCATTAAAATGTACTAAATACAGAAGTTACATTTCCTTTGAGTAGGAAACTACATTGATCTCAGATACAGCCATATCCAGTTATAAATGGTAGTGGCATTGTTATAGTTTATATACGTCCACTCACCGATGTCAGAGGAAACCATGCAAGGTTGACCAACCAGGTAATCGGGAGCAGTTGTGGGTTAAATGTTTTTTTTCTCAAGGAAGGACACTTCAACACTAACCCAGGGAGGGCCGGGGCTCAAACCTGCAACCTTCTGATTCCCAAGTGGCCAAACACAGTGTGTTCCCAGTCAAACAGATTGATTCCTGTAGTGTTTGAATTTTCATCTGTGAAAATGTTTTATTTACAGTAAATATGAATCTGATATCAGTATTATACAAACTGTTGCAATGGTCCAGTACAGAAGCCTCACATCATCAAATATTTTGACAGATCTACAAATAAACAGGACTGCAATGAGATTGAATGTCATAGAAGAAAACAAACATCTACCGTGGCACCAAAGAATGAAGTTGCATATAAAACAGAAATGGAATGCTGCGTTGCCATTTTTTTGAAATAATTTCTCCAGGATGGAGGAAGTAGCCCTGCAGCGCAAAAGTCATCGTGACTCGTTTGTCGTCTTTTTTGTTCTTCAACGTAAAGTTCAGTTTGAACTATTCATCATCTTTGGTCACTCCATTCATGTTCACAACCAGAGAAGTCACTTTTGTTCTGAACAGGTTGAATAAGATGAGAGATCTGCCACAGTTGAAGATTGTATTATCATTATCCACATTTTCTTATGAGTTCATTTTAAAGATGAAAACTCACTTTGGATTTGGCAGCACTTTGAAAATGAGAACATGACACCATTGTTACAAATACATTAGACATTCTTTTTTTCTTCTTCTTTTTTTACATGCACATTTATTTACAAGATGTACAGCACGTTCCTCTTTCTACAGGGACGGGAGTAGCCTCGCTAGGCAGGCCTTTGTTTTGAAACAAAATAGGACGGGGCAAACAAGGCATTCATTTGAATGTTTGGAATGTGCACACATTCCAAATTCCTTCAGATTTGGGAACTTGGCATCATTATCCAGATGGCAGTTAGCAAGGTCCTCCAAGTAACCCTTCCAAACGCACTTTTAAATAACACGTCATCCCTGAAGCATGACATTAGATGTCCAGTCATAGAACACATTTTGATGGCTACAATACCAGTTAAGCTGTCCACAAGTGCTACTGTGTTTGAACTGAAGGGATAAGACAAGGTTGCTGCTTATCGTCCAAAGTCTCCACACATCTTATAACTAGGGATTGAGTCGCTGGTTGGGAGATATCTCTAGCTTGATTCCCCAAGCATTACAGTACATGCTCTGTGAGGCTTTTGAGCCTTAATACTGAATCAACAAGTCTGATATGCCTCCATAATTCTGTAGCAAAGAAGTCGTGTGTGTGCGTGTGTGTGCGTGTGCGTGTGCGTGTGCGTGTGCGTGTGTGTGTGTGTGTGTGTGTGTTTTCTTTGGAGCAAAATGAAAGCTTCAAGGGTTTTATTGGCTTTTGAAAGCACACACAGTATTGTAAAGAAATACAATAATGTGTGTCAATTACAATTGCTCTCATCGAAAATGTAATATACATGTGAGGACATTATTTAGATTAATCATGTGTGGTCATTTTGTTAATTCCTTCGGATGATTACTTTTGGGGCATCAACTGATACCACCGAAGGGCAAGGAATGATGATACTAGCCATGAATATAGAACCTTTACAAACAATTGCGCCTCTCTTTGGTTGTGTGATACTGATGATGGTAAAATAATAAATAATCTGTTGATTACTGTGTTCTGTATCTCGGCTACATTGAAAATGAGGGCCTGCCCCTCAACTGTACTCCGAGCTACAATAAAGGTTATGATGATGATGATGATGATGATGAATCCCATACAATTTGAATGGTGAATAGGCAAAGTAACACATAGCAATGTGTAACATTAAGATTGACTGTTTAGTTGAAGCATGTGATCTGATATCAACTTAATTGTTGTAATATGAATCCAAACACTTTGGCCTGTGTTCGGGTCAGATTGTCAAAGCGTTTAGTTTATAAATGCTCTGGATGAATACAAAATACTCTGCAATGAGCTCTACATTATTAAAAAATAAACCAAATCTATATTCTAGGTTGTATTGCACTTATTTCTCCACCTCTCAAATCCTACAGTACAAGTGTCTTATCTAGAATGTCAGTTTGTGTCTGTGTGTTGAGAGATAATGCAAGCCATCAATACTCATCATCAATGATTATGAGACACACTAGACTCTAGAGCACTGAAGTAGAAACCAAAACTATTTCTAAATGGAGCGATATGTTTTGTTAGTGGAGCCTAAATGAATGGTCCACTGGTTGGTTCACATATAACTTTATGTCAATAACTCAATTGGTATGACACTAGATCCTAGTTCATTACAGTGGCTCATCTTTTCATACCAAGGCTAGCATGTTACAGTGATGGCTGGATAACCAATTCAGTCTATCAAAGTTCTCATAAGCTTCTAAACACTGTGATTTCCTGGTTAATATATTTTTTGTGGACTTGACATGACTGACAAGGAAATAATATTGTAACAGCTAAATGGATGTACAGTAGAGTATATGAACAATATGTACAGTATATACATGTTTACGTTCACACATATACACATTACTTTTACTGCGAGCAGCTCACGAAATGTAAATAACAAAGGGGAGGTCATGTGATCCTAATAATGTGAAGTGAATGACCATGTTGATATTTATGCATTATTTTCATATTTACACACAGATTTCAGCTCTCACTTTCAGCTTTAAAGGGTAAGACCACTTTGGTAGAGGTTTGGTTTGTGTAGTTACCTTGCCATGATGTAACTCCAAAGGTGGACAAGAAATGAAAAATAATTGCTCCATTAATTAGAAATTGATAATTAAAAATATGCTCCCCATTGACTTACATTGTACACTGAAACAGCTCTCAAAGTCACTCTTTAGGCCCATAAACGAACACAAACTAAGCTGATTCAGACAATATAGAACATCACCAAACCCAGTACTGTTTATTTTTTTAATAAAATTGTCAACTTCCTGATGATTTTACTATTTGAAGATCCGGATCCGGATCCGCCGATCCAGTCCAGGTTTTCTTTCTAATAAAAATAGCTAAATCAACAGTAAGTTAACATTTGTATAAAAAAAAAAAATAGTACTGGGTTTGGTGATGTTCTATATTGTCTGAATCGACTTTGTTTACATTCGTTTACATGCTAAAAGAGCGACTTTGAGAGCTGTTTTACTGTACAATGTAAGTCAATGAGGAGCATATTTTGAATTATCAATTTCTAATCAATGCAGCAATTATTTTTTATTTCTTGACCACCTTTGGAGTTACATCATGGCGAGGTAACTACACAACCCAAACCTCTACCAAAGTGGTCTTGCCCTTTAAGTGAATGACAGACAAGTACTTACAGATTCTGAATCTGTAATTATATTTTTTACCAATTATATTTTTTGACCAAAATTATTTCATGGAAATGTTTGTGCTCTCCTGTAAAGTGCACATGTGCGGGATAGTCCAGTGTTTGCGGCACCTGGTCACAAAAGCAGTATTTTATAGTTTGTCTGAGAAATAATTTAAAATATTATGTTTCAGTCATTTGGTCTGGAATCTCATTTAGTAAAATAAAGGGGAAAAAAAGAAGAAATAAGTAATTCTGAGAAGATCATATCATGAACCCAGTATTGTGTATCGTATCGAATTGTGAGTCAATCGTAAATGCATACTTACTGTATAATACAATTCATTTTGTCACGTTTGTACAGTGAAGTAATAGTGTGCGCACCAATTCATACCAACAAGTTTCCACGTACTATAATCAGGGTCCTTGTGTGTGTGTGTGTGCGTGCGTGTGCGTGTGCGTGTGCGTGTGCGTGCGTGTGTGTGTGTGTGCGCGTGCGTGCGCGCGCGCGCTCGCTATTTCCACATTGTCACTTTTCAGCAATGAACGCATGGAACAGCAGGGGAAACGGAGAGTACGGTAGGTCATTCTTCCATGAGCAATGTCCAACACGTGTCCATGTTTCACATCAGGAAGGCTGGAACTCAGAAAGTCATCTGAACAATAATGTAGGTGACAGGAGTCTATAATAATGTGTTGCTGGGGCAAGTAGCTCGGAGGTGAGGGCCAACTGTGCTATCCATGCGGTGCAAAATAACAGAGAGAGAGAGCGAGAGCGAGAGAGAGCGAGAGAGAGAGTATTTCTTGAGACTATAACAACACATCCGTCACCAAACTACAAGCCAGGAGAAGCACTGCCAGTCCATAGTTGTATGATGTTCTTGTACCTGTAAAGAGAAGATATAGACGGTGAAACATACAAATACTAGTCTTTACTGACAGCCAATTACTCACATGAGAAAAATCACTAGGGTTACTGTAAGTATGTGCCTGTGTTTACTGTTAGTAGATTAAAAAGATACAATACACCGTAAATTTAGGCCATCACTATACATATTTGCCTATTTTACACAAATGCAGCACTAATCATTCACTGAAAATAAGCATGCAAGTATGATGTACTAATCCTCAGAGACAGATGATTTCACACTGTTGCACAAGATGAGCAATATAGGCACCATGCAGCAGAGATTCCCTGTCACTCCACTCAAAATGTCTCACCCTCTTAAAAATTAAATACATTCATGAATAAATAAACTGTATTTGGAGGCCTGTTTTATAAGGCTATTGGAGGCCAATAAACTCTTTTGAGGCAAAGACATACCCTAGAATTACAGAGTAGAATATCAACCCTACATAGACCATGCATCTTTAAGGACCATGGACAGCGACACTGTCACAACATGCAGAATTACTAGCCTATAGTCTTTATTAAAGTTACTAAAGTACCAATCTGGGAACCATTCGGGTTATATATATATATATATATATATATATATATATATATATATATGTATATATATACACTTGTATGTCATGGATTTTTTATATGACGGTTTCTCTCTCTCAGAAAGAAAGAAAGAAAGAAAGAAAGAAAGAAGGTATGAAAGAATTCTGTGAAATAAAGCAGGTTCAAAAAATAGGGAATAGGGAAATAGGAAATGAAATATTCACACAAATCACATTCACTTCACTGCACAGTAATGCTTTATGTCGTTTTGGCCCAGCTCAATATCATTTGTCCATGGAGGGTGGAAGACAGGGAAAGGCGGAGGGATCTGACCCTCTGTTCCTTCCTGCCAGGTCTCATTTGGTTCAGTGTGATCTGGAGAACAGCAGCGCCACAGAGGTTCAGCAATCACACAGGAACAAATCATCCTCCGCACAGAGAAGAGCCTCCAGCCCCCCCCCCCCCCAGTCACGAGTGAGATAGCAGAGATTTTGACAGGGGCGTCACTACCGTCACGCAGACAACGCGGTTGCGTTGGGGCCCATGACGTTAGGGGCACCTCCCCACCCAGAAAAAAATAAAATAAAAAAGAATATGAGTTAAAAAATAAACCTGGGTGGGCCCCTTAACATTGTTACAAAACCGTTGTTTATGTACCCGAAATCCGTCACAAACCCGTCAGAAACCACTAATAACCACAAAATTTATGGCGCACATGCGCGCGTGCATGCGCGTTCATGAGGGCCCGCTGTGACCACCTCGCGTCGGGGCCTACTGTTGCCTCGTTACGCGACTGGATTTTGAGACAATCACTCAACTCACAACCGCAAGCAATTCAGAACGGTAAACCTCAATGTCCCACACATACAGTACATTCACTACGATGAAGCAGTAGCTGGTATTAATTAATTGCTATAAGTGAATTAAATGCAGTAGTATTGCACAAAGTAACACACCAAAGCTCTCCAGTGATTATATATTAAAATAGCTTGCATTATATTAACAACATAAAGCATTTAAAGCACGCTTTCATCACAATAACTAAGGATTATAGAGTAACATACATTTTGTGAACAATTACACAGTTTCAATAACAGCTGTCTGTTAGATATTGTTTGCACTGTTAAAATACTGTGTTCTGTGTTGTTTAGTCTTGTAGGCCTTTGCGGATTAGAGTAGTGGTTATTAAATGACTCACACTCTATCCTATACGGCCTTGAGGTCGTATTTTTATATTTGTATGGCTCTACGTGTTGTACTGTCTTTCTCTGATTGTGACTGAGTTGCAAGTGGGTTGTGTGAGTGTGTGTGTGTGTGTGTGTGTGTGTGTGTGTGTGTGTGTGTGTGTGTGTGTGTCACAGTGTGTGTGTGTGTGTGTGTGTGTGTGTGTGTGTGTGTGTGTGTGTGTGTGTGTGTGTGTGTGTGTGTGTGTGTGTGTGTGTGTGTGTGTGTGTGTGTGTGTGTGTGTGTGTGTGTGTGTGTGTGTGTGTATTGATCTCTTGGTATGTGATGGGTTCCAGATGTTACGTGACTCTGTGTGATTGAGCACGAGGTGACCTGGTTGCTGATTGGCCCGGAGATGACAGCTACCAGGATATAATGGCAGCTGACAACAGTCACCCCCCCTCTCTCCTTGTACCTGAAGTTTCCCCTATAACCCCTGCTCTTAACCCAGGACCCACTGTCGATGTGCAAAGAGCTGTTAGCCTCTCACTTATAGTTACTAAACTCACTTACTAAACTCACCAGTGGTGGAAAGTAACACATTTTACTCAAGTGCTGTACAAGTACTTGAGAATTTCCAATGTTCAATACTTTTACTTCTACTCCACTACATCTCAGAGGCAAATATTATACTCCACTACAATTATTTGAAAACTTTAGTTACTATGTAGATTTTAATCATTACAAAACCTACATTAACCACTTCAGCCCTATTTAAACTTTGGCTATTTGAAAATAGCCAATCTACAAGCTTGCGATGCGACACGTTGTGAGCTTGTATATCTGCTATTTTAAAAGGATTTTAATACATTTTATACATAGTGATACCTTGTGAAACGGGAGTACTTTTACTTTTGCCACTTTAAGTATATTTTGATGCTAATGGTTTTGTACCTTTTCTGAAGTACATTTCGAGTGTTTCTACATTGCAGTATTGATACTCTTACCTACTGTAAGTAAAGACATTTAGTATTTTTTTTCCACCACTGAAACTCACTACTTGCATGACTGAGTGACAAATAAACCGTCTTGAATCTGGAATCTTTTGAAACACTGACTGCTTGCCAACTGGCTGAGGGTCCATCCTGAACGCCTGGCTGACTGCCCAAGCAATGACTGGCTCTGTGTCAACCACAAACTGAATGACGACCAGTCTAGCTGCTTAGCTGAGTAAATTAGCTGACATCCTGGCTGTTGGACTGCAGGGAAGAGAACATGTAATGACACGGTGGAACAAGTCTTGTCTTGTTGTTTGTATGAGCACAGAAACATCAATGGCCCTTTATGTAATGGTTTGTGACATATTTATCCACTTATATTACTGAAGTTTGCCTTATTAGCCCCTATGTGGTTAATTAGTCACTTGTAGAGTTTGTAGATATAATAATTGCCTCCATAAACAGGGTATTTACGTCAAATGTCAAAAGTGACAGTGCATGTACTGACTAGCCATCGAACGCGAGGCTTCCTGCTCTTGTCCACCTTCTGGACTGGTGTCTCAGTTGCGTTTAACTTTAGACAAAATTCATTCAAACTCATCCTGATTCCTGCTGTAAAATTGTACTATCGTACTATACAATCTTTAAAATCCTATTCTACTATAAAATCCTACTGTAAAATGGAGGGGGAAAAAACTGTCTGTCCGTCCTCATCCGTTTTTCTTCTCAGAGGGTTGACCAAGGGACTGAGGAACCAGGTTTTTCACTATTCCCAAATGTAAGGTGCTTATTAGAATTTTTGCCATAGGCTGTGGGATCTGCAGTTGGGGTGTGCGCAGTATTGATTCGTTTTAAAAGGATGTTTGAGTTGTTTAAGTCACGGTAATTAATTATTTATTTTTGGTATATGCAATCAGGGTCCTCAGAGTCTATATGTGTTTTTATTTGTGCATGCGTGACCTAGCCTATTACTGGTTGTGTGTGTGTGTGGGGGGGGGGGGGGATCACTATCCACACCCAACACCCCACACCCTCTCATGTGGCAAGAGCATCAGTTTTAGATGTTTATAGTTACAATCCTGCAGAAAAGCTAAAAAACCTGCACTCGCCCAGGTTTCATTTCAAGCAAGCATTTTCTGCTCATTGTTGTTCATCAGCCTCAAACTCTATGCTTTCTGTGGCAAAGAAACTCCATCGAAACACAGACTCTTTGCTCTCTGGTGGTTAATAGCTGAGGGCAGCCGGGTTGGAGGCATTTATCAGTGCCAAGACAGGCCACGCAAAACGCTTGCTACGACACAGTTGTCAGCATAATTGGTCTTCCTCATAATCTCTACTCTGCAGCCCTGGGGATTATCCAACTTTTTACCTCTATTCAGCAGCAAGTAATATCTCTCTAGCTCTGTCTTTGGCTTTGCGTTGCACAGGGCTTTGTGTATGTACTGAACCCAAATGACCTCTAATCTTGGGAAATGATTGGCAGGTGTGCACGGGGAGAAGAGCCGCCAAGGCGGTGTTTGCTTCAAAACTATTATAAATCAATGGTGCTTTCATTGCTTTTGGTTAACAATCGGCTTGATATTGAGAAATGTGGTTCCAGCATGATTCACATCAAATAAAACTCATTCTGATTCACGTGACAGAAAAAAAACAAGATATGCAGAAAAGTTGAATTTTCAGAAAGATTTGCCAGCTTGCATTATCATTTGATACAGTAAGGAAGTCAATCGCTGTTACTGTGCATCATCCTGTTACAAAGCAATGAATTGAAGTCTTCTATCCCTTTGCATAGGACCCATGCTGTGTGCAGTAGGCACTAGGCAGGCAACAGATTTTCTCAAAACGGCTGGTAATCATTTGCTGACATGACAACAGCTTGATTCTATTCATGTTCCGTCTCTATTTCAGTGTGTGAAGTGACTATAGTCAATAGGATCATTTACTCTAATCAATAGTGAGATCCAATCTGTTTGTTACAGTAGTGGATTGTGCTCAAGTGCCATCACTAAGGGGCTGTAGATCCGTTCATCCCATACTGTATCTTTGACCTTCAACCATTTAGCCTAATCCTCTGCGTTTTACAGTGCTCTCACCTCAGGCTGAGGCCGGGCGTCCATTTTGAAAAGTCGCAACAGTCCAACAGAAATCTGTCGTCCAGCAACACATACACTGTGCTGTGTGTGGTGCTGGACGGCAGCTCTCTGTACATACATAGCCTGGGAAGCAAAGCTTTTCGGGTCAATGATCCGGTCGGGAGCGGAAGTAGCCCTACGTCACCATGCGCGTCATCCGCGTCATCAGGTGACCGGATCGCACAATCCGGAAAGACGTCACCCCAAAATAGGTCCGTCCTAATAAAATCCTTGATGCGGCGTAGTTTAGCTTATTTTTTAAATATAAATATGAGTGTACTTTCCGGAGACTATTTAGCGTCTGTATTACCCCACGGGGAAATTCTATTCCATTTAAATAGGGATTGGGGAACCAAAACAAAGCGGCACCGCAAAACCGGATCGCGACAATCTGGAGTTTTTTTTCAGTAGGCGTGGCCTAGACCGGATCACACAGGACTTTAGTAACGCATACCAGGCTTTCCTCCGAGGTGGAAAGACTGGTGACGCGAGGTTAGTACATACATACAGTATGCATACTTCTTGTTGTTGCTGCTCAGAACCAGCTCAGACAGCTGTTTTTGTTTTTTTTCAGTTATGACCAGTGGTGGAAAAAGTACTCAAATGTTTTACTTAAGTAAAAGTATCAATACTGCAATGCAGAAGTCCGGAATTCAAAATTTACTTAAGTAAAAGTACAAAAGTATTGGTATCAAAATGCACTTAAAGTACCAAAAGTAAAAGTACTTAAATGTTTGAAAATGTAGTTTAAAATTGTCCTTAAGAACAGTACTTGAGTAAATGTACTTAGTTACTAACACCACTGGTTATTATGACACCAACCAGCAGGAGCTTACCTGAGCTCGGGTCGTGTCGAGCCTTCTTGGAGGATGTGTGGGGGGTGGGGGTGGCCTCCACTCCCTGGTCAGCATTCATGCCGTCCTGTCCAGGGGAGTTGGACTTCCTGGGCTTCTTGTCTGTCAGGTGGAGAGGGGAGCTCTTCTTGGTGGACGGCGGTGGCCGGCGAGGCCGGGCCGTGGCGTTGACCCTCAGCCAGGCCTGGGCCTGGTATTCGGCGATCTCTCCGTAGTTGGCACAGGTCACCCGGCACTCGTACAGGCCCTGGTCAGTCTCGGCGATCCCGGACAGCTGCAGCTTGTGGGAAATGTTGTTGCCTTGCACCCTTACGGTCTTAGACAGGACAATTTAGAAGGGAATTACTGTATGATCGGTGCAACCTTAGTAGTTCAGCCATGCAGCAAAATACTGAGTGTTTATTTAAAGACGGGGTGATTTTCAGTGATTCCCCCCCCCCCCTAAAACATAATCATCAGGTATTATGGTTATACTAGGAGGAAGATTTTTTCAAAAAAGTGTACAGAAATTGTTAAAATTATGTTTTTATGTGGACACGCCTCCAGTTCATTAAGTATACCTGGTTCTCACCTTAGCACCTCCTCCACCACCTTAGTACCACCCACCTGTCCTAGTCCCTCCTCCTCCTCATGCCCACACCTGTTGTGTTATGATAATGAGGGGGAGGGTATGTTTTTACTATGTCACTAAAGCGCTTTTTTTCTATTGGCCCTCAAGGTTTCAGCCTCCAGGTAGAAACTCAAAATAGTCAGAGAAGACATAAAACACCATAAAAACACCACCAGGGGGCTTAATGAAGTTCTATCAACCTCATAGACACATGAAAAACAGAAAAAGTGCAAAACCATGGCACCACCTCTTTAACTCAGAGTTAATTAACACTCAGGATTTGGCAGTTAGTTTGCATGCTGTGGTTTAGTAGGCAAGGAACAAATTCTAATGGCCTGGACCATTCATAACAATCTCCCTCTTGCCATATTCCACATGACTGATTACTAAAAAGGGGTTGAAAATCTTCCTAAAAAGGGGTTGTATGCTCCATAGATGGAACTAGAAAAGTGTACTCCCCGCCAGGATACGAGGTAGTTCGTACGACAGACTGTGCCGTTTGTGGCACCCCTATGGGCAGAAGTGAATGCTGTTTTGGAGGTGTGCTCTATAGAGGCCCCTCAACATGTGATTTAAATGTGGGTACGATTGGATGTTGCGTTCAAGATACATGGTGTTTTTTGTTTTGTTTTTGTTTTTGTTTTAGTCATTGTCACATGACTCCTTTTCTGCCTAATTTGGTGCAGGGAAATGACGTTTTAGCAACAAACAGTGACAGTTGCAGGGTTTGTGACAGTATGGGACGTTATCCCCATTTTAACTACAGTACCTTTATCCAAGGTTTGTTGCCGTGTTTTTTGTTTTGTTTGTTTTATTCATTTTGTGAACCTTAACAAATATAAGTACTATAAAATAAAATAAACCCATTAAATACTATTTGGAAATAAATGCAATGCAATAGATATTTATTTAAACTTATAACATAGTTGCGTATGGGATCAACTTACACTTATTTTTGTCCCCTCATCATCAGGGTCTGGCTGTACCATTTCCATCTGTGAATATGGAGAGAGAGAGAGAGAGAGAGAGAGAGAGAGAGAGAGAGAGAGAGAGAGAGAGAGAGAGAGAGAGATTAACATTAAGAAGTCAAGTACCCCTTGCACTCACGGACCTCAAACACTCTCTACAGTCTATACCATGAACTGGACATTGATTGAGGGTATAATGTATTTATCCCACATGGGAGACCAAAGTGGAAAAGAAAGAAAAGAAAAGAAAAGAAAAGAACACACGCTGAAGCACCTACAGGGAAGATAAACGCTCACTGGAGCCACAGGAGGCCCTGGTGAAAGGACACAGGGGATACAAGACAACCACTTGTGAACAGCCACAGTACAGAGCATCCTGTCAAGTTCTGTTATAGAGAGACCTGGACTTACACTGGAGGGCGTTCAACTGAAAGGTGATTAATGAACAGAATTAGGAGCCACTACTGTTCCCTGTGCGGTTACGAATGCCTTATATCTTCACCTTCTTCACAATAATAAGAATATGAAAATGGAAAAATACTTGACTCCTCATTTGTGCATGACACTGTTAACACCAGAAGTAAAGTTTGAACAAAATGCTATGTTTTGGATGTACTGAGCACATGACACTGATTATACTGTGAGAGATGTGTGAGTTTATAAACATATTTTTTATATCGTTTCACTGTTCTTAGTCTTGGCCTCCTATATCAACTTCAATAGATTTTCGGATTTATTCACGGTGGGGGAAAGAAAATCTCCATGTATTCAAGGCATCACAGGAAAAACTAGAAAAAGTGCTCCTCGGAGCACAGGTCTCACCCAGGTCAGGTACGTTATTTTAGCCTCCTGGTGGCGCTATAATAGGCCAATGTGAAAAAGGGTGGCATTTATTCTTAGGTCGTTCACGGCAATCGGACACTGCATTCATGATTTGAGGCATTTTGTGGTGGCGCTATAACAGGCAAAAAGGGTGGCATTTCTTCCTTGGCCTAGTGGGAATGTGTTTGTGAAATTTCACGGAAATCGCAAGCTGCGTTCATGATTTGAGGCATTTTGTTCAAAACGGACCAATCCTGCAAATTGTGGAAGCAAACCTTAGCCAATGAGGATGGAATATGGGAAATCGGACAGATCCGTGTTGATCACATGACTGTAGAGATACTGTGTACTGATTTGCATGACGTTTGGATAAAATCTGTAGGAGTAATGTAAAAAAAATGGGTTTTGCACAAATCGGCCTCCAGGTGGTGCTATAACAGGCCCATGTGAAAAATTTGAGGCAGAGGTTCTGAATTGGCATCCAGGGAGTGTGTGTGCACAGTTTCGCAGCGACCGGGCCAACGGTGCCAGAGATTAGCTGTTCACAGACGGACACACACACGGACACACGGACGGACGGACGGACGGACGGAGGGTAAAACATACTCTCTTGCCATGCCTTTCGGCCTGGCGGAGACAACAAAAGCCATTTGGGGGGGTGAAGAAGTCCTTTAATTGTTCAACACCTGAGCACGGATCGCCCATGTCATCAATTTCTCTTACAAGCTTCACTGTGGTGGGTTTCACACAAGTCGCTTGATGAATCGAGGCGCGTGCAGACAAAATATATATATTTTTTTCTCTTTACTTTTTACCAGCGAGTGTCTACTGATTGGACTTGCCATTTTATTCAAGCAAAGAACCACAGGGAGTTTACTGCATTTCACAAACAATATACCCATGTGAACGCTATTTGGTCCCTGGCTTCAGTATAATTTATTCAACAACCACATTTGCTTATGCTTTGCAGCTTGTTTAAAATGTTTGATATTGCAATTGTTTGTTTCCTGAAGAAAAAAAAAGTGTTTATTCTCTGGACAAAAGGCAACATATCACTTGCTCGCTTGAAAAGGATTTGATATGGTATCTATTTGTGAGTGTTTTTTTATTTTCTCTTTCTACTGAGAAAAGAGAGATGTATTAACCGAAAACAACCCCTCAGAACTAGTATGCACAGCATGACAAAATGCATTGTGATAAACTCTGTTAAGTAACTCTTCAATCAAGCTGATTAGTGTGTTGCTGTGGGTGGATTGGCTCTAATTGTGAGCTTATGTGTATAGTATACTCATTATTTTTTCATTGAAGTGAGCCTTTAATGGGAAAAAATCCTTCTCACTCGTCTCCTGCTTTCACATGTCTAGACTACTTGTGTTTTTATAGCACTCTGTCCCAATTGGTTCGGTCAGCTTTACAGTCACTCTGAAAACCCTAAAAACGAGGATGGTGTTTTATTAATGTGAGGCCATTAGTCATACTGCACGGTACAAATTCAATTAAGGTAATTGTGAGATAATGAATTTCCAGTATCAATTCACTATCCTGGCATTTATCATGCAATATATTAGACTTTATAAGCTACTTGAGGTTTGCTGCAGTGCACTATGTTATTTGATCAAAGTGTTACTTTTCACTAGAAGGAACAACAGAAGCAAAAGCACAAAAGCTTTCATGTGGAAAACTGGATATTGCAAGTCTAAAGTGTCAATGATAATGACTTCCTATTTAATCAGATGTTCTTTACTCATACAGCCAAACCTATCATGTTCTCCTCCATAAAAGTTTGGACTTCCTGACAGCAAGTCAAAAGTTTCTGTTGACAATCTGAAACGAGCTCCCCATCATTTCCCCCTCATTTAAATAATTCATTTCTAACGCATGAGTGCCTTCCGGGCTGAGTGGAACAGAGTGCTTGGGACTATCTCAATTTCAATCTCTTGTCTCTCTTTATTGCAAAGCCCTGGTGCCCTGTCATGCTGCCATACTTCATGCAATCCTCAAATGGACTTCTTGTCAAATGTTTCAGGCAATTATTGATCATAATTCAAGTGGGGATTTCAGGAGTCCCTGCCACTATATGAATCTTACATGAAGAACAATAGGTAGACATATTAAACTATCCACCCACGGTGTTCTGTTCTGCTTGTCTTTCAATGGGAAGCAAACTCATGTGGTTCTGAACTCGATGATACGAGCAAGGCTGCCTATAGGTTTTGCTTTAGTAATCCCACTAGGCCTTAGAATGCCTACAATATTAGCCTCGCGTAGCCAGACTATATCACTGCGTGGATATGAGTCTGGTGCTTCCATGAGGACGTTTTTTTCCCCAAGGGGCGGGATCAAAACGATGGCCCTCGACGCAATTGGTTAGACCTACAACCAACGACCAATTACAGTCTCCCATATTCGAATACTGGGCCCTGATTGGTCACCCACGTCTTCTGGAGCAGGAAATGGATTCTCTATGGAGAGGTGCCAGACCCAAATCGCAGAGTGCAATTCTTTTTTGCACTCGCAGATTCGTCTGGTCCCAGGCTACTACAATAACGCTGTGATATGTGCTTCCATTTTGAGTAGCCAATTATCTTTATTAGTATAGCATCCACACTTTTCCAGATTTCAGTAACTAAAGAGTCATTCCACATTGTGGATGATTCATACCTTCAACCACAGAGCAGATATTAGTACCTCTTTTTGACTGACAGCTGAAAATGATTTCACACAGCTAAAGTGGTTTCTTTGTATTTCCACCTGAGGGCACAGAATCAGTGATTTATTTCTCTTTCAATATTTTTCTCACGCACACACACACGCACACGCACACACACACGCACACGCACACGCACACGCACACACACACACACATGCACACACACACACACACACATGCACACGCACACGCACACGCACGCATGCATACATGTAGACACCACACACACACGCACGCGCGCGCACGCATACATGTACACACCAAACGCACACAGTCAATCACTCAGTCACTCAGTGCACTCTCACACACACACACACACGCACACGCACACGCACACGCACACGCACACGCACACACACACACACACACACACACACACACACCCTGAGAAGCAACTATTATGATATGATGATATGACGATGTTGAATGATCTCTTACATTATCAGTCTAATCACAGGAAACAGTGTTATATGAATTGTACTATACCACTGCAGCACCCGCATGCCCTTGTTGGTGTGTGTGTGTGTGTGTGTGTGTGTGTGTGTGTGTGTGTGTGTGTGTGTGTGTGTGTGTGTGTGTGTGTGTGTGTGTGTGTGTGTGTGTGTGTGTGTGTGTGTGTGTGTGTCTGGTGCATGCATGCGTGCGTGCGTGCGTGCGTGCGTGCGTGCGTGCGTGCGTGCGTGCGTGCGTGCGTGCGTGCGTGCGTGCGTGCGTGCGTGCGTGCGTGCGTGTGATGAATGAATTCATTGGGTGATTAAAGGAAAGAGCACATCAGCACTTCCACAACATATAACAAACGCAATATCACAGAGGATAAAAACACAATAAAGGCCTAAGGCTTATTTCCATTGTGGTCCTCTGTGAGCATGTGTGTGTGTGTGTGTGTGTGTGTGTGTGTGTGTGTGTGTGTGTGTGTGCGTGTGTGTGCGTGTGTGCGTGTGTGTGTGTGTGTGTGTGTGCGTGTGTGTGTGTGTGCGTGTGTGTGTGCGTGTGCGTGTGCACACATAATCCACCCGGAAACCTTCTGGTAATAAAAACCATCACTTGCACTTTAATTACAGGCCCCGAATCCAAACCTCTTGGCGCCCATCATCGCAAGCATGGTGTGGTAAATTACATGAATGTGAATCCAACTGTTTATATAGTCTCTCCCTCTCTCTCTCTCTCTCTCTCTCTCTCTCTCTCTCTCTCTCTCTCTCTCTCTCTCTCTCTCTCCCCCCCCCCCCCCCCCCCACCCTGCTTGCCATATCACGGTGGGAGTACCGATAAGAGACGGGATGAGATCAGCTCCTGCTGTCTGAATATAATCTCTGTGTCTCTGTATCTGACTCGTTTCAGCTACTCTATCTCTTGGATCCCTGTTTGAAATAATAAATTCAGATGAAACCATTTTAAGCTAACTGAAGACTGGCAATGTTCTATAGTCATTAAATGTAGTCTCCCACGGTGCCATGGTGCAATGTCCAGCTGCGCTGCCTGAAAACCCTGTATTTCAACTCTGTTCTATTTGAGTTTCCTACCCCTGCCTGCCAAACATCACAAAAATAGAGATGAAGCTACCAACTCATCAAATAAGTTAAATACAGCATACGCGTTGCTGTATGCTGACCCGCAGAAATGTAAAGAAAAAAGTTTTTTCACACTTTTAGAGCATTTCCTTGGTCATAATGAGGACATAGGTAACAATAGATGCCAAAATGTTTTTGTTTTATTAAATATTTGAGTATTTTTTATATCAGAAGTCCCTAGAGTTAAATCTTAATTGCTTGTCAAATAAAAACTGAATGTGCGATTACATCGGAACCAATTTTAAGAGATAACATTATGACAAGCAATCGTCAATCAGTCTTATAAACTTGAGATACCGTATGATTCTTCAGCCTATAGTCACCAGAGGACGGCGCTACTCTGTTGAATCTCAACAAGGATGGCGACTGGATGGTGTGTTACCAATGATCTCGTTTTAAACTTAAACAGAATGTTTCTGAAAACTTTTGGTGAGAAATAGCCCAAAGCAGTAACATACACTTGATTCAGCACAGCCTTAGCACAGTGCACGGCGCGATGAGTTTAGATCACATTAATCTCTCAAGAACAGATTCTGCTCTGCGTTTGAATCTGTCGGGGAGGTTCGTCATAACATGTACGCAGTAGCCTACAAGTGGGCGTGCCTTCAGATCAGGAAGCAGGCCGCGCTTTACCCAATCAAATGTAGTGGGCGGGATTCACGTGTCCGTCGATCCTTCCCCTCTCGAAACCAACCGAAACTAATTTAACAATAGCGTCCGCGGAGCAGACAAAACCACGGAAAGATATTCACATTTTAACTTGCTCTTTCATCATAGAAACAAGTGGGCTTATAACCAAAACGATCCATGTTCTCTGGGAGAAGTGGTGTTAGTGTTCCGTGTAGAAATATTGTTAGTGGGAATGAAAACATAAGTCGCACCACCGGAAGTGATGCGCTGAAGGCAGACCAAAACCCCGGTTTCCTTGCGCACGGGTGCTACGTTTTCTTCCTCCCAGAGCCAACTGAGATAGTCAAAAACAGCAGAGGGCGCTGTTTTTGGGCGGTGTAGCCGCCCCTATAAGTGGGGTTGGGACACCTCATTAGCTGTATTGTGATTGGCTCATTAGTACACCCCTAGCTGTACTGTGATTGGCTGACTCTATTGGCTGACTCTATTCAGCACTGTGATTGGCTAGCGAGACACATGATGACATTAATAACCTATAAATAGGATTATGCACTTCAAAAAATCTTTTTTTTTTTAAAGTGAGCTTCCATCACTATGATGACCACTGTGATGACCACACCGCCCACTTCACACTGGGTGTGATTTTTCCTTTTCATTTGGCGCTGGGTTCCCAGATTGAGATCACATGCTGCATTCACACTGGCAACTACAAAGCTACTAGGCTACTGTAGAAAATCCTCTCACTCTCTTGCTGGGAGTGGGTGGAGTTGGATCCTGTGGTTCTAATCATTTCACTTAGTGGTGGGTGGAGCCTGGTTTTAGCCTAATTTGGCACACCTGAGGTAGGTCTATATAGGCCCAAGTAATGTCAGACCAAACATTTGTCTGAAGGGGGAAGAGGTGCTGCTGGCTAGTACTCCATGTTGTATGTCCACTTGATGCATTATAAGTAAGTTCTGTTTGTTTCCTGTTTATTAGTACATATGTTCCTTTTGATTATTAGTATACTTGTTTCCTGTTTATTAGTACATATGTTCCTTTTGATTATTAGTATGCTCGTTTCCTGTTTATTAGTACACGTTCCTTTTGATTATTAGTATGTTTGTTTCCTGTTTATTAGTACTATGTTCCTTTTGATTATTAGTATGTTTGTTTCCTGTTTATTAGTAAATGTTCCCTTTGATTATTAGTATGCTTGTTTCCTGTTTATTAGTACATATGCTCTTTTTGGCTCTTTTCTGGCGGCACCCCTCCACGTGGTGCCGCCAGAGTCTTCTCCGGCACCAGCTCCTCTCCAAGCCCCCCCCCCTCCAAGTGGTGCCACCAGAGTCCTCTCCAGCACCAGCTCCTCTCCAAGCCCCCCCCCCCCCCCCTCCAAGTGGTGCAGCCAGAGTCCTCTCCGGCACCAGCTCCTCTCCAAGTGCACCCGCTCTTCCTCCATTGGCGTCTCCAGGCCGAGCACACCTTGCACCACCTTCATAGCTGCAGCATGTCCAGGCACACCCAGCATCACCTTCATTGCTGAAGCACGCCCAGGCGCACCCTGCACCCCCTCTGCTGCAGCCGTGGTCCCCAGCTCCCACCCAGGTGACGACCGGGCCACCTCCTCCGGTCCAGTCCTCTCCGGCACCAGCTCCTCCCTCTGCTCCAGTCCAGGAGTGTCCAGCTCCTCCCCAGTACAGTCTCCAGCGCCTTCCCCTGAACCTCATCCAGAGGGGTCCTGCCCCCGTTCCAGCCCCCCAGACCCTCTTCCAGGGTGGCTCCACCCCCTTGGTCGGCCCCAGACTTTCACCCCAAGTGGCGTTGCCATTCTCCCGAGTGGCTAGCCCACCAGACCCCTCCCACCCTTCCGCCCTGCCTGGGGTTGTCTGCCCTTATGGGGCGGCTGAAGACGTGGTGCCCTTCCTGTTTATAGCCAGCCCCGAACTGACACTAAGGACAATGGCATTTTCTTTTTATAATCAAATAGACGATATTTGATGGGGCGGCTGTAGAAAATCCTCTCACTCTCTTGCTGGGAGTGGGTGGAGTTGGATCCTGTGGTTCTAATCATTTCACTTAGTGGTGGGTGGAGCCTGGTTTTAGCCTAATTTGGCACACCTGAGGTAGGTCTATATAGGCCCAAGTAATGTCAGACCAAACATTTGTCTGAAGGGGGAAGAGGTGCTGCTGGCTAGTACTCCATGTTGTATGTCCACTTGATGCATTATAAGTAAGTTCTGTTTGTTTCCTGTTTATTAGTACATATGTTCCTTTTGATTATTAGTATGCTTGTTTCCTGTTTATTAGTACATATGTTCCTTTTGATTATTAGTATGCTCGTTTCCTGTTTATTAGTACACATGTTCCTTTTGATTATTAGTATGTTTGTTTCCTGTTTATTAGTACATATGTTCCTTTTGATTATTAGTATGTTTGTTTCCTGTTTATTAGTAAATGTTCCCTTTGATTATTAGTATGCTTGTTTCCTGTTTATTAGTACATATGCTCTTTTTGATTATTTGTTTATTTGACATTTATGCCTTTGTTTGTTTGTACTGATTGTTACTATTTTTCCTTTCATACCCAGTTCAATCATCACCACCACCATATCATCATCGCCACATTTGTTCATCCTCATATGTACATGGATTCCGAATAAATCATTTTACGAAACTTCAAACCTTGGCCTGGTCCTTATGCTCTGATAGGCATACTGGTGTAGGAGTATGTATGTAGCCAGTGAACTTTCCACCCAAACTCCAAGAGATTTTACAGCTACCATTCACTTTCCATGAAAGCCAACTACATGAAGAAACAAAGTGACGCCCGACATTTGTAGCTGCTACAATTTCTACAAAGCTACAAGTATAAGTTGCGCTGGCTTCAACTGCAGCTACAAAACAATGTTTATAACCTTTTCCACTCATCTCTTGTCACACAAATCCTGCTTTTTTAATGGGGGGAAAA
The DNA here is from genome assembly GCF_963280865.1 of Gymnoscopelus braueri. Classification (NCBI taxonomy): domain Eukaryota; kingdom Metazoa; phylum Chordata; class Actinopteri; order Myctophiformes; family Myctophidae; genus Gymnoscopelus; species Gymnoscopelus braueri. The sequence goes on along the minus strand of NC_137623.1, from coordinate 39,753,212 downwards.
CGAATTAATTCCGTTAGCCAGATCTGTGTTCTTTTTTTAACCCCAGGGTTTATATTTTCTTTTAAATTGTTCTTGCTTGTCGGACGCATGCTTGACGTCAACGAGCGTGTTGATCAACACTTCAACAACGACTATGTGACATATTATGCTGCGTTGCTTTGTAGCTTTGTATCTTTTTGTAGTTGCCAGTGTGAACAACAGAGTTTAGATACCATCGTGCAAAGGGAAAAATGCACGCTGTGTGGAGATTGGAAACGGGTTGGATAACCCCGAGGGAGGCAGTTGGTTGCCAAAATGTTGTTTTTTTATTACTCTGCATCCAAAATAAAATATTGACACTTTGGCTACCAGTGTGTGTGGCGGCCACTGTATTGTCTCTTGAAGACTACCATTTAACTCAGCTGGTTTAACACTGTCCCCATAGCTGTGATTGGCTGAGCCCAGCCCCTGTTTCACTAGGAATTACATCACAATATGGGCGTGAAAGATTTAACAAAAGGGAATGTTCATTTGCTCCTTATGTTATGAATGGGTGTTGGTCGGGTTGGCCCCATAATATGACAAAGTATAAATTAGGCTGAAGGTTGAAACCAGAGGTACGCTTGATCCATCAGGTTACAAGAAACGTTTGAGCTATCCGTGCCTTATTCTCTGCTTGGCTCTGTTAACCTTTAACTGTGTGCGAGGTACGGCTGTCCCCTCATATTCAATTGATTGAATCAGTCGCTTTGGTCTTAGTCTCTGGATATACTGTCACTGTCTAATTCTGCAAGTCAACTTTCAATGGGGAGTAGCCATTATGAAATCGACATTAGAATGTTCAGTTCTCCACCTCACCAATCTATAACGGCTGGTCTCTGTATGATTCAATTCCTATGACTATTAATTAAGAATCGATTTTGAGGACAGCCCAGGAGCGAGGTGTCTGATGAAGGAACGTGATCACGAGATTAGATGCTCTTTTGGTTGCATGACATAAAAGGTTAAAAATGTTCAGCATAACAGCTTTGTATTCAAACACAAAGGAAACTATCTCAATGGGAAATCAGTTCAAGAAAATACAAAATCCTCTCTTTATCGCCGTGAACAAAATCAAAGCAAGAAATGGAGCAGAGCTGGTGGATGAGTTACGACTCTGTACAACGGCTGCACCCACCGATCTATAAAAAGATTATCGGCGCGAGCAGCACATGAGTGCATATCAGTGTGATCAGTGTCATAACTGTTCTCGGGTGACCATACATTGTGACTAATATCCCTCAGACTACAGCCCAGCTAGTGGAGCCCTAAAGCAATTAAAGACACAACCAATGTTTTGAATCAAAACACAGTGACAGCTCTATTATCCTTGGATATATTGAGAGCCTGAACCGAGTTCCGCTTCCCAGCTTCTCCCAGCCTTTCTCTTGTTCACACACACACACACACACACACACACACACACACACACACACACACACACACACACACACACACACACACACCATACGTGTCTCATCTTTAGCTGTCACACATATTTTTGTAATTTTTCATTTCTTCTCACAGGAAACTGCTTCCTAGGATAAATCAACCCTCTTGATGTATTGTTTTCCTCATTACCTATCTACATATCTCTAACGGCACACAGACACTGTGGATGTCAGTCCACAGTCAAAGCCATCAGTATTATCGATTGCACTTTGATGTCATCCTTCCGGATGACATCAATGGTTTCTAAATTCAGCATCACACGCAGTATTGAAGGCCCCTTCCTAAAAAGAACCATGTCGGACCGGTTACCTGGCATATTTAGACTATTGAATACCACTCACGGTATGAGTGACATTACGACAAGAGTCCGGCCATTTTACAAAGTATATAACGCCGTTTTGGATCAGATTCAGCTTTTGACTGGACAGTTTTGTCATTTTTTGTGAGATAAAACACAATGATAAAGCAACTTTGAGAACAAAACATTATTTTCACTGTGCTGAATGACCTATCTCTCTATCTCTAGTCTGTACAAGTTTTCATGCTGTGCTCAAATGAATGAGTTCAGAGGTGGAAAAACTAAATAAAACAGTATGCTTTGGGAAATGGTTGGCAGGAAGGTCAAGTATACTGTCAGTCACACTCATTGGGCTAAACATACCCCACCACCGACATGGTCCTTAAATGTATTATTTATATTATCTTTAATTGATTTAAAATCCGGATTGTTAATTTAATTCTGTGAGTGTACAAATGGTCTCATAAGCGTTATTTGTTCATTCCCAGAGTTAACTTTTTATTGTGAAGCTCTTAAAATAATGTGAGGGCTCAGATAACAGGAAGTCTCAGGTCGGTACTGTATACGCGTGCATATAGTGTTTGTTCTGATTTTAGTCCAAGAATGCTCTGTGTCTTTCCAATCTATTTGGGATGACAGGTACAGCACATTGGCAAACATTTACGGAGCCTCATCGTTAAGGTAATTAGCTGTGTAAGCCAACAGTGAGTGGAGGTGCAATATTGGCATAATGCATGTATAATACAGTCGAGAATAGGTTTTCAGAGGGGTGCAGTTCCTTGAGCGGTACAGGTCCCCATAATTCTTAATATAACTGGAGCTGGACCAAAAATATTTAAAGAATAAAAAAAGAAATTGAACGTCTGCACACGGTGTAATTACCTTGCACTGTGTAATAATCAAACAACTTTTGTCTCACATTGAACCTGATGAAGCCTTTCCTAGGTGAAATATTTGTTTGATAAAAACCGGGAAAGCATCTCTGTCATTTCAGATTTGAGCTATATACGTATATAGCAACATACGTTTAAAAAAAATACTCTTATGATTTAGAACAGTGGTTCTCAAAAATAGCAGATCTACAAGCTCACAGCTCACAACAAAATCTTTAAAGTGATTGAAATATTTGTCATAATTGTCAACTAATTGGGGGGGAGGGGGGGTCCCTGGCACAAACATTTTGAGATGGGGTTTCCACGGCCAAAATACATATCAGTTTGGGGGTCCTTTGCACGAAAACGTTTGAGAAGCACTGGTTTGCCTCTCCGCCCTTCGACTTCTCTGCACGTCCCAATTAGCCGCCCGCCTCCCAGTCTGAAACGGCCTTTACTCTTACTGAAGTCCACCATTATCTCTACAGTCTCTGGCAGAGTGTTGAACTCTAGGTGACTCATGCTGCACCATGGCGGTCACCTCCAATATGTATAGGCAGACGCCAGGAAGAAAAGTGACCGTGGCAGTGGAAGCTATAATGGGGATCCGGATAAAGAATAAAGACCCTTCCCCACTGGAGATAAGATCAGTGAGGCTTGTGTTGCCTGTAGACTTCAGAGGGAGTGATTGGTTTCTGGCGGCACAACTATTACATCATCGCTGTCAGACAGGAACCTTGTGCTGTAACTGTATGTCCAAAAAGGTTACTTTTACGGAAATGTAAAAAAGAGAATATTATTTAGTCACAAGCTCTTGTTAATACTTTTCATTGGTTCAATATTTATAAAACCCACAGACACACACTCAGTGGTGGAAAAAGTACTCAAATTCTTTACTTAAGTAAAAGTACCAATACTGCAATGTAGAAATACTCTGTTACAAGTGATAGTCCAGAATTAAAAATGTACTTGAGTAAAAGTACAAAAGTATTGGCATCAAAATGTACTTAAAGTACCAAAAGTAAAAGTACTAAAATGTTTGAAAATAGCAGATCTACAAGCTACAACGCGTCGCATCGCGACGCGTTGTGAGCTTGTAGATCGGCTATTTTCAAATAGCCTACTGTATGTATAAAACAGGGCTAAAGTGGTTAATGTATGTTTTTGTTTTATAATGTAATCATTTATATCTGCAAAGTAACTAGTAACTAAAGTTTTCAAATAATTGTAGTGGAGTAAAAGTACAATATTTGGACCCGAGATGTAGTGGAGTAGAAGTAAAAGTATTGGAAATTGGAAATACTCAAGTAAAGTACAAATACCTCAAAATTGTACTTAAGTACAGTACTTAAGTAAATGTACTTAGTTACTTTCCACCACTGCACACACTTCACCACTTTCACTTTTGTGCAGTGCATAGGTGAATTGAATTCAACTCAAAGGTATTTTGACAAGTGAACTGAACCTCTACAGCAGCTACAGTGGCCTATGGAGTATGAAATGTCACAGAACACTCCCTTTGCTGAGATGACAGATTGGATATAAGTGTTTTATAGGACTTCCTCAGGCACTACTACAGAATATTGATTTTTTTTTAGTATGTCTCCCAAGCTGTGTTCTCCAATTCACTCAAACGTGTGTGATTGCTCAATTTTGCTGTCCGTTTTGGGCCTTACTGGTGTGGGTGACCCTGAGTTAATTTTATTTCTAACCGGTATTTACCCAGGTGAAATTGTATGAGCACAGATTCCATCTGAGGCCCTTGACCTGCCTGTCGCACACATTCTCACACGGGAGCTGCTCTTGTCACACACATTCACTCAATTTATGTGACACACAGCAGCTGCTACCGCAGTTTACCAGTGGTGGAAAAAAATCTCAAATGTTTTACTTAAGTAAAAGTATTAATACTGCAATATAGAAATACTCTGCTTAGAAGTAAAAATCTGGAATTCAAAATGTACTTGAGTAAAAGTACAAAAGTATTGGTATGAAAATGTACTTAAAGTACCAAACGTAGAAAGTACTCATTATGCAGAATGTTCCATTTCAAGTTTTCATATATAAGAATCTTTTGAAAGTAGCAGATCTACAAGCTCACAATGTGTCGCATCGCGACGCATTGTGAGCTTGTAGATCGGCTATTTTCAGATAGCCAACGTTTAAATAGGGTTAACCCTTTCACGCATGAATTATGATAACCTGAAAAAAAAATGTTACTAAGTGTTTTTATGTGTCTTTAGACATAAATATAACAACTGCACTTAATTTTTTTTAAAACAACAATTGTTTAAGGAGTTATTGACCAGTCCACTCAGGAGGACAGCATGCATTTGTGTTTTTAACTGAAAAGAATAAGGATCAAATACAACCAATGAATAAAATTATAAAAATCTAATAATATCAAATCAAATATATTTGTAATGCTGTAAAACTAAACTTTTCACATTTCTAACATATTCTAATACTATTTATTAACTTTCTCTTGACTCCTCGGCTCAACAAACACAAAACACATAAATAATAGTGTTTCTACTGTCAAGTGAAAACCAAAATAACTCTAAATTGAACTCCAACATGAGTGCACTGTCTAGTGAAAACCAAACTGTGTGATGGGTGATGGCTGATTGAAGTTAGCCTGGCATGGCCAGACTAGTGCAGGCTAGATTGAAGTAGTCGCACCTGGCCTGAGTCAAACTAAATTGACTAAGCACCTAGGGCACAAAGCCTGCAAGCATTTTATGCAGATGTACTTGGATGTTCCTGTGCATGCAACATCATGGCATCTGTTTGCATTGTTTTGTGTCTGTATGCTGGGGCCAGTGGTTTCCAGGGGCAAACCTGGTCTCAGGGGTGCCTTGGACACTGCAATGTGTTTCACAATGTTCATACAAGATGGACTTGGTGAAGCGATATAGTACAGGATATAGGTCAGTAAAACTGAAGAGACTGTATTACTGAAATACATCTGAAAGAGAGTGTTGGGAGAGTTACTCACAATGTCCTCTGTTATTTTTGTAGAAAATGTTCATCAAAATAATGGTGGCGGTTGGTGGTGATTTTGGGTGGGGGGCTAAGACATCTATTATACTATAAGCTACCTATATAGTTCACCCTGCAGCAACAGCATCACATTCCAGATACCAGGTTACAGTAATGACACTACTATATGCCTATACTTTGTTATAGCAAGAGCTCCACTCCACAACAACACAAGTAGGCTACCCACAATAATAGCCTGATGATGCAAAAAATAAACACGCGCGCGCACACACACACACACACACACACACACACACACACACACACACACACACACACACACACACACACACTACTATTTCTTTCTCTGTGCATTTTAGCAAAAAGGATTATATGCCAAAATGATTGGATAGGCAACATGTTATGTGTTCCAACAGTAATGACTGCTGATAACCTACTGCAACAGTTTTTATTACAACTGTAATCAATTCAAATAGCTCCATGGGGATTGTTTTTGTTTGTGTGGGATGGGGGATGGCTGACCTGGCCTGAGTCAAACTAATTGGACTAATTGGACTCAGAGTTGGGCACTGTGAGTCCAATTAGTTTGACTCAGGCCAGGTGAGACTACTTCAATCAACCATCACCCATCACACAGCTAGGTTTTTGCTGAAGTCTGACCACTTGGGTCAAAACTGAATTTCCCTTGTAGGTTCAAATAGGTTATTATTATTATTATTATTATTATTACCCGTATTATTATTATTATTATCATCATCATCATACAGCTTCACTGTCACTGCTAATCATATTTGCTTATCCTTCTTTTTCTGGCAGCCATTGATCACCACTGGCCACTATCATCATCCTCACTTTAGTCATATAATAGTTACTCCACTATCCTGTAGGCCTAGGTCTATAATGAGCTGCACATGACCTCTACAAAATATAAATAGACACAAATGTACTCCCACAATGTAAAAAAATATGCATAAAATATTATTTTTGATACAAACAATGCAGGTTACTTTCTAATAACATGAATACATTGATTTATATCCAGAAAGGTAACTGCAGATGAAGCATTTTCAAGAGCAAACTGTGGCAGCAAAAGTATGAATTGTAGTTGAAATAGAGCCAGTGATGCATGCAGTCCAATTTAGTGGACAGATGATCAATCATAATTTCCTCCCAATATAAAATCAATACTTGGAATTTTTCACAACTATAGTGCTTATTAGATGTTACTTGATGTAATAATATTTTTTTTACCTGCAGGGGTCTCCTACTTTAGAAGGAATGGATAAATATTCCTGAGCTGTTGGGCTTGTTTACATTTCTGTCAGCCATCTTGGATGTTGAAAAAATTATGTTGCAGTTACAACACCTGGCCACTGGATGGCAGTATTGAGGTGATGCTCTAGCGTCCCCTGTATAGGCTAGTATGCAACTCTGACATCAAAACCTATTCTTATAATAGAAAATGACATTTTAATAGCTGTCCACTGTAGTGACCGTTATGCGTGAAAGGGTTGTGTTTTTTGATAATAATCAAAATCTACAAAGTAACTAGTAACAAAGGGTTTCAAATAATTGTAGTGGAGTAAAAGTACAATATTTGCCTCTTAGATGTAGTGGAGTAGAAGTAAAAGTACTGAAAATTGGAAATACTCCAGTAAAGTAAAAATACCTCAAAATTGTACTTAAGTACAGCACTTGAGTACGTTGACTTAGTTACTTTACACCACTGCAGTTTACTACTGCTGGTCACTGAGTAGCAGTTCCACCAAAACAACGTTGATCAAAAGCACCTCCAAAATTGTGGTTTCACATACATTTTCCCAGCCGCTCCAGGGAGACAAACCTGCTACTGTCACCCCTGAGTGTTCATTTCATTGACAGTGTAAAAATAAGGGTCCATATGGACCCAAATGGGAAATGCATTTCATTGAAGACTTAAATAGTTCCATGGAAGTAATGAAACCTCCCATCTACCATCAAGTATTGTGAGCTAAAACCACTGCAGTGGATGCAGCGTTCCCAATGTGGCTATGTCAGCAATATTTCACTAACTAAATCATATATTGTATAGACAATGCGCTTGTTTGATTAATGGCATCCATATCTAACCCACAAACACACAGTATACAGTATTTCCTCTCATCATTCTCACCTTTAATTTGAAGAACCAGACTGGACAGGACTCACAGACGGATAATGGTGAAATAAAATGCAACTAGAAAAAGTGCTCCTCGGAGCACAGGTCTCGGCCAGGTCAGGTACGTTATTGTGGCCTCCTGGTGGCGCTATAATAGGCCAATGTGAAAAGGGTGCCATTTATTCTTAGGTCGTTCACGGCAATCGGACACTCCATTCATGATTTGAGGCATTTTGTTCCAAAAATGTGTTTTGCTAAATTAGACCTGCTGGTGGCGCTATAATAGGTCAATGTGAAAAAGGGTGGCATTTCTTCCTCAGCCTAGTGGGAATGTGTTTGTTAAATTTCACGGAAATCGCAAGCTGCGTTCATGATTTGAGGCATTTTGTTCAAAACGGACCAATCCTGTAAACTTTGGAAGCCAACCATAGGCAATGAGGATGGAATATGGGAAATCGGACAGATGACTATAGAGATACTGTGTACCGATTTGCATGACGTTTGGATAAAATCTGTAGGAGTAATGTAAAAAAATGGGTTTTGCAAGAGTCGGCCTCATGGTGGCGCTATGACGGGCTGATCCGAAAAATGTGGGGCAGAGGTTCTGCTGTGGTATCCAGGGAGTGTGTGTGTGCAGTTTCATAGCGACAGGGCCAGCGGTGGCGGAGATTAGCTGGTCGCAGACAGAAGGACGGACACACGGACACACGGACGGACGGACGGACAGGGGGTAAAACATACTCTCTCGCCATGCCTTTCGGCCTGGCGGAGACAATAAAACCCATTGTTGTTGTGGTGGGTTGACATTTTCATTAAGAGCATCTTTTTAGTTTGTAAACCAATTATGCTGTTATGTGTGAATCTTACAAACCTATCAACTCTGCTGGCAACAAACATTCAGATTTATCTCACATTTATACTTGTTCTGTGTATGATGCATACTGAGTTCTTGAATGCATGAGAACTTGTTTGCAGTAATGACTGGTTATTAGCTAATTTAGGAACTAATAAGCAGAAGTGGTATTGGTACTTAGCATTTGTCTCTCTACTTGGAACAATGCAAACTCACAACATGAATTTCTCATGTGTTATTCATTCATCCAGAGCTGACTTAAGGTGTAATTGAATTTACTTTCATTGTCAAATAGGCTCCTATGAATAATTTGTAAATTATAACTGCTTCCAACCCTATAGTATATGCAACTGGAACAGTGCTGAGTCGACAGCACGCTCATTGAATCCCGCTTCTGTTGAATTATTGTCAAGTGATGTAAAAAGTCATCCCAAAAACTGTGGTTTGTTACATTCATTTCCATATTAATTACTCTTGTCAGGTCATGTCAACCTGCATGCATGAAGTGCAAACTTCAGCACTAGCTGACGGCACAACTTTTCCTCCTGTAGCTAAGCCTAAACCAGCTATATACTGCATTTCTCTCTCTTCTCTTTCTTTTATTGTATAAAACAACCAATTAGCAATTCCAGAACAGTCCCTCCCGGGTTTATATCTATCTTGCTGTTCCTCATTCTCAAAATACTTAGTTGTCATCAGTTATTCCCTCCTCACCTCCCACAATAAAAAACGTACCAAACGTAACATAACAACATAGTCCATGACGGAAGATTGTGTGTGATTGGTCTGGCAGTCAATGCAGTCATGGGGGCGGCTGTGGCTGAGTGGGTAGAGAGGCTGCCTGGCAAACAGAAGGTCCCTGGTTTGCATCCCGGCCCCGGCCTGCCTGTCAAAGCATCCCTGAGCGAGACAGTTAACCCAGAGGTGGGTAAAAGGGCCTCAAATGTGTACTTGAGTGCAGCACTTGAGTAAATGTACTTTCCACCGCTGTCAATAGAATAATCACTAAGAAGATAATTGATTGTTGCAGCAGTAGAGTCCAGATGAAGTTGTCCTCTGTCCACAACTGGACTCATTCCCAGTCATCAGTACAGTTATTGGCATATTGTTCAAGTGACTTCATTAGCAGAGCGAAAAGACTTGAAAAGAAAGACAAATGTGCAGTAACCTCATTCACTCACAACAGAGCTGCTACTGAGTCACCTGTATATATGCACAAGATGAGATGAGACCTTTGTTGATCCCGCAAGGACAATTCAGTGTCACACACACACACGCGCGCGCGCGCGCGTGCACGTGCACGGGCGCTACATGTTCATTGTAAACCATTGCCTCCATTACAGCTGTGTCTGGGTGTAATGAGCACCAGGTCGATGTGAGCAGTTATCAGGGCTGTGCCTCGTATTGACAGCTGATACTACTATCTCAGCCAGCAAGACTCTGGAGGACAGGGCCAGGCCAAGAGGCCAGCTTGCTGTTCCGCCCATCGGATTTATAAACTCTGCTTGTTAAGGAACGGTAAGAGGAAGTAACACTCAGTGAGGCTCAACAGTGTCTTGGTCAAAGACCGCTGCTAGATGTTTTGGTGTAATGGTGGGTTATGATTGCAGGCCCTGGATTTATCACTGGTGGGAGAGCCACTCCCTATGATCCCGCCTGCTAATCTTTTTATTCTGCACCCTTTTCACAAAAGCATGGTGGAGGCTCTTTAATTGAAGCTTTGAGCTCAAACATTGAACCTGGACACGAATCCACTGCCCTGCTCATGCCATCTATGTGTAGACTTCAGGTAGTGCAGGAGAGATGTAATGTGGATTTCAACACAGTGTACAGGAGATCTGGGTCGTCTATAGCTTCCAGTGTCATCTCAGCGCAATGCATTCACTTAGGCCAATCTAGACTGTCACATTTGCTAAGTCTACAATTTCAAAAATGCAAAGTGAGCTCTGTGCTCCTCTAGACAAAAAATAGTGAGGCAATTGATTTTAGTTACACTGTTTTGCCTGTGTCAGCGATCAGAGTATCCATTGTGGAAGTTGCACTTTTTCATGATAAACTTACTGAACTACTGCTGCTGTTTCATTATATCACCAACTGGACCTGTTTGGTGAAGAAAATCTATATTCCCTCTCGTTTCATGAGTCAAAAAGTATAAATAATGGCCTGGTGGGGGTAGCTCGCTTTGGAGATATTGGAGAGTGCTTTACAATATTTTTAATTGGCTGTAACGTATAAGCCTCTGGATTGAATTGGGTGCAGTAATAAAATTATGCTAATTGCATGGATGAGTACTTTCTACAGTACTAATGAAGTATAGATGTGGGATCTATGCACAAAGACATTCTACAAAGGGTTCAACACAGTACGCAGTAAAAAAAATAATATATATATATATATATATATATATATATATATATATATATATATATATATATATGGAACTGCAAGGGTTTCAGAGTTGAATTTACTGACAAGTACAAGCAGAATGTGTAAGTAGATGAGCTTGGGTGAGCTTTCCTTAGAGCAGCTAAAAGGATCTAGGTGAGTTACGTTGACAAATATCATGAATCCCCCTTTTCTGACATCTACACATACAGTAATTCCACAGTAAATAGAAACACCAGTGGACAGGGTTGGAAAGAATTACGCCATAAATGGGTCTGTGCAAACAGGAGGCCATGGATTAGGTTGGATCAAGACACAAGTCCAAAACTGATTGGAAGTGAATCCACCTCTTAAGCATGTCGCCGCTGTCAGGCGGAAACCTTGTACAAAACCTTAACTTTTCAGGAACAGAAGCTGCGTTCCAGTCGGATCCAATGTAGTCGTTATTTAGTCACAAGCTCTAGTCTAGTTAATACTTTTCAATGGTTAAATATTCATAAAACCCACAGACCACTTTCAACCTGGGGTCCCTATTTTGGGAATGCCATTATAATTGTACATTTTAATAAAAGAAAGAAAGAAAGAAAGAAAGAAAGAAAGAAAGAAAGAAAGAAAGAAAGAAGAAATAATGGGTTGTGAGCTTGTAGAGTGAATTTTTTTTGCTATTTTTGCGTGACACTGTTATTTGAAGTATAAAACATGGCATTCATTAATGAAAAAAATAAATAATTAAGATGAAATATGGCTAAGAAAGGTAAGAGGTAAGCTAATGAGATAGGTGTTCATATTACACTTCAGTGGAAATGGGAGCCATTTTCTGACATCTTGAGCTACTGTATCTGCTGAACATTACCTTTTACCTAAGCGGCTGTGTTCCTTCTATTACATCCAAGTAATTCCATGGAGGAACGTTCACATACACCAGAAAAATAAAAAAGCCAACTGGAACCAAAACAGGTTCTTCAGAGAGAAACATGTTTGGTTCCAGAAAGATCCTTTAAGACCAATTGGGTTCTCTATCATAGAGAACCCAATTGGTCTTAAAGGATCTTTCTGGAACCAAACATGTTCCAAACACATAAATGGAACAAAATAAATGGTTCCATAGAGTCTCTATAGAACCATTTATTTGAATGGTTCTGTAAAGAATCCTAAAATAATTTAAACCCCTTTCCCCCGTTATTATTAACTAATATTCCCCACAGAATATGGATGCCGGGGTTCAGGTGGTTAAGCTAAACATTACAGCAAATGCAATCAGTTAATATGAATTTGCAAAGAAACATCTGTAAAATAAACAACATTAGGAATATCCACCTATCTACAAAGATAGCCTCTGTATTCCAACATTTCACATGCATAGGCTCAATGATGTCACCACCCACATACACACAGTGGTGGAAAAAGTACTCACATGTTTTACTTAAGTAAAAGTATCAATACTGCAATGTAGAAATACTCTGTCACAAGTAAAAATCCGGAATTCAAAATTTACTTGAGTGAAAGTGCAAAAGTATTGGTATCAAAATGTACTTAAAGTACCAAAAGTAGAAAGTAGGCTACTCATTGTGCAGAATGTCCCGTTTCACAAGTTTTCAAATGTATAAAAATCATTTGAAAATAGCAGATCTACAAGCTCACAATGTTGCAACGCATTGTGAGCTTGTAGATTGGCTATTTTCAAATGGCCGAAATGTATAGGGTTGAAGTGGGTAATGCATGTTTTGCAACAATAACAAAAATCTACAAAGTAACTAATGGTTTCAAATAATTGTAAGAGTTACTTAAGGGATGTAAGAGCAAAGGTATACTTATGTGCCTCTGAGATGTATGGAGAAGTAAAAGTACAGGAAATTGGAAATACTACATTACACCACTGCATCACAGAGCTGTATGAGTAGCCACAGACAAACAATAGGAAAGCAAGACCGGCTCACTCACTTTACTTCCTGTGTTTTATAGGTGTGTCCGCCCTTTTAGGAGACCAGAAGTAGGTTGGTAGTCTCTTATTTCCAAAGAAGTGAATGGGTTGGGGGAAGGGGTGTGGGGAGAGGCAATCACACCCACCATTTCGTACCTAGTGGCGAAGCATGGGATGGCGTATCTTCCTAAATAAAGGACATTTGGTGTAGCTGATATGAGGGACTTCCATTTGATCAGGGACATGATGGGCAACTACATCATATTGTACTCTTAAGGGACGGTAGACGTGAGGTAATAAGTAAGTAAGCCTATAGATCAGCCCTTGGTGAGGCACCTTGATATACAAGTACTACTCTGTGGACATAGTATGTCACAGGGACATACCCCCCAATCCAATCCCTGATGCTGAGTGCCAAGCAGGGACGCATTTAGGTCCCATTTGTATAGTCTTTGATATGACTAGGCCGGAGATCAAACCCCGACCTACCAGTCACAGCAGATGCTCTAACCACAAGGCCACCATTGACGGATTGGAAAAATATTCAGGAAGTCTCTTGCTTGGCCTACTGGCACCATGCAGAAAAAAATCAAATATTTCCAGTGGTTTGTGACATTAGCACAGGACTTGTTTGTGTGCATGTTTGCTTGTGTGCATGCATGTGAATTAATTAATTCGTTCATTCATTAATTCATAAGTAATTTAAGCTGACATCACATTTGTGCATACATTCCACTCAACATGAGACATGAAATAGGCAAAGCTTGTCGGATCATTGCCTTTGAAGACGGATGAGAGCTAAGCAAAGCAAAACAAAGACGACAGTACCTCTTCTGCCTCGACATCCTCCTCACTGTCAATGGGTTCCGGTGCTTTGATGAACCACCACTGCATCTCCAAATACACTGATGGTGTTCCGCTTTGGAAGGCACACACCATTTCAATGTTATGGCCTTCTTTAGCTGTTAGATTGACAGGGAGGTCAGTGAATCTTCCTGCAAAGATGAGAGAGAGAGGGGGGAGGCGAGAGAGAGAGAAAGATTGGAGGGTTGTGTTTGTGGTTTGTAGCCTAGGGCCCTATCTTGGTCGAAGCCTTACCCGTTAGCCTTACCCGCTACCCGTGAATTACAGACAAGGCAGCTGGCACTGTCCCTAAACGGTATCTTACGGCTGCACTACATTATGCCGACTCCGTTATTTGCGCCTGGAGGTGTGTCCGTGGGCATGTTGTTGCGCTTTCCTTGAAATTGCTATCTTGCCCACACACGTGCCGCGTGTTGTGCGCGATACCATTCACTCCGTTCAGTTTCATTAATCCATTGCTCAGGAAATAATGAACGGCTTACAATAATATAACATTCTCTATAATCAGTAACATGTGGGTGACAATTATGTTGATCAAATATGGTTTTATTCAAAGGCAATCAAAGGCTAGAGCGTATGAAGCAAACGTGCGGTATTGTGTCCAACGTTATAAGTGCGGCCGCAGAGTTCACTTCTGAATTAAGTGATTGTGAATGTGAATGTCGTTACAATTTTACTGTAATCCACAAAAGTGTGACTGTTAAATCCTTGTGTCAATAAATTGTGTTTTTTTCAGCAGTTGCCAGTTAAGCTTATCAAAGACAAAAAAGATGATGTTTGATCTGCGTTTGCTTTAACCACTCCATATGTGTAACTGGAGTCCCTCAGGGCTCAATACTAGTGTATTTTTTGTTTTCTGTTATTGTGGGGCAAGCTCACAAGCTCACAGCGCGACACAACGCATCGCGTTGTGAGCTTGTCGATCTGCTATTTTTAGCTAAAGCTCTCCCCACAATATCGATACTGGGGTTTGAGTGGTTAATTCATCCAGAAAACAAGCGATTAAAGTTCTCTATAACCAGCAATGTGTGAGTGATGAATGTGTATCAAATATAATTTTATTCCAAGGCAACGTCACTCTTCCATGGGCAGAGAGGGAGAGAGAGAAAGATTGCACTGGGGACAATGGCTTGCGCGGTCTTCTCTTAAAGGCAATGGTTTTATTGATGTAACACCCAAACCACACCTCTGCATAGTGTACTGTAACTGGTAGCGCAGGTGTTGCACAGGAACGCCCCTTACGCCATGCTAAATCCCCAAATAGTGGTTTAGCCACTCTTGGCCAAGATAGGGCCCTACATGTAAAATAAATTAGTCTGGCCATGGGTGCCTTTAGAGTCAATCTGACAGACAGACAGCAATTTGACAGACAGACAGACAGACAGACAGACAGACAGACAGACAGACAGACAGACAGACAGACAGACAGACAGACAGACAGACAGACAGACAGACAGACAGTCTCACACACACACACACACACACACACACACACACACACACACACACACACACACACACACACACACACACACACACACACACACACACACACACACACACACACACACACACAGGCAGACAGTGACAGACAGACAGAGACAGAGACACAGACAGACAGACAGACAGACAGACAGACAGACAGACAGACAGACAGACAGACAGGCAGGCAGGCAGGCAGGCAGGCAGGCAGGCAGGCAGGCAGACAGACAGACAGACAGACAGACAGGCAGGCAGGCAGGCAGGCAGGCAGGCAGGCAGGCAGGCAGGCAGGCAGACAGACAGACAGACAGACAGACAGACAGACAGACAGACAGACAGACAGACAGACAGAGACAGACAGACAGACAGACAGACAGACAGACAGACAGACAGACAGAGACAGACAGACAGACAGACAGACAGACAGACAGACAGACAGACAGACAGACAGACAGACAGACAGACAGACAGACAGACAGACAGAGTTGTTAAGGGAGCCGCTGTCCGTGGTGCTGAAAAAGCTCTTAATCGTCCAGCGTCTCTCTTGAGCTGCAATCACGAACAACGAGTCTCCTCACAACAAGTATCCACGCAACCAACTACCGAGCCTCTGCAACAAGTCAGCCTTCATTTATTCATAGCTGTTGATCCGTTCCGTTAGTTATGATGAGAGAAAGAAAGCCCTTAATATCTGCACAACTGGTGAAATAGCACTGTTTACGCCCGCCTGTGCCAAACTGTCCAATGTCAACTACACACAGACAGCAACATTAAATAATTACCTTTCCACCTTTTAACCTTCAATTTCCCTTTCTGCAGTCTCCAATTGCTTATTATGTTAAGTCACTGGGCGAGGTAGGCTATATAAGCTAATTCAAACCGGGTTGGATTTACACATAGGTTGCGCACTTTTAACACTTTCTTTGACCATCTCTGGACGCCACCCGACAGGTTCATTCACTCAATCCTTCTTACCTTCAAATGAGAATCCAAATTGGACACAAAAACCGACCAGGAAAACAAATCCAACAGTGTCATGAGAGGTCCACATTATTCCAACAGAAGAGGGGAAAAGGAGATTATGTCACGTTCAGCCGAACGAAAACAATACACCGATTATTTCCACACCAGAACATTTATATAATAATACGCCAGCAAAGTCCAAAGCAGTTGCAGGATGGATGTGTTTGAAAGCAGAATGCCAAACGGTCAACATGCTGCAGACAGACGGACGGTCGGTCACTTGTAGCTCCTCGTGTATTTTTTTGCTCCTTTTTCTTCTCCTGCGCGTAACGACGGGCTCTCTGTCTCTGCGGGAGAGCACTTATAGTGCTCTGCACCGCTCCAGCAAGATGCTGTGAAGGATGTAGAATAATAAAGCTCTGTTCTCCTATATCCCCCCTGTGTGTCGTGGTGGAGGAGAGGAGACGGCAGTGAGTTGGTTCCCGTTCGTAGGACGGAGATTTAAGTCCACTGGATCCAGCGGGTATCACTTATTGCGTAACTTGCTGCACGGTGCCACACCACACCACTGAGGGTAGTGATGCTGCTGCCAGCTGAGCTGCTGCTGCATTATGCTGCTATAGGAGGGGGAGTGCTGGAGCGACACAGAGTATATCTGAACCATGGGCAAGGGTGGGAAAAGTATACTAAAATACTGTAGACCTGAGGCGATTCTTTAAAAAAAAAAATCTAAATCCTAAACAGTTTTTGGGAAAAAAAATCTAAACATTTTTTTCCCAAGAGTTTTCAAAAATAGCAGATCTACAAGCTCATAGCGCGGCACTCGGTGCCGCGCTATGAGCTTGTATATCTGCTATTTTTGAATAGCCAAATAAATCTAAAGTGACACAGCTGCGTTCCAGGTCTTAAAGGGTTAAGTAAAAGTATCAATACTGCAATGTAGAAATACTCCATTACAAGTAAAAGTCCGGAATTCTAAATTGACTTGAGTAAAAGTACAAAAGTATTGGCATGTACTTCAAGTTACCAAAAGTAAAAGTACTCATTATGCAGAATGTCCCATTTCAAGTTTTCAAGTGTATACAAATATTTTTGAAAATAGCAGATCTACAAGCTCACAATGCGTTGATTCGCGATGCATTGTGAGCTTGTAGTTCGGCTATTTTCAAATGGCCTAAGTGTATAGGGCTCATGGTTAATGTACTTTAATGTGCTGGAGCAACACAGAGTATCTGAACCTGGGCAGTGGTGGGAAATGTACAGGCTACTCAATGTTTTAAAGTAAAAGTATCAATAATGTAGAAATACCAGACTTTTAGAAAAAGTCTGGAATTAAGAGTTTACTTGTGCAAAAAGTGCAAAAGTATTGGCATCAAAATGTAGGCTACTTGAAGTACCAAAAGTAAAAGTACTCATTATGTAACAGAGTAGCTCACAACCTCAGCCTGATGGCCTGAAAGTCTAATATCTCCCCCGAGCGATAGGGAATTCCCTTTGGCTTAGCGGTTAAGATGTTGGCTTTCCACGCGGGAGACCCAGGTTCGAATCCCGGGCGTTACAATTATACAGAATGTCCCATTTCACAAGTTCTCAAAAACATATTGTGAGAATAGCCGATCTACAAGCTCACAATGCCTCATTGTGAGCTTGTAGATCGACTATTTTCAAATGGACGAAATATAGGGCTGAAGTGGTTACTGTTAATGTTTTTGCAATAATAATCAAAATCTAAAGTTTTCAAATAATTACAGTGGAGTAAAAGTACAATGTTTGCCTCTGAGATGTAGTGGAGTAAAAGTAAAAGTAAAAGTACTGAACATTGGAAATACTACTGTAAAGTAAAAAATACCTCAAAACTGTACTTAAGTACTTGAGTAAATGTACTTACTTTGCACCACTGAACCTGGGGCCCCTGCTGGGAAACAGATGCTACAAAATATAGGCTATTTGCGTAGGGGCTGAATTAATTGTATTTAAAATAATTATTGACGAATAATTCATTGTGGCCTACTGTTAGAGCATATGGGTAATAATGGATACTTGTGCATAATTGTTTGTTTGTTTGTTGTTATTTTTTTCAACTTGAAGGACATTTATGCCAAAAATGTACACAACAGTGCAGAAGACACTAGCAAGCAATTATATTTGACTAAATATGGATTGCATTATTGTTTGTTTAAGCAACAATTAGTAAAACCACACCATTTGCAGGGTAACATCCAGCAGATTGTGACAGGTTCACTGCCCACATCCACGGACACAGAGACAGTTGAGATAGGCCTACTCTTTATATGAAGACAAAGAAATCACACCCAGTGTGAAACATGAGTTTGATGGGTTTATTTCATTGAGCTATTTTATGAACTGAAGGAACAATGGTAAATCACCGTCCATTCATGTCAACAGGCCGCTTGAAGAAAATCACAGCAAGCGTTGCAGGCAGTGCATGGGGCCAGATGCAATCCAAAGTGTTTGGAAAAATGATCTGTCACTGTCATAGCTGCAGTGGTGGAAAGTAACTAAGTACACTTACTCAAGTACTGTACTTAAGTACAGTTTTGAGGTATTTTTACTTTACTGATACTTCCAATTTTCAGTACTTTTACTTCTACTCCACTAGGCCTACATCTCAGAGGCAAATATTGTACTTTTACTCCACTACAATTATTTGAAAACTTTAGTTACTTTGTATATTTTGATTATTATTACAAAACATACATTAATCACTTCAGCCCTATTTATACATTTCGGCCATTTGAAAATAGCTCACAATGTGTCAAGATGCGACGCATTGTGAGCTTGTAGATATGCTATTTTCAAAAACTTTTATTCATTTGAAAACTTGAGATATTTCTACTTCTGGTACTTAAAGTAAATTTTGATTTCAGTTTTACAAAACCATGTAGTAGAATGTTTTCTTCAAGTTTGAACCTTACCTGTTAATTTGTGTTCAGACACACAATGAGAGCCAGATAACATCAGTACTAACATCAGTACTATGAAGTTAGTCATTATAGTATAGTCAGTAATATGACATCTGTATTATGACATCAGTCATCTCCATATTACGGCATAAACCACCGTGTCAATGTCTGCATCGTGTTTGTGCCCCCTTTAGACATGGTATGATCTCCCCTGCCCTGGGACATCTCTCTCAGCCTCTGTCTATATCTCTTCACTCCACCACTCCCACATTCCACCCAAGGTGAGTTTGTGTTTGGGCTGTTAGCCTTTTGAAAGTCTGACATTATTACCTGCCTGTGCTGACTGTTTTTGGAAGAAACTTTGTTTAGTTTAATAAAGACCTCGGGATGAACCTGCCTGCCTCGAGTCGTCCTGCATTTGGGTCCTACTCAGCACTCAGTAGACACAAACAGACAGATTCCTGAGATGGATAGATGTGTGTCCAGTAGGGCTAAGGACGAGAACCACATGACCGCAGGTATGTGATGCATATCACAAGGTTGAGCTCATTGCCGTAATTTTTAAAATACTTTTCTTTTCTTTTGTTTTTGTGCATTTATATTTATTTACATCGATATGGTGTGTGGTATAAAATCGAAGCATACAATAAATATAATCATTCTTCTTGGTAATATCATCACTGTCCATTCTGGAAGAGTGTGGGAAAGTGAAGTCACTTTCAGTTCAGCATGAGGGGTAGGGACTACAGGGGAGTACTTGATACATCAGAACATTTTAATTGAATATATATATGTCACAGTATGATTGGAAAACCAGTCAGTCTGAAAAAGGTGCACTCGTTTTCACCGACGGAGGCGCACCGTCTGAAGGTGATTTGAGCCACGAGAGGCACCGCTGACCGAGCTTAGGCGAGCGAGTCGCCGTGCCGAGCGTTGCAAAGTCACCTTCAGCCGACTCAGCGCCGTCCGAGTTATGTTCCGGGACAGGGACGGAATCATAAATCATCTTCCCCCTAGTCTCTGTACCTCTGAGACATCTTCTCTTTTTTTTTGACGCGGGGGAAACTTTGAACTTTGAGCACGTGAACCGGTCTTGGATGGTATTGTATATCTTGTTGGGGGGATGACGTCGATGTCAGGCAGAAAAACGTTGTATATACATGTTTTATCTTTATATTTTTTTCAGTTTTCTTCATAGACAAATGAATGCCCTACTTTTGAACTGATTTGTGGATAACTGGGGGAAAGGGTTTTATTTTTTATTTTATTTTTGAGTGAGAGTGTGAGGGGTGTAGGGAGAGGGAGATGGTGGAGGGAGGGAGAGGGAGGAGAGAAGCTTAGACCACACAAGTCCTGGTATTTGTGTGATGGGGTGGAATAAAGTACATTATCATTATCAGTGGTCATTGGAAGCTTGTTCTTCAATTCCATAAGTACCTCAAGCTTAACTAGCTACTACAGAAGATGATCATTGACATTGTCCAAAGACTCTCTCAAGAGGCACATGCATGAAATACAGTCCTTTCTGAAGTTCTGGATGAGTTGTGAGGCAGAATTCCCAGAGCTTACAGTAAATGCAAAGTGTGTGTTACCTTTTGCAACTGTGTATCTCTGTGAGAGTAGTTCTTCTACATTGGCATATCTGAAGATAAAAGCAGGGCAGGTTGGAGCGAGAAAATGGCATTTAGACTGTTTTCTCTTGAGTTGCACAGTGTGTCTGTGCAACTCAAGAGAAAACAGTCGTCCCAAGGTTGATTCTTAGTCAGGATTGGTGGTTCGCAATCAGTTGATTATTTTGTACTTTGTACTTTTTGTATTTTGCATCAAGAGATGTCAAATCTCTAAAACAGAAGAGTTTGAAAGAACATTTAAAAGCTGTGTGATCAAGATACGACTGGTTCTATCTCACGTGCTGCCATTCTGTTGTTCTCAGACAGAGAACGGGTTCTTGCTGCATGTGTTTGGGTCCAGCCAGTTCTCAGGTTCTTCATCTTGGTCACGTTTTCATCATTTTGCTCTACAGAGATCAGTTGGGGTGTGATTCCTCCTGAATCTTTCTCCCCCAGACCTGTGTTCGTTCTCTGTTGCTTGATCTCCTTCGGGTCTTCATGCTTCTGCTCTAGAGAAGAGAGTAGCTTTTGAGACAACGCCTCTTTTTCTCTAATCAGTTGGAGTTTCTCCTCTTCCCATTTGTTCCTCACTTCCCTCCTCTCTTCCTTGAGAGATACATTCACCTCGTAGTTCCTTTTCTCCTCTGCTTCCACTTCCTCCAACCTCTTTTTCATTTTCAGGAGGTTGAGCTCTGTGGTCTTCCTCTCTTCCTCCATGGTTGTCCTCGCTTCCTCCATAGCTTTAATCGTCTCTTCCAGCTTCAGGTTCTTGGTCTCTACAGCCTTCCGCTGTTTAGCCTTCTCTTCAATTTGCAGGATAGCGTCCTGTGTTGTCTTCATCTCGTTCCTTATGTCTTCACCCTTCTGTTCTGTGAATTGTAACTGCTTTAACAAAGCCTCCTTTTCTCTAGTCAGTTGGAGTCTCTTTCGTCTGTCTGCCAGCACTTCCTTTTCTCTCTCTCGTCTCTCCTCCACCCATCTGGTCTTCTCCTCCATCCTCCCTTGCTCCATGTCTTTAATCTTCTCTTCTTGTGAGAGGAGCCTTTCCATTAGCTTTTTTGCCTGCTCCCACTCATTCTTCTCCTTGATGAAGGTCTGGTTCATTTCCTCCACAGTGGCCCTCAGGAGAGTGTTCATTTGTATAATTTCTCTCTTATGAATGTAGTAACCAATCGTAAGGGCTGAAGCCGCCAAGGCAACACCGCTGACGACTTTCAGGTCAAACATAATTGTAAGTACGTTTCTGTTATGATTCAGCTATCAGTACAGTTCGAAAGTTACTAATGACTCAATGCAAGGTGCAAACCTACAGTGGTTCAATGCAGTGCTGACACAATTATTTATAGCCCTTACTCTCCCAAGTGGATCTGTCACAGCTGCACACTAAGTGGAAGAGAGTATTTTAACGTTTTTTATATATACCAGGCTCCTCTGGTGTCAACGCAATGACCCGGAAATGACAGGCAGGCTGATATATCAAGCCAAATATGGACATGTCCGATGCCCACGCAAATCGGCATGCCACATACAGTACCTATATATGGAGGTAAATCAATTTGTTAGGCAATCATTACATCACAAGTTTTGGAATTATGTCCAAATATGGACCCACCTGTCACATTACTGACGTCATACCTAAATGGTTCCGGTTGTGTTTGACGGCCACATTTTGGGCAGTCTAAGCCATATTGACTTCTATTATAAAGAATACTTTTAAAAAAACAATGTAATACAAGTTTAATATTTCAGTATAGAACATAATTATGAGGCATTCTAAGTTAGCCAACTGAAAGTGTGCACAACAAATGTAACCATGATTGGTCCAGTGGTTTGTGAGATTAGCTCTGGAAAGTCACACAGACTGACACACAGATGGACACATTTTAGAGCCATGCCGTGAAAAAAGGAGGATTATGTTTTTTGCCCAGCTATGAGTTTGTCTGTCCGTGGCTAATGTCGCAAACCACTACACCGATCAGCATCAAATGTCTTGTGCACACTGCCAGTAGGTCAAATATTGTTCAACTCTGTCAGCAATAACTATTTTTTTCATGGAATGGTAGGCTACTGAAAGGGGGGCCAGCAATCTATAACAGTTTGTCCCCCATATATGTTTGTCCTCCCGTAAGTATGTTTCACTGTAGGCCTATGTATGTCCCCCATATGTATGTCTGCCTGTATGTCCCCCATATATAGGCCTACACGTATGTCCCCAATATGATGTATGTGGGACATAATTACAACAACAATAAAGGCACTATCAAATTAATTCCATAAATAAATAAACTCTGTTTTATTATCTTGACAGACCCTATCTAACTATCTATCTATCTATCTACAGTATCTGTCTATCTGTTTATTTGTTTATTTGTTTATTTGTTTATTTGTTTATTTGTTTATTTGTTTATTTGTATTCTCAACATACTGAATAGGCTACCTGTTAAACAGTACGTTTCATCTCGGACGTGATGAGACGGTAACAGGATAGGTGGGCACCAAGGAGGAGTGGGCACCTCAGTGTTAAACTGGCAATTTCTTCCACAATTTAAAAATATTTAATATTTAGCCTATCCTGTATCCCATTGGTTCTCAACCTTTTCAGGCCGCGACCCCCCAAAATAATCATATTTAAACTGGGGACCCTCCCACCCTGACAAGCACTCGGAAATGTAGGAGTTGAGACATTACATTTAGTTTGACACTGTTCCACAGATAACTATTATGAAAATAGCAGATCTACAAGCTCACAACGCTTCACGTTGGGGGGGGGGGGGGCGTTGTGAACTTGTAAGATTGGGTATTTTGGCTATTTCATTTTGTATCTCTTTCTTATATTATTTGCCAATTTGGCCAATGTTTGACCAGTGTTTATAGAATAGTTTTTTTGATTACTTTAACTAGGTAGTGTAGGTATTAAAAAAGCTCTTAGACGTCCTTAAATTGTCACTTCACTGTCATCTAGGCCTAGGGACCCCCCAAAAACACAGGTTGAGAAGAGAACCACTACTGTATCCACCGAGACCACAAATAATGTTAGGAAAGTGCCCCATCTTGTGACAAAGCAGAGAGACTACACATGTGCTACGTGTTCCAGACCAGCAGATAATCCTTATTTATTTGACAGTTTCAACGAATAACTACATTCTACAAGTGTGTAATAGAAGCGCTAAAGGGAATAGCAGTGGTGGCCATTTTGTGGTTCCAAATTTTTTTAAAGCCCATTTTTTTAAAACAGTCAAATCATTTTAAGCAAGCTTAGTGCTTTATGAGCCTTCCAGTTTAGTAGACCTTGTATTGTGAATCCGTACTGTTTTTCTCATGTCTTACTAAATAAAGTACATCAATCAATCAATTCATTTCCCCCATAGAGATTTCCAAAAAGATGTAAATATGTGTGTGTGTGTGTGTGTGTGTGTGTGTGTGTGTGTGTGTGTGTGTGTGTGTGTGTGTGTGTGTGTGTGTGTGTGTGTGTGTGTGCGTATATATATATATATATATATATATATATATATATATATATATATATATATATATATATAAATTTCCAAAATATTTACTAGATATTTACTAGAGATTTCCAAAGATTGGAGAGAAGACCCAGGGGGGGAAATGAATGGGCTCTTTTTGAGTGGAACCACAAAATGGCCACAGTAATTGCAGTGTGTCATATTTATAGTTGCATATTGTCCAGCCACTGATGCATATACATTTTCCTTCATTTAGTAGGCATCTCACATACTATTTAGTAGCTGCTAAGGTTTTGGAAATATTAAAAAGCATGGCTGTAAAAAGTAACTATAAGTACTCAAGTACTGTACTTATAAGTACAATTTTGAGGTCTGTTTTACTCTACTGGAGTATTTCCAAAGTTCAGTACTTTTACTTCTACTCCACTACATCTCAGAGGCAAATATTGTACTTTTTACACCACTACAATAATTTGAAAACTTTATTTAGTAGTTAATTTTTAGATTTAGATTTGTATTACTAAACATACATTAACCACTTAATTTCCATATATAGTTTGGCTATTTGAAAATAGCCAATCTACAAGCCCACAACGTGTTGCATCGCCACGCTTGTAGATATGCTATTTTTTAAATGGGACATTCTGCTTTAAGTACATTTTGATGCCAATACTTTTGTACTTTTACTCAAGTAATTTTTTAATACCGGACTTTTACTTGTAACAGAGTATTTCTAAATTGCAGTATTGATACTTGTACTTAAAAGAAATGTTTTTAAGTAATCTGGCATACTAAATACATAGGTACGTACACACCTCCTCCACCAGGGGGCGAACGGCAGCAATTCCCAACCATGTCTCTGGATCCTTGCCGAGCATCAGGGTTGCCATGTCCGCTTATTGTAAGTGACATTGACTTTTCTGCAAAGTGGCTTGTAAATGCTGATAGTTGCGGGTTGCGTTATTTGGGCTTGTTTCTAAAGTGTAGTTGCTTATTTGGGCTTGCTCCCAAATGTTTTAATTATATAAACCAGTGGTTCTCAAACATGTTCATGTCATCATGGTCATGGACCCATTGGACCCCCAAATTAATGTCTATTTGTCCAAATTGTCCCCCTAACCCACATCTGACAATGTTTTGTGCCAGGGACCCCCATTCGATACCAGATTGGTGTTGTTGTTAGAATGTTTTTAAAAACTCTTCCAATTTGGAATATTTGGAAGCAGCAGGCTTGTAGATCTGCTCTTTCCAATGTATGCAGTATGTATATAGGTTAAAAATGCTCATAATGGCCTAGTCACTAGGCCGACAAGCCCAAAAGAAGCAACTGGGGCACTAATAGGCCCACTTCTTTTGGGCTTGTTTTCCTAGACCTGGCTGCTTATTTCTTTCGCAGAATCTGGCAACACTGGCACGAAACAGCCCGACGGTTGGGTTGACCCGGAACTCGTTCCACTTCGAATCCTCGTGTTTACGTTCCGTCAACAAACAGGGGCTGAACAACAAAAGAACCGGGGTCCGCGTCCCAAAAATGTCCATTAAACGAGGCAAACTGTGCAAAATCGAGTCTTTCAGGTCGTCGGTGAACGAGCGAGTGACGTCGGTGGGAGAGGAGATCCTCCGGGTTCTGGAGAAACAGTTGAAATGCGACGACGACGACGACGCGTCCGGGCTGAAGAAGCTGGTGAGGCGGGTGGTGGGCGAGCGGCTGGCCGCGGCGGTGGACTTCATCTGCGGCCTCTTCCAGAGGGAGGTGGAGGAGTACGAGAGCGTGCTGGACCACCAGAGCAAGCTGCTGGACATGGTGTTCAACCCCCCACACAACAAGCTGCACGCAACAGGTTTGTGTGCGTGTGGGGTCCAGGCAGGGACTCTGATGGGTTCCTTCAGTAAAGGAGTGTAAAACCCTACTCCCTTTCAAAACTGCCCTAAAGCAGCGGTTCTCAAACTTTTTCATGTGAAGGACCCCCAAATTGACACTTATTAGCCCGTGGACCCCCATTTCAGAAGATATAACAGGGACCCCCATAAGAGAAGATTTTTTTTTACGGCTCTAGCAGTGATTCTCAACCATTTTAATTTCAAGGACCCCCAGTTTGACATGCATTAGGGCTACAGACCCCCATTTAATGGCATTTCTATCACTTGGACCGCAATTTATATTGTAAAATCTATGTCAATTTAACTCAACGGGTTCCATTTGTACACTCAGCGTTACAGACCCATAAGGGTCCATTTGGTGCCTAATCTATCATTTAGCTGGGGACCCCCTGGAACTACCTCAAGGACCCCTGGGGGTCCCCGGACCCCACTTTGAGAACCAATGCCCTAAAGAATCACCTTCAAGGAGGCTGCAATTCCAAACTGGCCCCTGTCAAAGTCCTAACCTACCCCCCCCCCCCTCCTCCTCCTAAAACTGTCTATTGTACATATTTGTTGTTTTTTATACCAGTAACATGTAAGCCGATTGTATGACGTTCTGCATAGTAGTGTATATTTGTATGTCATTTTAAATAAGCCAAGTGCTTTTATGAGCGATCCAGTTTAGAGGACCTTGTATTGTGATTTGTACTTCCATGTACTGTTGCCATGTCTTTCTAAATAAAGTATTCAATCAATCAATTCAGGGGCTTCCAAATGGACCCTTTACAGGCCAGGGTCTGTAACTCCGAGAGTGTACACAATGGCACCGAATGGACCCGAATTCCAAATTTACTATTTAGTGAAAGTGCAAAAGTATTGGCATCTAAGTGTGCGTAAAGTACCAAAAGTAAGAGTGCTCATTATGCAGAATGTCCCATTTTCTAGTTTTCAAATATTTTGAAAATGGCAGATCTACGACTACAAGCTCACAACTTGTAGATCAGCTTTTTTCAAACGGCCGAAATGAATATACAGTAAGGCTGAAGTGGTTGTACGTTTTGTAGTAATATTCAAAATCTACAAAGTAATTAGTAAAAAAAAAATTCATATAATTGTAGTGGAGTAAAAGTACAATATTTGGATCTGAGATATAGTGTAGTAGAAGTAAAAGTATTGGAAATTGGATATACTAGTAAGTAAAGTTCAAATACCTCAATTTTACTTGCGTATTGTAGGCTACTTAAGTAAATGTACGTATTTACTTTCCATCACTGTACCAAAGCAAACTGCTGGACATGATGTTTATCTCAGCAACATGGCAGCTGTACGGATAGCTTGAATTATCCTCTTTCTATCTGCAAAGTCTTTTCATAAAATTCCACCGTAGACATGTTATGAGCTACTTTCTGTCAATAAATTCCGGGCAGGTGATTATTTTCCTACGTGTCAGTCAGAGTTTGAAAGCGCTCGTTTTCAATAACTCAAAGTCCTGCTTCCTCCTGCATTATGTGCAATTTCTAAACAGGTGGTATGCAGGACCATTGAGGGATTTCCCAACGAGCGCTTAACAAACAGTTAGAAACACAAATTTCTTGACAGAAAGTAACCCATAGTCATAACATGTCTACAGTGGATTTTTATGAAACAAAAACTTTGCAGATAGAAAGAGGATAATCCAAGCTTTCCGTACAGCTGCCATGTTGGTGAATTTAACGTTGTTTAATACAATCAGATAGGACTTTTCTGTTTGGATGTATGGGCTGTCAAGGGTTGGTATTACAACTCTAGATTCCAAATATTAGAAAAATAGGTTTAACCATTAAAACCCTACCGAGTTGTAGATAACTGTACTTATTGGACCGCTTTTGTCCCGTCTACAACAAATCTCTTTGCCAAAAACAGCCGATCTACAAGCTCGCAACATGTCGCCATGGACAAGTTGTGAGTTTGTAGATCAGCTATGTTTTTTGGCCAATGTTACCCCCCAGAACAGGAATGCTGGGTTGAAATGGTTAACCCGCACAACAGACTACTTGCACCTCTACACAGAATCATTTGAGCGAGACCACAAGTAAGACGCGCGAACGCTGGAGGCGAACGCAGATTGACTGTGGCTGCCATATTTCAACCACACTGTAGTAGTGCACTCTGCCGCACTCTGCCGGCTGTATACAGGCAGTGCAGCTGCTGGCATTTCAGCACGGAGTTTCGAGTCACATGGGGGCGCGAGCCAATGAGAGCGTGAACACACGCTGTATACAGGCAGTGCAGCTGCTGGCATTTCAGCACAGAGTTTTGAGTCACATGGGGACACGAGCCAATGAGAGAATGAGAGCGTGAACACAGACGGAAAGACCATAAATATGGGACAGACACACACACAACGCAAGCACGATGATATAGTAAGCTCCACTTGGTCAGAGGCGCGGCTTCGCCGCGCCTCCGCCGCGCCTCCGCCGCGCCTCCGCCGCGCCTCCGCCGCGCCTCCGCCGCGCCTCCTTCCGCGTTCGCAAAAATTATTAGAACACTGAAATGAATGGTAATTCCCACCACTGATAGTGAGTAGTAAAAGCAGGGGTTATCATTAAAAAGACCCGGTTTGACTGTGAATGGAGTGTGAATCAATCACCTAAGCTGTCAGCTCATGTGGCGCAGGAGTTTTTTTTTGGCCCAAGAGTTGACTTGAAGGCTGACGTGAATAGTTGCTCAACTAAGCCATCAGCTGACTGTCTGTCAGAGTGCCAGGAGCTTGACTATGTGGCCTTTCTGAATTAATGTAATGCTCAATTTATACTGTCACATAACCCTATTGACAAGAGTTATTTGACAACAAAAACAGTTTTGGCAATTTATACAAATACATTGTGTTGTTGTTTTTCAGCTGTTTTACAATACATTTTGTTAACTTAATAAGAAAGAAATAAAGACTAACATTTCTTACGGAAAAAAAACAAGATGATAAAGAAAAAAAATGTAAACAAACTCATCGTTACAGAATAAATCAGTGACGTTACCTCCTCTCTCCCCCTCCCTGATCTCCCACTTCTCCCTGTGTGTAAAGAGATTTGCCCAGAACAACAGGAGAGGACCCCCAGTCTGATCCAGGAGGAACCAATGCCTCCACGGATTAAAGACAAACAGGACAAGCTACTTCAAAGACCAGAGGCGGCTGCTGGGTCAACGTTGACGTTACTAGATGGGGCAACGCTCCCCATCGAGAAGTGGGGCGACACTCTCTCAGGTAAAAAAAAACAAAAAAACAATCACTGTCTGTAGGGTATTAGTATTGACCTTAAAACATGAATAGGCGGACATACATATAGGCGTACAATACATGTCCCAGACATCACAATATGGTTTGGCCACAAAATATAACCGTCTGAAATCCGCATCTTTAATGTATCTAATTTTAACCACTCCATTATCAGTAATTTAATTAAAATAGTATTTAGTTGTGCTGGTAGTCAAATCTCAAGTCAATATTCTGAAGCTTTTTGCAAAGGGTTACGCAAATACACTAAACCCGGGGTCACCAACATGTCCGTACATGGACAGACGTGTCCGTGGCAAGACTTTTCCATGACGGTGGCGATTTTGAGAAACAAATTATGATTTATCTTTTTCATAATTTGTTTCTCAAAATCATTTTTTTTTCTTTTTAGAAATAAATTATGAAAAATATAGAGTATACATTTCTTTCATTATCATGGAAATAAAAATGTCTTCTCTAAATATTCACAATCGAATATGTCCCGAATGTGTATTAATTCATTTGGTAAAGTGTCGGGATGATATATTACTTTCTAGTCATTAAGTAGCCCGCACCAACATCAAAACACCTGTCAATTGTGTGCCCCATACTGTATGTGCTCACTGAAGGAAGTGTAGAGAATGAGGTCCGTTTTAATCTCGTGACGTGGGAAAGTGGAAATATTTTACTAAATGCACGTTTTCTGCCTTTGCATTTCAAATGGATATGAAACTTGAGGACAATAGCTAATCCCAAGTTAAGTTGCTATGCTTTACATAAATGTACTGTCGCTGGCTATTGTTGCACACAGTAATATGTATTATTATTGTCGCTGCTGCTCAATGTCGATTATGGAATTCAGCGTGACTGCTTGCTCTTTATTGTCGAGAGAGAGAGAAATAGACAGACAGACAGACATACAGAGAAATAGACCAAGAGAGGGGAGAGGGAGAGATAGACAGAAGACAAAGGGAGAGAGAGAAGAGGGAGAGATGGAGAGAACACAGAGAGAGAAAGAGGGGAGGAGCAGACGGTAACTTTATGCAACTAATGATTATTTTCATAATCGATTAATTGGCCGATTATCGAAACGATTAATTGGATTATAGATCTTATAAAATCGGATTATAGATCTTATAAAATCGGATTATAGATTTTATAGCTATTAGCTTATCTTATGATAAATGCAAGGAATCTCTGTACGTCTGTAGTTCATGTATCTTGACAACCTCTGACCGACCGACTTCAAACTCAAACTTTTATATAAGACAATATAAATGGTACCTTTTCTCTTCTTCTTACTGCATGATTTGTTAAAAATAAAGATATCCCAGGCTTAACCAGCTCAATCAGATTTTTCCCCCAGATTCTACGAGACGTGTGTGTGTGTGTGTGTGTGTGTGTGTGTGTGTGTGTGTGTGTGTGTGTGTGTGTGTGTGTGTGTGTGTGTGTGTGTGTGTGTGTGTGTGTGTGTGTGTGTGTGTGTGTGTGTGTGTGTGTGTGTGTGTGTGTGTGTGTGTGTGTGTGTGTGTGTTGTGACTACTTGAAAATGTAAAATAAAACGCTGGCACCGGCTGTACCCTGTTTTAAAAAACCTCTCTCACTCAATGTGTTAAGGGTAACCGTAAACTATGTCATTTAAAAAATAAACATTCAAGCCATTTTTTTTCTTTATCATATAAATTTGCACGCATGTATAGACACTAGAAGTTCGGGCCGCTATGCGGCCCGGCAGTGCCACCGCCGATGTGACTGATATGCCCATATATGGAGATCTGTGTGTCTGTCAGTCCTTGTCCCTTTTATGGCCATATATGGACATATCTGTACTTGTCAGTCCTCGTCCCTTTTCTTCCCATAAATGGAGATCCCTGATGTCATCAGTATATGCCAAATTGCCCATATATGGGCATTCTGATATAACTATTCATAGGGGTGGGCAATATGGCAAAAATATATCAAGATTTTTTTTAGGAGGTCGATAATCCGATTGCCGGTTTTGACCAATTTATTTTTATGACAAAGACCGGAAAAAATAAATCTCTCCGGACATCCTGATCGGTTGACAAGGCAGTTCATTAATTATCACCGTAAATCAGGCACATTTCAAATCCTGTGTGTGTGGTACGATGATGTCATGCGCATAGCCTCTATTGATGGAGAATGACCAACTCTGCACTCTTGAGCTGCACAATACAAATCTTAACACTTTAAATATGTGGGGAAGTTCAAATCTAAAAATAGATCTTCGTGATGCGTTGGTGTTGACATGCATTTATTCATTGTTGGGAAATTCCCCCCACTGTGACATCCCTAGTGCTCGGGCCCTAATTGGCCAGTTCTCAAACTTTTTTGTGCCAAGGCCGTGGACCACCATCTGATAATGTTTTGTGCCAGGGAGTCAGGGACCCCCAGAAGAGAAGTGTGTCACTTCATGTTGCGCTGTGAGCTTGTACATCTATGTTTGAATAGCCAACATAAAAATGGATAAGTGGTTAAAATGATTGTGATGCTACATTAAAAAAATGTACTGGACAAACATGAAAGCCATGCAGCCTAACAATAAAGGACCAAAAACTATATATAATAATGTATTTTCTTTTATAAATGCATGATGTTTTCAAAGCCAGTGATCTCAATATTGACCAAAAATAATTGTGATTATGATTTTGACATAATTGAGCAGTCCTAGTATTCAGCGTTGCCGGGGTTATTGGATGGGCAAAATAGGCAAAGTACTTGGAGGCCCGCCTATGAAGTCAGTGTTGTGAGAGTTCTTGGAGGCCAGTCCATGATGTCATTGTGCTGATGAAATAGGCACAATGTACTTTGTGGGTAGTCTATGACGGCAGTACTGTGACGTCACTATTCATATTGTTATTTTTCTCCTTCTAGACTTCCTGCCACTGCCTGTGTGTAAACAGGTTTCCCCTGAACATCTGGAGAGGAGACCCAGTCTGGTCAAGGAGGAACCCAAGCCTCTACAGATTAAAGAGAAACAGGTGGAGCTACTTCAAAGACCAGAGGTAGCTGATGCATCGATTATGACAATAGCAGTGAAAAGCGAAGATGATGGTGAAAACGGAAAGACGGAGCCTCTAGCCAGCACCTCAACTGAACACATGAAAACACAAGCTGATGTAGAGGGCTATGGAACATCACAGTCAACTAATGATGACCAGTTCCTCTCTTCACCTGGCTCTGAATATGACAATGACGACAGTGATGAGTGGGAGAACACCGGGTTAGAGGGCTATAGAGCATCACAACCAGCTA
The DNA here is from genome assembly GCF_963280865.1 of Gymnoscopelus braueri. NCBI lineage: Eukaryota > Metazoa > Chordata > Actinopteri > Myctophiformes > Myctophidae > Gymnoscopelus > Gymnoscopelus braueri. Next base: position 39,720,574 of record NC_137623.1, on the reverse strand, counting down.
GTGATTCTGAATCTGACAATGAACAAAGTGATGATTTTGATCAGACCAGGGAGGCTCAGTCAGCTTTAAATACATTGGAATCACTCAAGACACAGAGTGTGGAAGGACAAACATCATCTTCGAGTAACAAGCTGTCCCAGGACCTGAAATCAGCAAAACAAAGTACGTCCATGAAAAGAAAGAGGAAAACAGCTGAAAAATCCTTCAGTTGTACAGTTTGTGGCAAAGTGTTTAATCGCAGTGGAAATCTGAAGATACACATGAGGACTCATACTGGGGAAAAACCCTTTAATTGTGCAGTTTGTGGCACTGGGTTTAATCACAGTGGAAATCTGAAGATACATATGAGGGTACATACAGGCGAAAAACCATTTTCTTGTACAGTTTGTGGTAAAGCGTGTGGTAATAAGGGAGATCTGACAAGACACATGCGGATTCACACAGGCGAAAAGCCGTTCAGTTGTACACTTTGTAACAAAAGCTTTAAACAAAGTGGACAACTAAAGATACACATGAGAGTACATACAGGTGAGAAACCGTTTACTTGTGCAGTTTGTGGTAAAGGCTGTGGTGATAAGGGAGATCTGATAAGACACATGAGGATTCACACAGGTGAGAAGCCCTTCACTTGTACAGTTTGTGGTAAAAGTTTTAACAGAAATATAACTCTGAAGACACACTTAATCATTCATACGGGAGAGAAGAACTTTAGTTGTACAATTTGTAACAAAAGCTTTGGTGGGAATAGAGAATTGAAACGACACATGATGACACACACAGGGGAGAAACCGTATACTTGTGCAACTTGTAAGAAAAGCTTTAATCAAAGTGGAAGTCTAAAGAAGCACATGAGAATACACACAGGGGAAAAACCCTTTAGTTGTACTATTTGTGACAAACGTTTTATCCAAAATGAACATCTTAAGATACACATTAGATCCCATACGGAGGATAAAACCAGGGTTGCCGAGCTCAGTGTTGACACAACACCTGCAAAGTAAGAAAACGCGTTCACCAATTAAACAGCACATGCACAGAATGTCATAAATGGCTGCATATTGTCAAACACCAGCATTGAGAAAACACATGCACCCATTTGACAAACGTGTCCTACATGGGATTTAAATCCAGCGCAGTGCATCTGGCTTTGTAGATCGTCTACGCGAACACAATTGGCCGTGTTCGGGGGAGGGTGATCTAAGTCACTGCACATACTCCTACAGGCTGGGGAGGCTACAGTCCGCAGGAAGCGTTAGGGCGGGAGTAGTAGGACTATGTCCGCCCAGTGGGGGCTCCTTACTGGCAGTTGAGTCAACAGCAGTGATAACACACATAAATGAGTGTGGGGAGGAATCAGTTGGCATAACGACAAAGAAACAATCGACAAAACACAAGCAAATTTAGAGCTCATGCACCAGTCTAACAACACATGCTACAGAGAGAGAGAGAGAGAGAGAGAAAAAAAAAAGCATGTGTAGATCTGCTTGTAGATCTGCTAAGTATAAACCAGTGTTCAACCACCCTTACAATTCAAACATTAAAACATTTTTCTTTCTCCAAAATATTCTGAAATGCTACATAATATACCGTTTGTTGTCAATGTGGCCTTTTTATTTGTTTGTCATTTTGCAGCGCATTGGGCTCATCTGATCTCACACAAAAAGAATGTATAGTTATTCTAATCTAGTATGATAATAAAAAAAATATTGATACTTAAGCAGTGGACAATCTAAACCACTGACTGAATGACAATGTGTGTATTTCTTTGTTTATGTTTCTTTTTACCTTCTGTATGAAAACAATGTGTTAACTAGCTTGCTGGAATTTTAATAATCAGATTTGCTTTCATACCAGTGAAATCTGTTTCTTCATTTGCCTCATGATTTAATTCCTAGTCACCTGTTAATAATTTGATTCTGCAATACCTCTTGATGCATCTCGGTTTTCAATATAGTTCTACATTACTGCTTATGGCTACTTTTCCTTCAGATAATCAAATACTTATTAACTTCTTTTTTTACTTTAAGTGCTTTTAAGTGATGTGTTTATAATCACACAAACAAATGTCATAACATGAAATTACATTTTGTAAACTTAAATAAATTGTATATGCCTAGCCTACCTATTGTGAAAATGTCCTCAAAACCAACATAAATCCTTATGCACTGCATTACAGAATCAGCTTTATTGTCACATCACAGGCTTGCAGAAGTAAAGAAGTAAGTGAAATGTGTTTTCGTGCATACTGTAGTTCCCATCGTGTTGTTTCCATAGAAAAAAAAGAAGGGAAGAAGATGGGGGGGGGGGCAAGGGTGAAAGGAGATCAATCAAAGAAAACAAACAAATGATCTACATATTTACGCATAGTACCTAAGATAAGATATAAGGTGCGTGAGCATAGCAGCAGATGTATACTGTGCATGATATACTTCTGAACGTTACAAGTGTTCTGCCTGTGATATACAAACACATTCACATAGCAGCTGTGAGGACAAGTTTGTGGATCTTGTAGATCTAAGTGTAAACTCGTACACATTGATTGATTGATTGAAACCGCCCTTACAAATGGAAATCATTTGTTGATTCAGCAGAAGCACTCCAAAAGGTGGACATTTCACAGCAAAAGGAGACATCGTCTTTCTCACATGAAATCTGACAGAACTATGACATTGAAGGGACATGTACTCCAGCGGTCATGCTGAGACTCCATGGCGCAATACTCTGCATTCTGTGTTTATGTTATGGAAGATAGTTTTTTTTTCCTCAAAAAATTGCTGGTGAGGCAGCGACCACTTTAAAATTCTGAAAACGCCTGTGTGTGTTTTGTCTAACCCTTTTGAGTATAGACATAACTCTGGTCTCTTCTTAAATGTCTATTGTCCAAGAGTCGGATTTACCCTGTGTATTACTGAAACAAAGTATTTGTTTGTTTGTTTCTAAATTACTTTTTGGTTATTTTCTTTTTTGAGTGGAAACAATGAAACCACAGCCTCAAGGTTGACTAAATCCTGTTTCAAATTTTATGATAATGCCATTGTTTTAAGGCTATGTGTAGGGACTGTTTTCAGATAAGGTCATAGCGACTCCAAAATGCCAGTTGGTACTAAAAATAAATTATTATATTTATTAACTTTTTTTATTTTGATGAATTGACTGAAATAAAAATGTCTTACTAATAAAACCTTTTCTGCATTCAAAGAACAGACCAGAATTGTCTTTACACAGTACAAAAATAATTACATTGTGCATGCTTTATTCATTAGTATTGCAGTATTGAGAGTAGTGGCTCCTTAAAGGAGGAGTTCACCCAAAAAATGACTTATTTTCTATCAATTGCACACCCTATGAAGCCTTGAATCCATGGATTCTTTTTTGTTTTTGTCGCATTCCTAAACTAATAATTTGATTCCCGTCTCCTACCGGCTAATGTATCCGGTAGGAGACAAAAAGTAGATTATTTGTGTCTCCTACCGGAAATACACACGGTCATCAAATTATTGTCTTAGGAATGCCACAAAAACAAAAATAAATCCATGAAATCAAGGCTTCATGGGGTGTGTAATTGATAGAAAATAAGTCATTTCTTGGGTGAACTCCTCCTTTAAAGCTGTAATCCTTAACTTTACCCCCAGGATTCAAACCACCCGGATGCCCAACGTGAATGGCAACATGTCTACTGTTATAAAGGTATTTCTACTATTATAAAGGTATTTCTATTGTTATAAAGCTTGTTTGAGTGGAAGCTAAACTGCCTTTCGTCTTTGATGTAATACCGCTTGTCAACCAGCAGGTGTCCTACCTGACCGCAGGATGTACAGTTCTCACTGGAAGAGAATGGAAATGAACAACCACCACAGTTGGTACCAGCGTTGCCAGGTCTGCTTATTAGAAGCGACTTTAGGCTTGTTCTTTCTGTAAAGTTGCTTGTAAATATTGGTAGTTGCGGGTTGCTTTCTATTTTGGGAGGGGGGGCTGGGGGGGCTTGTTTCTAAAGTGTAGTTGATTATTTGGGCTTGTTGTTTAAACCAGTGGCTCTCAAACATGTTCATGTCAAGGATCCCCATTATCTGGTATATCTGATCTGACTCCCAATGTTCTGACAATGAATTAACAAAAACAAATGTGACAAATGTCAGACTTTCACTGTACTACCGGTACCTGTAGCCTACCTGTACTGCACCTGTATCTTGTTAATATAATATTCAATCAATCAAAAACCTTTCCATGGATAGGTTAACAGTACAAGTAGGCCTGGCTATGCGTACAGTAAAGTGGCACTGCTATTGTGTATTGGAAGTTGTGTTCACTATAGGCCTACCGTTGCTGCAGGGCAGAAACTTTGTATTTAAAAATTTCAAAAAAATTTAATTCATAAAGTAATGCACTACTTTGCCATACAGTGTCGAGCAAAATAATGAAAATAGCCGATCTAATGTACAATCTCACAACGCCTCGCAATGCAACGCATTGTGATCTTGTTTCTTGTAGATCTGCTATTTTTTTATATGTTCTAAAAAAAAATCTGTGTTCAAATTTGTCTGTTGATGTTATGAATATTGAACCAATGAAAAAGTATTAACGAGCTTGTGACTAAATAATAACTACATTGGATCCATTGGAACACAGCATCTTTTTTTCCATTTCCTGAAAAGTAGGCTAACAGTTTTCGACATATATGAGGTTTCCACCTGACAGTGACTATATAACTATGAGCCTAATTTTTTGGGGCAGAGGTTCTTCCTTGGCCTACTGAGAGTTCTGCGGGCACTGTTTCACACGATTGGCCCAACTGTGCCGGAGATTAGCTGTTCACTGACAGACGGCTGTTCTGGCCTCCTGGCGAGGATAACAGATTTTGTAAGGCCTTTCACGGTGATTATATAATCGTATTCATAATCGTTCTCATGTTGAAAAATGGTTCGTGTGTGTGTGTGTGTGTGTGTGTGTGTGTGTGTGTGTGTGTGTGTGTGTGTGTGTGTGTGTGTGTGTGTGTGTGTGTGTGTGTAATGTAATGCTCATTGTAAAGTACTTTTACAATTTACCAAATTATTGATATTTCTGAATGAAAGCAGTGAAAGGGAACATTATGTAAGAACATGTCTACATGGAATTGAAGCTCAATCAAATAACCCTGAACATTGCTCAGGCCTATTTGCCACCATTTTCTTGTTAAACAGTCGAGTTATACCAGTATATACCAGTTTTTAGGTCAGATATACAGTACTTCAGTGGTTGAGTTGCATGTTGAGGACATCACAAGGTTATTCTCACCTCCAAGGATCTCCCCAAACTGAAGGTGAGCATTGAAAGAATTTGACAGGTTAATTTAGATTTGATGTTCACAAAGTATAGATATTTCGAGGTCATTGTGGCATCTGAGGTGCAAACTATCTTGTGCATCCTCCGATGCACATGGAGTTGTAAGCTGTTGTAAACAAAGTAGGCTACATTGTGCATCCAGGAGTATCCTGGAACTTGTCATAATTCACCTGACCATTTCTTTTAATAGTTAGAATGGGTTAAAATGTAAATGTAGTCAGAGACATTCCAGTTACTATTATGTGCAAAATGTACTTGGCCAATACCACAACAACTATGAAGGGGGTTATGTGTCCTAGTATGTGTCCACACATAGTAGTGTGGACAATGACATGAATACAGTATATTATATAGGTCGTTCCACAGAGGGGCACTATACTGTAGTGTAGGTAAAAGTATGAGTAACTCTTCAGTTGACTTGGGGAACTCGGCTCATCATGCCTCCGTTCTCCAGGCCAAAGTAGACCTTCTCAGCCATGTCCACGAACAGCCCAGTCTCCACCACACCTGGGATCATCTTAATGGCCATGTTGACCTCTCTCCAGTTCTGCGCACGCTCAAACTTCCAGTCCAGGATGAAGTTGCTGTTGTCGGTGACGACTGGTCCTGCCTTACTGACAGACATTCTTAGGTTGACCACCCCTCCGAAGCGTGTAGTGATGGTTCTGGAGATGGGCACGTAAGCCATGGGAATGACTTCAATGGGAATACCCTTCTTCCACTGTTGGCCCAGAGTCTTGGAATCCTTCCTGAAGTCAGCGATGACAATGAAATGTTTAGCACAGCCAGCCACTATTTTCTCTTGTGTCAGGCAGCCCCCTCCCCCTTTGATCAATGTGAGATCTGAGTCCACCTCATCTGTCCCGTCAATGGCCACATCCAGCTCTGGGTGTCTATCCAGATCAGACAGGGTGAGGCTATGATTGAGAATCAGCTGACGGGCCTGGAAGGAGGTCGGGATACAAACAATGTTGAGTTTCTCCAGACGAACCCTCTCAGCTAATCTGTCCACAGCATAGACGATGGTTGAGCCACTGCCGACTCCAACAACCTGGTTGTTCTGGACATGATTATCCACTGCCGCATACGCTGCCATTCTTTTTGCCTCCTCGGCCATGATATGATGCTTTGACTGCTTTGTCTTTATCAGCAGCACGTGTGTCCGGCCCAGAAATTTGGGCAGAACTGGCCTGACACTGCAACAAAGCATGAATATGCAAAGTTGTAACAAACACTCCTTTGCGTTTATTTATATCTCCAAACTTACAGCTGCGAGCTGATTGGACATTATATTTTGTTCACGTCATGGTTGCTATAGTAGCAGAGATCAAACAGGCCTCTATAAATCAGCAAATCGGGCACAGCCGCATGTTTGTCTCCATTAGCTTATTGGTTGAAACACATGCTACTTTATGCCCATACAGTAGAACAGGGGTTCTCAAACTTTTTTATACCACAACCTCATATTATGAGGGGTTTTCTTTTCAGCTGCAATGTAAAAAAAAACTATTTGCCTGCGGGTGTCGCTGTTGAGGGATTTTGCCTGTCAATAATCGTCTGTTCCGCCCCCACCCGCCATTTAGAATTTTGAAGAATTTTCTTCAAAACACACTAAAGGACAAAAGAAAATTGGTACACATGATCTCTGGACCCATGCGCTAAACATATGTAAGTGGAATTTTGATAGTCCATACCGTTCGTCCGTAATAGGCTTCCAAAGTTAGTGGGAGGGGCCTATTTTACAAAAATCACGAAAGAAACAGCCAATCAAACCCAAATTTGAATCACATGTCGTTTGTTGCAAAAACAAGATTTTTGGCGATCAATCCCCCCAAAATGGCTCTGGATCTGTAGAGGAGTCCATGGGGACAAGCGAAAGCCACCTGAACACAAGAAGCACTGATCAACTGGTCGCCTGGCCGAGGGTGTCTGATGTAGAAAGACCTGAATACACCCGATGACCCCAGCTTACATCACTGGTGATGTGTTCAGCTGCATCAGAAGATGTAAGGCCTACTTCGGCCGATTGTTGATAGTTAGCTATTTGCATAGCTGTTTTGACTTATATTATTCTTTTCTTATCCCTTATATATAATTATACTACTATTTCATCTTTCAATCTTGTATTTATTTAATTGTTATCTTAACACACTGTTGAAGAGGCTTGAAGTATAACAATGCATAGTTGCCTACAGTATAATGCTGCTACCAGCTCAGCTGTATTGTGTCTTCGTATTGAACCTTGAAAGGGTGCTGTAGGTTTTTGGATAAGCACAAACTGTTTTGTTTGCTCAATTGATTACTGCCAATGATTACCAGAGGAAAATGACAAACTGACCATTGGGCATTTTGCTAATGCATGTGGACCCTTTCCTATCAATTGAAAGTCAACTACGGTACACACATGCCATCAAGGTTCCATAAAGGATATACTGAAGGCTTACTGTGCATCCTAGATGGCAGTTAAACAATATTAATATGCTGCTTTCCAATAAGCCGTTGCAGCACATTGCTGTGCTTTTTTTATATACACATACATGTATTTAAAACATTTTCCCATGGACCACCTGCATGATTATGTCCTGGACCACAAGTGGTCCGTGGACCACTGGTTGAGAAACAGTGGAGTGGAACACACTTGTGTAAATCATTGAGCCATCATTGTCCTTGTAAATGTGCATGTTAGCCTTTGAATGTTCTAATGTGCAGTTCAATGAAGAACAACATGCATGTGATAACGCAAAGCTGTCTCCTTTTCTTATGGACACATACTCTGAACTTAGTGAATGCTGAAGGTAAGAATACATTCTCATTTACAGAGCAGATTAGATCAGGAGTGGCTTATATGCGTTTTCTTTTTCTCTTTTTCTTTGTGTTAATTTGGACAGAACATTTTGATTTAGTTTTAGTGACATTTTAGTCATTTGAAATGTTTTAGTTTAAGTCTATAGTCTTTAGTTGACTAAATATCATACGATTTTAGTCAGTTGATTTAGTCAACTAAAGTTTAGTTTAGTTTAGTTTAGTTTAGTTTAGTTTAGTTTAGTTTAGTTTAGTTTATTTCAGTCAGTCAATTTGTGGTAACATTACAGTAGGTAATAAAATAAAGAATGTTATCAAGAAAAGATACCCACATTTCTGACCAAAAAGGTATAGGCTGAAGCATTGCTTATTACGCCTACCCTTTTACAAAACAAAGAAAAATTAAAGTCAAAATGGAGAGAGAAAAAAAAAAAAAAAAAAAAAAAGGAAACAAGGTACAAGGACAAGATACTTTTCTGTACATGTACGTGTTAGCTGTACTGTACAAGTAAATGTATATATGCTATGATAAATAAAATCATACAGAAGGCACATGCCATTTATGTTTTTTTATAATTATCTATCATCTTATTTTTAAGTAATCTTTTGAATATTTTTAATGAGCTACACAATTTCAGATCTTTATCAAGGCTGTTCCACAGAGTTACTCCTGCGAATGTTGTACATCATTGTTTTGCATTTGTTCTTGTTTTTTCTTTTGAGTAAATGCATGTACCCCTGAGATTATACTTTGTTTGTCTTTTATGAAACATCTTCTGGATACCGTCCGGGAGCATGCTGTTATTGATTTTGTACATGAGTTGAGCGATTTTAAAGTCCACTAGTTCTCTGAATTTGAGACTGTTTGAATTTATGAATAAAGTGTTGGTTGGCTCATAGTAATCCACTTTGTTAACAATTCTTATTGCTTTTTTCTGAAGTATGTATATTGGGTTACTTATCGTTTTAAATGTGTTTCCCCAGACTTCAACACAATATGTGATGTGTGGTATTATTAGGGATTGGTACAGAATATATAATTAATTTGTGTAGAGAATGTATTTTGTTTTATGCAGTATTGCAATGGCCCTTGATATTTTAGTTTTTAATTGATTTATATGGGTTTATGTTGGCAGGCCTTGATGGCGCCACTGCCTTCGGCCTGGCAGAGACAATAGTAATAATGACTAAAAAAGTGCGTTCCAGCAAGGATTTTGATTGTACGACCTACGGTTCAATAGTTAAAGGCCAAAACGTGGCCTGTTATAGTGCCTCCATTTAGGGTGGAGTGTGTGTGCAAAGTTTCACAGCAATCAAATGCTGTGTCCATGATTTGTGGCATTTTGTGAAAGATGGGCCCCTCCCACAATTTTCTTTTCTTCTTTTTCTTATGAATATTTTTTTATAGTAGTTTTTAGTAGTTCTGCCAAGGTTGCATGGTGGGAAGACAATTCATTTCAATTAATTCCACATCAATTTCCTAATTTAGTCATAGTCCAGACCATGAACATGGACTACATACTGAACACTCAGGTAGCAGTTTATGAAGGTATAGCCTACTACACAAACTCATCTAAATCATCACCATGATGGTCATGTGTAAATACAAAAAAAGTGCACATGTTTACATTTCTTATGTAAATATGACTGTGAATGTCATGATGTTCCAGAGGGAAGAATTAGAGTCAATAGTCATACAGCATGCTCCAGAGAAGTATAGCATAGTTGACACACCTGAAGTCATATGCATATGGATTGTCAATAAAGAGGACGTGGGCTAGATAGGACAGTTTGTACTTTGACTTTGGTACTGTACTGTAAGTAGGCTATATATTGATGCCAATACTACATTAAATCACATTTTTAATACAGAACTGTAACCATTTATATTGTGATATTGCTACTTTTACTTTACTTTTACATAAACCAGTGGTTCTCAAAGCTGGGCCTACAAGCTCATAGCTGCGAGCTTCTGCTACATCTGCTATTTTTTGAAAGCTTCTGGGGGTCCCTGGATTTGAACATAATGACTTACTAGAATATTGTGGCCACTGTTTGAAATAAATCTGCTCTAGTGGCATTAATTGCAACTCTTTGGTTTATTCATAATCTACTCACCCACTGCCAGCGTTTTTAATCATCTTTTTATAGAAAAAAATTGAATTATTTGTCCGTTTATTTTTTAACATTGAAGTGAATGGATTTTTTTTTAAATATTTTTTTTATATCTCCTAATTCGTTGTGAATAACGAAAAAAAATAGAGAAACATTTTAGAAATTCAAAAACAAAATTAAATTAAATTTAAAAAAGGGGAGAATTCTCCCCTTTGGCGGTGAGTGTGTTAACTCAGTTTCTTTATAATGTTATATTTTTTGGGGTTATCATTTATACCTAGCATATCATCTAGCTGTGGTTTTCTCTTGTCAGCTAAGGGACCACCTGTTCTAGATCATGGCTCTGAAGGCGAACGAGATTGCTGCACCCAGCGCCAGTCCCAGGGAGAGGAAGAAGATCATCATGGCTCCTGCTGTCTCTGCTTCATGCTGTGCAACCTTCCTTGGTGCAAAGCACAAGCACAGGCTATCCATGTATCCATGGGAGAAAGCGAAGAAGATCATGAAGAGGATGTACCAGGAGTCGTGGCCAAACCACACGGGAAGGTAGTGACGAGGCTGCACGTTACACAGCATGAACAGAGGTACGAAGACCACCCGCACGCCCACCAGAATGGGCAGCCAGATGATACTGTCTGCACCTGGCCACATGCAGACTGCCCCCAGGCTCTTCCCAACGGTGTCCATCACGCCGAAGAGCAGGAAACATGAGACGGGGATGAAGTAGGTGTCCCAGGCTCCTCCCTCGGCTATCGTGGACTCGGCGGCCACTGTGACGGCCGGGTACATTCCGATGGTGATGGTGAAGTTGAAAGTCAGAGACGTGGCAATCACCCAGATCTGTTTCAAGATGGCAAAAACAGAAACGACTCGTTTGTCCTCCTCTTCAGTCAGACTGAACGCAACAATTGACTCCCCCTGATCAGAGGATGTCCTGGGTCTGTTATTCTCCATGTAGTATTGGAAAAATTCTATGCTGGGCAGCGCGAGGTATGAGAGGTTAGCCAGTAGGATGACAACACAGGCTGTGAGGAAGTAGCCAAAGGCACTGTCCTGCAGAGCTGAGCCAGTGGCCAGAGCACAGATCATGGAGACGGCAGCCACGATGCCGGCCAGCCCTTGCCCCATCACGACGGGTGTGGTGTAGGACACAGGCAGCAACCCTGCCAGTCCATACAGGCTGCCCTGGAAAATGGCAACGAAGGAGTTGATGCAGATGACTTTGACGATGGTGAGACAGAAGAAGGGTAATGGTGCCATCTCTACCTTCACCAGCACGGCGGTCAACAGGAAGATCACCAGGGCGACCGTCATACTCCCAGCGATACGCAGCTTCTGAGGAATCCTCTGGTGGATGAAGGAGTTGAGGCAGGTGAAGATAAGCAGGGGCACCATGGTACACAGTGTCATCACATTGCTGAAGATTGATTGCAGAGCGTTCTGTGTGTGCCTGCCCGCCACAGTCCCATTGACTGCACCGATGCCATTGATGGGCGGGTACTTCAACCTACTGGTGAAGTACAATGTTGCTGAAGTGAAAAAATTCCATGGCAAAACAGTTCCCAGACCCAAGATTAAGAAAAAGATCCAGACTCCATGATATTTGTCGTTTGGTGCGTTGGTGACCGCCATGACATCTGAAAGTTTGTTTGTTAAAAAGGAGTGGCGTGTGAGCCTCGATCACTTTAACTCTTGTTTGTTTAAGCTAATGACACACACACGCACGCAAGCACGCACGCACGCACGCACGCACGCACGCACGCACGCGCACACACACACACACACACACACACACACACACACACACACACACACACACACACACACACACACACACACACACACACACACACACACACACACACATTGTTATATACATAGTAACATCTAAAATGACACAGAGGCATAATGTGGTGTTATGTTTATTTTGTGATAGGATGACAGGGTGAACACACAATAATATTATTTCATGATAGGATGACAGGGTGAACACAATAATATTATTTCATGATAGGATGACAGGGTGAACACACAATAATATTATTTCATGATAGGATGACAGGGTGAACACACAATAATAAACATTTTATGTTTTCAATCGCTAGTTTAAAGACTTTTTTAAATCATCATGATAAGTGTTCAGTAAATGAAGGTCCTGCCCTCGCTGCGGTTGCAGCCAATAGCAGTCGTTTCCGGTAGCATTTCGGGACCGGAAGTTCAAAGATGACGGATTTCAATTAGTCGGAAAAGTGGCTTCAAACCGGTTTGTAGAAACCAATGGGGCTCGCTGTGTCCATATTTTGTTACAGACTCCAATCCTTGGTAAGGAAGACTAGAATGGAATGCTCCCTAAATTCACCTGACACTGCCCTCTGGTGTTTTTACAGCCCAAAATAAAGAAACAAAATCTACCTATATGTGCTTGAGTGCCTTTCAAAGAAAATCTGCCTTATATGCAGAATTTGTAAGTGGGATAACTTGCTATTGCCATGTAAATAAATGTGTGTAAATATCTCATCTTCTCTGCATGGATCCCTTAAACGTGGAACTTGTTTTGTTTTTATTGGGACACAAACAAATGATATTTCTTTCAATTGTTGTATTTTTAACCACTCCCAATTATGAGTCAAATGTTGACACAGCTGGTCTAGTAGACTCCTATTTACCTAAGACAAATCAGAGTGCGTTGCTATGCTTTGAGGGAACTTTCAAATCGTTGCTGTCAGGTGAAAACCTTGTACTGTATGTCCTCAGGAAATGGAAAAGGAGAACCTGTGTTCCAATGGATCCAATGCAGTTATTATTAAGTCTCAAGCTCTTGTTAATACTTTTCATTGGTTCAATATTTATAAAACCAACAGACACTTAACCACTTAGACTTTAACTTAAAAAAAATAAAATGCTATAATAGCAGATCTACATCACCATGCGTTATGAGCTTGTAGATCAGTAATTTTAGCTACTTTTGTGAGACACTGTTGTATGACAACTTATTGCTTACTCTCTTGTCTCTGTACAGAGTCTGAGGATGTCAGGTTGGTGGGAGGAATACATAACTGTACTGGTAGACTGGAGATGAAACACCAGGGAGAGTGGAGACCAGTGAGTGCTTCATTGGACTGGAACCAGAAGTCCTCATCTGTAGTGTGCAGACAGCTGGACTGCGGCTCTGCTGTTTCAGTAGAAAGGAGTTCCGATACACGTCAACCTGTATGGTGGATTACGTCTTCCTGTGCTGGGTCCGAGTCGTCACTGAGGGATTGCGGAAAAAAGATGTCTGATAATTCCACTAGCAGACTGGAGGTGATCTGTTCAGGTAAGACAAACCTTGACCATTCGTTTTTGATGACAATTAAAGGCAAACAGTATTGTATTTACACCTATTTTGGTGTTTGTGGCAGGTCCCGCAACAGTGGCAATTGTAGCATTTGTGGAGAGAGAGAGAGAGAGAGAGAGAGAGATTTCAACTTGAACCATAGGAGTATGGTTCAAGTTGAAATCTCTCTCTCTCTCTCTCTCTCTCTCTCTCTCTCTCTCTCTCTCTCTCTCTCTCTCTCTCTCTCTCTCTCTCTCTCTCTCTCTCTCTCTCTCTCTCTCTCCCTCTCTTCAGTGTCTGTGAGGTTGGTGAATGGAACTAGTTTGTGTTCAGGCAGAGTGGAGGTGAAGTCTAATCAGTCGTGGGTCTCAGTGTGTGAAGGTGACTTTGACCAGCAGGATGCAGAGGTGGTCTGTAGGGAGCTTGGCTGTGGGGCTCCTTCAGTACTCCAGGGTGCGCACGTCTACGGAGAAGTAAAGGCTACAATGTGGACAAAAGAGTTCCAGTGTGAAGGCAGTGAATTTGTTCTCCTGGATTGTGCAACCTCAGGTTCGACTAGAAACACCTGCTCACCTGACAAGACTGTTTGGCTCACCTGCTCAGGTAAAAGACAAACTACACTATTGGTTTGGGTTATTATTGTACAATCAAAGTAGTCAAAATTCCACATTATTTTATGATTAACTAATATTACTTGTATACTCATGTGTCTGTACAGAGTCTAATGACGTCAGGTTGGTGGGAGGAACACATGACTGTACTGGTAGACTGGAGATAAAAGATGGAGAGTGGAGACCGGCGGTTGGTTGGTTCGACTGGACCCTGAAGTCATCATCTGTAGTCTGTAGACAGCTGGACTGTGGAACTGCTGTTTCAACAGAAGGGAGTTTTGGTTCTGCACGTCAACCTGTATGGTCAATTAGATCTTCCTGTGCTGGGTCTGAGTCTTCACTGAGGGATTGTGGACCAACGCTGTCTAGTATGTCCACTGGCAGACTGGAGGTGATCTGTTCAGGTAACACAAACAATAACTTCAACAATGACTGCAATTCCGTCTTTCTACTCTGTAAACAGGGAAACACAATGCTTCTTTTCTATATAAAGTTTTCTATGTGTGCGGGTGCGTTCGTGCCTGCCTGCCTGCCTGCCTGCCTGCCTGCCTGCCTGCCTGCCTGCCTGCCTGCCTGCCTGCCTGCCTGCCTGCCTGCCTGCCGTGCTGTGCATGCCGTGCTTGCGTACGTGCCGTGCGTGCATGCATGTGATGGCAGAGCTGGTGGTATCTAGTCCTAGAGAGATGAAGGACTCCTGGAGGCTGTTAGGCTTCTATGGACTATTACATGTGGAATGATGATGATGAAGAAGAATATGATATTCATTCATTTCCTTATGTACTTATACTGTGCATTCAAAGTCTCTAACTTACTCACTGTCTCTCTCTCGCGCTCTCTCTCCCCCTCTCTCTATTCAGAGTCTGTGAGGTTGGCGAATGGAATTAGTTTGTGTTCAGGCAGAGTGGAGGTGAAATCTAATCAGTCGTGGGTCTCAGTGTGTGAAGATGACTTTGACCAGAAGGATGCAGAGGTGGTCTGTAGAGAGCTTGGATGTGGGGCTCCTTCAGTCCTCCTTGGGGCGGTCTTTGGAGGAGTGGAGACTCCAATGTGGACAAAAGAGTTCCAGTGTGAAGGTAATGAATCTGTTCTCCTGGACTGTGGAACCTCAAGGTCAACTAGAAACACCTGCTCAACTGACACGGCTGTTTGGCTCACCTGCTCAGGTAAAAGATAAACTACACTATTGGTTTGGGTTATTATTGTACAATCAAAGTAATTGTACAATCTTTACTGCTTACTCTCTTGTCTCTGTACAGAGTTTGATGATGTCAGGTTGGTGAATGGAACCAGTCACTGTTCTGGTAGACCAGAGATGAAACATCAGGGAGAGTGGAGACCAGTGGTTGGTTGGCCTGACTGGACACTGAAGTCATCGTCTGTATTGTGTAGACAGCTGGACTGTGGCTCTGCTGTTTCAACAGAACAGAGTCCTGGTTCCACATCTGAAACTGTATGGAGGATCCGATCTTCCTGTGTTGGGTCTGAGTCTTCACTGAAGGAGTGTGTAAGAAAGGAGTCTGATATTTCCATTTTCAGACTGGAGGTAATCTGTTCAGGTAACACAAAGATTATCAGAAATGTTTACAAGTCTCTTATTTTCTGTCTGTCTGTCTGTCTGTCTGTCTGTCTGTCTGTCTGTCTGTCTGTCTGTCTGTCTGTCTGTCTGTCTGTCTGTCTTTGTAAACAGTGAAACAGGAAGCTTCTCTCTATATCTTATGTATTCTGTGTGAGACGGCCCTACCACTCTACTATATTTGCCAGTGCTTGTCTCCTCTTTTGGTCTTGGTTACAGTGTGTTCACACAGGAGGTGAACATTGTTTGTGTGCCGTGATTATATACAAAGTCAATGAAAAGATATGAAATGACACAAGTATGCATTGGGCGGCACAAATTAAGTAGTTCCGGCGACCGTGAAGACGTAAATGTACGAAATGTGTCCACAAAACAAGCCCCAGAGTCAGTCTATGAGTCAACAATTTCTTCTTCTTCTTCTTCTTCTTCTTCTTCTTCTTCATACTGTGTACTTATACTGTGCATTAAAAGTCTGTGCACTCTCTCTCTCTCTCTCTCTCTCTCTCTCTCTCTCTCACTCTCTCTCTCTCTCTCTCTCTCTCTCTCTCTCTCTCTCTCTCTCTCTCTCTCTTCAGAGTCTGTGAGGTTGGTGAATGGAACTAGTTTGTGTTCAGGCAGAGTGGAGGTGAAGTCTAATCAGTCGTGGGTCCCAGTGTGTGAAGATGACTTTGACCAGCAGGATGCAGAGGTGGTCTGTAGAGAGCTTGGCTGTGGGGCTCCGTCTGTCCTCCAGGGGGCGCTTTATGGAAAATGTAATGCTCCAGTGTGGACCAATGAGTTCCAGTGTGAAGGCAGTGAATCTCTTCTCCCAAACTGTGCAACCTCAGGTTCAACTAGAAACACCTGCTCACCTGACAAGACTGTTGGACTCGCCTGCTCAGGTAAAAGACAAACTACACAATTTATTGATTATCAGTAATTAGTATAAGTAATATTTATACACCACTTACTCTCTCGTCTATGTACAGAGTCTGATGATGTCAGGTTGGTGGAGGAACCAGTAACTGTAATGGTAGACTGGAGATGAAACACCAGGGAGAGTGGAGACCAGTGGATGGTTCGTCTGATTTGAATCTGAAGTCATCATCTGTAGTGTGTAGACAGCTGGACTGTGGCTCTGCCGTTTCATCAGAGAGGAGTATTGCCTCATTAGCTCAACCTGTATGGAGGATTAAATCGTCCTGTGTTGGGTCTGAGTCTTCACTGATGGAGTGTGGCACAAAGATGTCTGATATATTCCCTGCCAGACTGGAGATGATTTGTTCAGGTGAGACGGCCCTAACACTCTACTATATTTGCCAGTGCTTGTCTCCTCTTTTGGTCTCTGTTAGTGTGTTCACACAGGAGGTGAACATTGTTTGTGTGCCGTGATTACATACAAATTCAATGAAAAGATATGAAATGACACAAGTATGCATTGGGCGGCACAAATTAAGTAGTTCCGGCGACCGTGAAGACGTAAATGTACGAAATGTGTCCACAAAACAAGCCCCAGAGTCAGTCTATGAGTCAACAATTTCTTCTTCTTCTTCTTCCTCTTCATACTGTGTACTTATACTGTGCATTAAAAGTCTGTGCACTCTCTCTCTCTCTCTCTCTCTCTCTCTCTCTCTCTCTCTCTCTCTCTCTCTCTCTCTCTCTCTCTTTTTTTTTTCAGAGTCTGTGAGGTTGGTGAATGGAACTAGTTTGTGTTCAGGCAGAGTGGAGGTGAAGTCTAATAAGTCGTGGGTCTCAGTGTGTGAAGGTGACTTTGACCAGCAGGATGCAGAGGTGGTCTGTAGAGAGCTTGGATGTGGGGCTCCTTCAGTCCTCCAGGGGGCGCTCTATGGTCAGGGGGTACTCTATGGAGAAGTAAAATTCCGATGTGAAGGCAATGAGTCTGTTCTCCTAGACTGTGGAACCTCAGGCTCAACTAAAAACATCTGCTCACCCGACAAGACTATTGGACTCACCTGCTCAGGTAAAAAACAAAAGTGGTTTGGATTATTATTTTATAATCAAATAATATTACTTTATTTAATGCTTACTCTCTTGTCTCTGTACAGAGTCTGATGATGTTAGGTTGGTAGGAGGAACCAGTAACTGTACTGGTAGACTGGAAATGAAACACCAGGGAGAGTGGAGACCGGTGGATGGTTGGTCTCACTGGAACCTGAATTCATCATCTGTATTGTGTAGACAGCTGGACTGTGGCTCTGCTGTTTCAACAGAAGGGATACGTTCCACACATCTACCTGTATGGAGGATTAGATCTTCCTGTGTTGGGTCTGAATCTTCACTGAGGGAGTGTGTAACAAAGAGGTCTAATATTTCCACTGGCAGACTGGGGGTGATCTGTTTAGGTAACACAAAGAATAGCGTCAACAATGACTAACCTTTACAGTCTCTTTTCTTATCTCTCATACTGTCCCATATATCATTTCTTAAGATTTCAATAAGAGATATATATACAGAATCTGTATCTATTTATTCATATTATCTGTGGATTCTTCAGCCTGGATCATGTTTTAATAAAAATATACCATTCTATTTGTGTGGGGTATTTTCTGTAGGTTGAATGTGGATACATTTTATGTGGGAACACAAGTTACAACCAAGTACAGTGGGCTCTAAATTAAGCACAGCCAGACAGCTACGGGTAATACTGTCAATAGAAGGAGTGCATTGTTGCCCTCAATTCTATTGTTGTGAAATATGTGGAAAATATAAACATTCAGCATTATGTTTAGAGGACTACATTGACCATTTAAATGAACATTTAAAGAAATAGTCTGTGATTTTCCTACACTTACTTGTCTGTATGCCCCACTAAATTGCGCTAGATGGCGTTATAGCATCTCCAGAGCCTGCCCTGAGAGCTTGTGATAAAATAATCAGAACTACATTGGATCCATTTGGCACACAGGTTTCTTTTCCATTTCATGAGGTTTCCACCTGACAGCGACAATATGTAAATGTTTGGCAATTAGCAGCAGTAGTAGAAGTCAGATCGATTGCATGGCCGTGAATAGGTACGGGTCAATAGTTGCATGAACAGCAATGGTAAAGTCGATGTAACAGCAGTAGTGCAATAAAGTGAGTAGCAGTGGTGGAAAGTAACTAAGTACATTTACTTAAGTACTGTACTTAAGTACAATTTTGAGGTATTTGTACTTTACTTGAGTATTTCCAATTTCCAATACTTTTACTTCTACTCCACTACATCTCAGAGGCAAATATTGTACTTTTACTCCACTACAATTATTTGAAAACTTTAATTACAAGTTACTTTTCAGATATAAATTATGATATTATGAAACAAACATTAACCACTTTAGCCCTATTTAATACATGGGTTATTTGAAAATAGCCGATCTACAAGCTCACAACGCGTCGCAACGCGTTGTGAGCTTGTAGATCTGCTATTTTCAAATATTTAGTACTTTTACTTTTGGTACTTTAAGTACATTTTGATGCCAATCCTTTTGTACTTTTACTCAAGTAAATTTTTTATTCTGGACTTTTACTTGTAACAGAGTATTTGTTAACACATAGTATTATCTGTATTGCAGTATTGGTACTTTTACTTAAGTAAAGAATTTGAGTACTTTTTCCACCACTGGTAGTAATACTATTCACTATATTGGTGATGTGCATTGTCAACAGGCCATTTGCAAGAGTCAGTCGATTGTCAACAATAAAGGGTTTGAGTCTGAGTCGAGCATTGGTTGTGGAGACTGACACCTCATTCCATTTATCTCTGTGAATGTATGCCAGTCAAGTGAGTCAACCAGAAATATATATGGGAACCTTCGTGATGCCAAAGTGTTTGCAAAACTCCTCCAGCATTCCATGTTTTTCCCCATACAGAATTTCTCTCATGTGTCTTTCTCAGAGACACATTAACACATAGACATTAACACATAGACTACCCAATAAGCTACAGCTTCATTCCCTTAACACATTGAATGCCAAAAACGGTCCGGACCGTTTTTGAGGGTCCAAACGAGAAGTGCCGAAAACGGTCCGGACCGTTTTTGACCCAATTCTATTTTTATACATGTGGGCCACGTGGGGCGCTAAAACGAAACTTTGACATCACCCAAGCAGTTTCTGAGAAGAAGAGGCTGGATGTGGCTCCATGTCAAAAATCCTTCCGGTCGGCGTTTTCAATGTTATCTCCTTGATTAAAAGCTTAATATCTCAATTTCTTTTTAATGTGGTGGAAACGAGCCGTTTTCGATCGGCGATCACGCTGCAATGGAGGGTCGCGTTGGAAATATTATTGTTCCAGGCGTTAGTCGGGACCCTCCGCCGTCTCGCACGCACGCTTTGTTTACATGCATTTCCGCGTCGGGGCTTCTCACAGCACGAAATGTATAACGCAAGTGGATGGAAGAAATGCTGGCACTCAACGTATAATATTTTAATAAACCTCTGGCACCCAATGTGTTAAATACATCAAATTAAATAATATATCCAGGTACCGTATTAAAAAATAGCACAAAAAAAAAGAAAATAAGGGAGATCCGGGCACTCGAGTTAAAAGAAGGAGCAGCCTTTGTTTAATACACCAACATATTTCGACCACCAGCGGTCTTCATCGGGGCTAAAAAATGCTTGTTTTATTAACTTAAAGTGACATTTTAACCTTTCAAATGTATGTGACCAAACCCAGCAAGTAGATGGTAATGAAAAATCTATGCATTTCTTTCTTTTTGTTCTTCTTTTTTTCACATGCAAGTAGAGGATCAGAGCTATAAAATGAGGTATCACTTGCTCAGAACTGTTGCTCAGTTTTTGAAATACAGCTTATAGAAATACAGTACATTTCTCTGTAAATTAAAAGTTTGAGAAACATCTCAGCTCAAAAATATATGATTGGAAAAACAACGTATGATTTGAATTAATATATTTAGTTAATACTTTACCCAATAAATAAGTATCATGTCAGTATCATGTCAGTATTATTGTCAGTATTACGGTCAGTATCATGTCAGTATTATGGTCAGTATCATGTCAGTATTATGGTCAGTATTATGTCAGTATCATGTCAGTTCAAAGAGAAGGTTGTGTGCACATCCCACGCCTGTATTTAGGCCAGGTGCTGGACATCAAGGGATAATATTTGCCTGATGAAGACCTAGAAGGTCGAAACGTTGCATAAATAAAAAAAAGTGAGTTTCTTGGAGCTTGAAAACAGTGTGCGGACTTCCTCTTTCTTTTTCTTTAGTATCATGTCAGTATCATGCCAGTATTATGGTCAGTATCATGTCCAGTATCATGTCAGTATCATGTCAGTATTACGGTCAGTATTATGGTCAGTATCATGTCAGTATCATGCCAGTATTATGGTCAGTATTACGGTCAGTATCATGTCCAGTATCATGTCAGTATCATGTCAGTATTACGGTCAGTATTATGGACAGTATCATGTCAGTATCATGTCAGTATCATGCCAGTATTATGGTCAGTATTACGGTCAGTATCATGTCAGTATTACGGTCAGTATTATGGTCAGTATTATGGTCAGTATTATGGTCAGTATCATGTCAGTATCATGTCAGTATTATGGTCAGTATTATCAGTATCATGTCCAGTATCATGGCAGTATCATGGTCAGTATCATGGTCAGTATCATGGTCAGTATCATGGTCAGTATCATGGCAGTATCATGGTCAGTATCATGTCAGTATCATGGTCAGTATCATGTCAGTATCATGGACAGTATCATGTCAGTATCATGTCCAGTATCATGACAGTATCATGTCAGTATCATGGTCAGTATCATGTCCAGTATCATGACAGTATCATGGTCAGTATCATGGTCAGTATCATGTCCAGTATCATGACAGTATCATGACAGTATCATGTCAGTATCATGGTCAGTATCATGTCCAGTATCATGGTCAGTATCATGGTCAGTATCATGGACAGTATCATGTCAGTATCATGGACAGTATCATGTCAGTATCATGGACAGTATCATGTCAGTATCATGGTCAGTATCATGGCAGTATCATGGTCAGTATCATGTCAGTATCATGGTCAGTATCATGTCAGTATCATAGACAGTATCATGTCAGTATCATGGTCAGTATCATGTCAGTATCATGGACAGTATCATGTCAGTATCATGGTCAGTATCATGTCAGTATCATGTTCAGTATCATGTCAGTATCATGGACAGTATCATGTCAGTATCATGGTCAGTATCATGTCAGTATCATGGTCAGTATCATGTCAGTATCATAGACAGTATCATGTCAGTATCATGGTCAGTATCATGTCAGTATCATGGACAGTATCATGTCAGTATCATGGTCAGTATCATGTCAGTATCATGTTCAGTATCATGGCAGTATCCTGGCAGTATCATGGTCATGTGTATGGAAGCAGATCTTTCATGTCACAGGGTGAATGAACACATTTACACCAGCAGCTCAAGTTCAACATATTTCAAACTTAGTTATGGACAAAAACAAAGAAAAGAAAAAGGTTTTAAATTGATTCTCTTTTTAAGTAGACTTTTAACCTCGAACCACCACGGCTGGATTCAGGACTGAATCATGGCAGTCCTGAAAAAAGAAAGGGTTCACATCTAACCGTTTGGTGTGCTTCTGGACAGAATGGACCTGCTGTTCAGCTTAAAAGCAGTGTGTTCCCTCAAGCATGAGAAGCGTTTCGCCAGCAGATGTCGGAAATGGTGTCTGAACTTTTTACCCACAAACGTGTAAAACATGGGACTGATGCAGAAGTAAAGGTACGCCATGTTGCGCGTAACTTGAAGGGAATAACCTAGCGTCTGCCTCACGATCTTCTCACATGGTGCTTCCTCATCGTCGGCAGCATCGTACAGCATTAGCACTATATTATACGGCGCCCAGCACACGAAAAACAGCAGGACAATGATAAATATCAGCCTGACTGTCTTGAATTTGGTGACGTTCATGGACGACATGACGGTGATGGTGATTCTGACGTAGCAGTACACGACCACAGCCAGCGGGAACAGGAAGAACAGGAACAACTGGAGGTACTTTCCAGCCGCCCTCAGGGCGGTCACGTTGACGGAAGTGTCGCCGGGATATTCCTCGCAGAACACGCTGTCAAAGTTGATGAAGGTCGTGTAAAGTATCATAGGCTTTATGCACGCCAGACAACTGAGCAGCCACACCACCGCACAGGAGACCACGGCATAGCTTCGGATCCTTAGACGCGGTGCGGCCAGGGGGTAAACCACTGCCAGGTGACGGTCAAGGGTCATTAGGGTCAGGAAGAGGACGGAGCTGTAGAGTCCCAGGAAGTAGGTGCTGCCAATGATCTTGCACATGGCCTTGCCAAAGATCCAGTTGGAGAGCTGATGGTAGAGACCCCAGAAGGGGAGGCTGCACGTGAAGATTAAGTCAGAAATCACCAGGTTTAGCAGGAAGATGTTGGTCACTGAGGTCAGCTTCTCGAACCTAGCAGGAGAGACCACAAGTCACATTATGTCATGTTTAAAGATTGATACTTAAGATACTTGCAACATGCAACTGTCAGGATATGCCAATGCCATGCCATTATCATCTTTGACTTATTATGCCCTTGACCTTTGACCTTTTAAACCCACCAGTAAACATATGTTTGGGGCCGTCTACTGATCAAGTTTCATGAAAATCCAACCATTTCCAGTTATCTCAAATGAAGTAAAATGATGTCTCTAGTGGTGACAGTCTAGTGGTGAATTATCATTCTGGTCACCATCCTTTTTTTATATGGCAGTGCATGCATGCGTGTGTGTGTGTGTGTGTGTGTGTGTGTGTGTCTGTGTGTGTGTGTGTGTGTGTGTGTGTGTGTGTGTGTGTGTGTGTGTGTGTGTGTGTGTGTGTGTGTGTGTGTGTGTGTGTGAGATTTGGTGCATGCGCTGAGAGTGTTTTGAGAATCTTGCTTAGGGCCACCAAACTCCTGCTTAGCTGACTGGAATCAGACTTCCCTTATGTTAGCAAGTAGGCTGTTGGTCAAGGACTGGAAAGCCACCTCACATGTGCCGTCTTAGGCAATTGGCAGCCTTAGAGCGATTGTCATAGACTGCTAGACAAGATGGAAAAGTATGTATTTGAAATGGGATGGTGCAATACCATTTATATGTGATGGGGGATGGCTGTGGTCATTTCTGGAGTTTTGGTTTGTTGGTAATGCTGTGGGCTTCTACGTGCTTGCTTTGTTTTTGTTCAGTTTGTTTTAGTTTTTCCCTCTGTGGTTTTTTACTGTGTTGTTATGTGTTTTATGGTATGGTATGGTATGTTTTTTTGGTAGTTTTTTATTGAAAGTATAAATCATTTAAAAAAAAAGACTTTTAGATTGCAATGATAAGGTGAATGGCTCTGCAGGGTCTAAGCCCCAGTTATACAGTAGGCCTGTTTTAGAACTCTTAAGCCAGAACACAGCCTGAGGTCCTTGACAGGGACATTCAAAGCTCCAAGGCTTTGAATGTTATGTAATGACAGATAAACTCTGGTTAGCCAGCCACGGCAAGAGCATTTCTTCGATATGTGTGTGTGTGTGTGTGTGTGTGTGTGTGTGTGTGTGTGTGTGTGTGTGTGTGTGTGTGTGTGTGTGTGTGCGTGTGCGTGTGCGTGTGTGTGTTCCTCATGCAATCTATTCATCATTCATCATCTATTCTATCAGTTCATGTCATGTAATGTGAAACATTTAGATCACTGCTAGCTTTTTGGAGGAGCATGATCAGTGTTTTTACTTTGGAGTCTAGGGGTGTGATTAACATCAGACACTGAATGGAAGCAGATGTTGCAACAGAGAGGAATACCAGTTCAGTCACATGATAGATAGACAGTTGCACCCAAGACATATGGGCCACACCCCCAACCCCTTCACAACAGACATTGAATGCAAGCAGATGTTACAAAGAAGAATAAGCATTCCAAGAATAACAATACCTGACTTTTTTCCACATAATGTTTTGTACTTAAAAAAATAAAAAATAAAATAAAAATATAAATAGATAATCATTCAATAGGCAAATACTAAGTATAAATGGATAATAGTTCTTATTGGTGCATGGAAATTCACCGTTCAATCCCAGTGGTTCTCAACCATTTCTAGATCAGGGCCCACTTGAAAATCTCGTAAGCATTTGCGGCCCACCCATATGACCACTTAACACGGCAGCCAAATGTTTGGGTGGGCCGCATGCATTTTCAGAGCAATCGTTTGTGTTCTGGCTTTGATCAATGGAGCAAACATTGTATACTTTAATTTCCTATGTATCGGTATCAAAATGAAAACCCATTTTTAAAGGTATTACATAAAAAATACCATGACCTTTTTTTTTTTACATTACTTTTCTAATATATTTTTTATATTATCAATAAAGTCTCAGTTTTTCTAATTATTTGGGGGGCAATTTGCAATATCCTCACAGTCCACCAGTGGGCCCCGGACCCACAAGGTTGGGACTCGCCGTTCTATCCACTCACCTGTAGATGATGACCAGAACCATGCCGTTGCCGAGGAGACTGAGGACAAACATGACGTAGTAGAGGTAGGAGAGCTGTGCACCCAGGTCGTTGTCCCCACTTCTGTCACACAGATGCACCTCAGTGTCGTTCTCCGTGTCGTTGTCCCACACCTCCCAGTATGCTGATGTGTATACAGACGTGGTGTTCATCTCTAAAAAGATCAGGAAACACACAGCAAATCATCACAACAAAAGGCCATCAACAGGGTTGCCAGATCTGCTTATTATAATTTCTCCGCACATTTTTATTTGAAAATAGCCGATCTACAAGCTCACAGCTTGTAGATCTGCTATTTTCAAATAGCTGGTGTACATGTTAAAGTACTCATGTGGCCGATAGTCGCTTCTTTTGGCCTGGTTTTCCTAGACCTGGTTGCTTGTTTCTCTCACAGAATCTGGCAACACTGGCCATCAAAGGTAGGGTAAATGATATGTTTCCTGAATTAGATCTCTCTCCTGATTGGATGCAATTGCTATCCCAACTTAAAAAAAGGCATTTTCTATTTGCTAAAGAGCTGGAGAGACAGGGAGACCTCTGTTACTGAATAAACACTCTATAACAATGATTACTATCAGACTATAGATGTATTTAACACTTATTAAAGAAGAAAATCACTCACCCAGCCTTTAATATCAGTTTGGGAAACAAACAATGTTTTGAGTCCGCTTTTCTCTCTTTGAAGTTCAGTTATTTCTATCCAGCAGGAATAAAGCCATGTTTGTGGCCAGCCATAAATTCAATTAGCCCTTGGGAAAAGTGGGATGTCAGTCTTTTCCCATAACAACACCGGTGCTATCCCAGCTCTGTTGATGCGCGGTGTTTTCTCATTTAGGAATAAAGAATACTCACCAAAGCCAGAAACAAACGTGGTTCTGTCCGCTTCTAAAAATAACGGAACCGTCAACTATTTGTGTCAGAGTGAGCCCAAGTCACTCAAAGAGTCACAAGCAGCCCATCTGGAGGAAGTACTAGTGTGTGTGTGTGTGTGTGTGTGTGTGTGTGTGTGTGTGTGTGTGTGTGTGTGTGTGTGTGTGTGTGTGTGTGTGTGTGTGTGTGTGTGTGTGTGTGTGTGTGTGTGTGTGTGTGTGTGTTCATAGACGAGGGGCATGTGTAGGAGGGACAGAGCTTGGTTGAGAGAAGAGCAGAATAAATAGAATCAGAAGTATCTTTTGGTCATTTAGGTTTATACTCTAATCTAGTTCACAATATGGGGTCCGGGGACCCCCCAGGGGTCCTTGAAGGGGTTCCAGGGGGTCATACAGTAGTTAGTTACTGTTATATACTGCAGCATCACAATTAGTTTAACCCTCTTTTACACTTATAGGCTATTCAAAAAATAATGGATCTACACTGTAGATCTACAGGCTGATAAAAAAAAATAGCAGATCTACAAGCTCACAATGCATCGGGATGCGACACGTTGTGAGCTTGTTAATCTTTCGCACAAATCTTCTCTTCTGGGGGTCTGTGACAGTTCCCTGTATAGTAGGATGTTGTATGCCACTCTTTAGTTACAGTATATGGTTATAGTTGTGTATTTCCTTGGTATTCATTTCTGTTTCTCATTGGTTCCTATATAGTCCATGAGCCAGACAAGATTTCATTATCGAAAGAGTGGGCAAAACCATACCTATATTAAATTGTTCATAGGGTCAGTACGAGTAAATAAATATATGATAACCTCTCCACAGGAGCAGCTTTTTCATGGTTATCACACATTTTGTTATTTTCCCCATACGTACAAGACAGGTGAAAAAATGACAAAATTTAAAAAGGAGTTATCATAATGAAACTTCCTGAGTTGATTACTTACATGAAGACAATGATTTATCGTATTACAAGTTTTCTGAAATTGTATATTTAAATATGCAAATTAGGCATTTAGTCCATGAGCCAGAGCCCCAAAATTGAGCCAGATATTGAATATTCCCTCGTTAAAAACCTTTGACTCCAACATCTTAACAAAATGAAATAAGTATGTTGACTCTGGCTTTGTCCAATGTTCCAATGTTGATTCTGGAAAGTTATGCAAATGTGGGCATATTTTCCTAATGCCTAATTTGCATATTTAAATATACAATTTCAGAAAACTTGTAATACGATAAATCATTGTCTTCATGTAAGTCATCAACTCAGGAAGTTTCATTATGATAACTCTTTTTTATTTTATTTTATTTTTTGACCTGTCTTGTACGTATGGGGAAAATAACAAAATGTGTGATAACCATGAAAAAGCTGCTCCTGTGGAAAGGTTATCATATATTTATTTACTCGTATTGACCCTATGAACAATTTAATATAGGTTTGGTTTTGCCCACTCTTTCGATAATCATTGCTCAATTTTGGGGCTCTGGCTCATGGACTAATAGGACTTAGGGAGCAGTGAGATGTTGGCAATCAGCCAAATTGGCGTGCACCTGGGCCCGGGTGTCCACGCCCTATAAAAGCCTGTCTCCCAAATTGGCTTTTACCTTTAGTTCATTTGACATTTGCACCTCACCCTACCTACCCCTCCTTATCCCCCATTTATGTTCTCACATGCAACACTCACACATCACTCACTACAAAGTAAAAAATCTTACAAACTCATCAGATAAAACCATATCTACTAATCAATTAAAAGTTAACAATGGGATATTGCATAATCCGCAGTTAATTGCTCAAGCCTTTAACCAGCACTTTTCCTCAGTCTGTCCTCCCACAATGCCTGACCCTCCTTTTGGTTTTAACAACATACCGACCTGTAATAGCTCCTTCTCCTTTAGGAAAATAACACCCAGCGAGGTCCATGATGTTATTATTGAACTAAAGGTGAGTAGTGGTCCAGGGTTAGATGATATTGAAACCAAATTTCTGAAATTAGCACCCCACATTCTCATGTACCCCCTCTGTGATCTCTTTAATATGTCACTATCCACTTGTCAGGTACCTGCTGTTTGGAAATGTTCACGTATCACTCCCGTGCACAAAGGGGGAGATGCACTTGAACCTAATAACTACAGACCTATATCAATCATTTGTTCAACTGTCAAAATTTTCGAAAAGCTAATCTACAATCAATTGTCACATTATCTCAATAACTTCAATATCTTATCACCCTTTCAATCCGGTTTTCGATCAAATCATTCCACAACCACCGCTTTATTAAAACTCACAAATGATATTTTCTCAGCATCTGCCAATAAAAAATTAACTGGAGCAATCTTCATTGACCTATCCAAGGCTTTTGACTTGGTTGACCACTACCTGCTTTTAGATAAATTGTATTCTGTTGGTCTATCACGCAGTGCTTTGTTATGGTTTAACTCCTATTTGCATAATAGAAAACAATCTGTCGTCATACAAGGATGTAAATCTGATCTGTTGGTTCAGGAACGAGGTGTGCCACAAGGCTCATCCCTTGGTCCACTTCTATTTTCCATCTTTATTAATGACCTCCCTTCAATCTGTTCGGAATGTAGTGTCCAACTCTATGCTGATGATACAGTACTATACATCTCCAAAACCACTATACCAGAAATTGAATCAGCTCTGCAATCCGACTTCACTACTTTACAATACTGGTTAGCAGCCAACAAATTGCAACTTAATAAAACTAAATCCTTCACGATGATCTTTGGTACACGTCAAAATATTAAATCCAAATCCATAAATCATTCCTGTTCTATTTCCAGCTTGGATGGTACTCCACTGCAAAGAGTTGAACACACCAAATACTTGGGCCTGTGGCTAGATACCGAACTGTCATTCAAATGTCATATTGATCATATTATAAGA
Source organism: Gymnoscopelus braueri (assembly GCF_963280865.1). Taxonomy (NCBI): domain Eukaryota; kingdom Metazoa; phylum Chordata; class Actinopteri; order Myctophiformes; family Myctophidae; genus Gymnoscopelus; species Gymnoscopelus braueri. Next base: position 39,691,561 of record NC_137623.1, on the reverse strand, counting down.
AAGGTTAACCTCAGTATCGGTGTTCTCTATCGCTCTAGAAACTGTTTTACATTCTCTGTTAGGAAAAGACTAATACTACAACTTATTCTACCGATATTTGATTATGCCGATGTCGTGTATCAAGCCGCATCCAAAACCAACCTGACTATGCTTAATACTGTATATAACAAACTGTGCAGATTCGTCCTAGGTTGTCCTTTTACAACTCACCACTGTACTATGTATGAAAATCTTCAACTGCCCACTCCCACAATAAGAAGACAGTGTCACTGGTTACAGTTTATTTTTAAATGTATACACTTCAACTATCCTCAATATCTCAAACAGCTTCTAAGACCATCCCCTAACAACTACCAGTTGAGGCACTCCACGCAGCCCTACTTTTCTGTACCTTCAGTCTCCACATCATTAGGTAAGAGAGCCTTCATGTTTAAAGCCCCCTCTGATTGGAATAATCTACCTGTAAATATTCGAACCATAACATCCTTTAATATGTTCAAAAGTGCACTGGCTTCCTATAACACAATCTCTTGTACATGTCCGTGACCATTACATCACTTCACTTCTGTATACTATCGCTGACCTTGAAAATGACAATGATATCTGACAAATGATCCATCTTTTTGTGCTTGCTTAGAGTATAATACCCTGTTTGTGTTGTCCTATGTGTTGTTTCTTGTCCGGTTGATGTTTTGTTTTCAGTTTTTTGTTACTTGTTTTATTATATGTCACTGTATACTGTACTGCTGTCTCTAGGACCCCCTCGAAAACGAGATCTTGTATCTCAAGGGATTACTCCTAATAAAGAATTTCAATATATACATAATCCACTCATGCGTACACGCATTACACTACTGACTTTACTGATTTCCACACCTCATCTGTTTATTCATGATCTGTTCGTTCATTTTGATTATTTAATAAACACTCATTTATTTGTAAACTGCGTCTCCCCTGTATTTTTGTTGTGTTCCCTGGTCCCCCTAGGCCAGGGTCAATGGTTCATAACGTCCGAAACTGACATTTGTCATGTTTTGACCCTGTATCCTCTATTTTTATTTCCCCTACTTGTGAACAGCATGCTAACTGGGGTGAGTCCCCAGGGGTGCCATTTTTAACCTGGAAGCTGTAGGAGTTGACCCATCAGCGTCAATGGAGCCGCTGGGAGTTGTAAGAGTTATATAAGTCATGTAATTCATGCCTTAATTGTGCATTATTGTGCGTCGTGTTGCATACCGAAAATGGCAGATCTACAACTTACAAGCTGAACTTGTAGATCTGCTATTTTCGATGTGCGACACCCGCATAAGTATAACTCAGGCTTAACAGTGAGGGACAGCACCAGAAGCCCTCTTCAGGGTCACTGTATACGCTCATGTGTGTAGAATGAATCCGAATCATTGTGCACAACTGTCATAGTATGATAGTATGGGGTGTCATGCCATTAGTCTGACCGGCCATTGTTCCGAAGTACCATTGGTCCAATGGTGAGCATTATAACTAAGCCTAACCCTAACCTCGTATTAACCAAACATTTTTTCAGACTATTGGGACATCGTAATAATCGGAGTCGGACTAATGGGCAGCCCCCACAGTAGGTCTTAATTAAAATTGCTCTATCTAAAATAAGTAATAGCACATTTTTTATCATAGTTTATTTCAATGTCACGCTCAAAGGTTAAGACTGACAATACATTTGAAGTGATAAACTCTTTATACACTGTGCCACAAATGTACCAAAAAAAAAAGCGACATATACTGTACACATATGTGCTGTTTTGTATACATCAAAGTTAATGAAAGAGTATGATATGATACATCTAAGGTTTTAAAAAAAAGTTTCTTGAAATAAAATAATACAGAACAAGACTAAACAAAAGATGACAAAACATGTAGTACATGTCATATTAAGAGCATGTATTTCAACAAAGCCGTAATTACAAGGAAGAACAATGGAGACAGCATATTTTATAGCATCCTAAAAAGATCTCAGAAAACATAATATTACACTAAGTAAATCAAAAAAGTTTGGGGATCTTCAAACATAGATTTTTTTCTTTCTTTCTTACTCTTGTATTGAGATCCCTTTTCCAAAGTTTAGTTTTTATGGTGAAATACTTTTTTCCTGAGAAGATGCTTTCACTTTCCTAGTTCAGTATAATCTCTGTGAGAAGGACACTCTGCTCAAGATGTAAAAGTTCAGCAATATGAATAATAAGTACATGGGTGCTTAAATATTTGAGATGCACTTTGAACAGAACAGCTGTGGAGCTGTGTGCTTGAGCTTGTAGATCAGTTATTAATTATCATATCTTAACGGGAATCCTGTGTACAATGTGCACTGCACTACTTTTAACATGTTTTGACATGGATTAGTTTTATTATTTAATTTTTTGTAGAATGGCATCTTTGACCAGGATTTGTTTGAAAAATAGGTCTTGTGTCCTTGTAGCTAAGTTTTAGTTATGATACAGAGAACTAATTTGGTATAAGAGCAGAAATGGAGATGTACTGTAGCTATTTTCTCATGCCACTCCTTGTCCTTTTAAGGTCAACATGTTACCCAGTAGGCCTGTGGCCAGACACACACACATAAAATTGCCCCTGGGAAAAGGCTGATGTAAGACTTTTTCCCAAACCAAAACAATTAAAGTGGTTTCCCAGCTCCCAGCATGTCAGCTTACACTCACCTCTTCTTTCCTGCCTGCATTCTACAGTTTATTAAGTGAAGTCTAATATTCTGCACTTGATGGAGATGGTCCACAGTCCACAGTACATACTGCCCAAACACTTAACAAATTTATTTTGAAAATAGCTGATCTACGAGCTTGTGACACTGTGTGAGCTTGTAGATCAGCTATAAAATGAATGAAAGAAAACTGTCAAAATTGTTGGTTTTCTTTAGTTTTTTTATTTTCGCCTACTGTATGCCCAAAATTGTGATGCCAGGGTTAATGTGCTTAATGTTAACTATTGATAGACACGCAATCACTCATACCACATTCTTAAGCTGGTTGACAAATGACATCTACTGTAAAAATATGTTGCCCTGTTTCTTGTGTCAAGCATTTTATGCTTAATTTTGTCTTCAATTTACATGGATTCACTTTCAATATGAATAGTAATGTGAAGAAATCATTTGATGCATTACATGTTGTTGAATGAAGGACGATCAAACACAATTGATCACTGACATAGGCAAAAATAAGAATACTCCATATTAAAGAAAAAGCCAAATTCCTTGAGGTTCTGAGTAGGCAGGTCATAAACACATTTATATAGAGAGGTTGATTAATGTGTTTCCTTAATATGGTCCTTTGGTTGCTCTATGTTTGTGTCTGTGTCTGTCATTTAGTGCTGTTGCCACACACATACCTCTGCAGGGACAAGAATGTTTATCTTAAAGCTACAATTCATAAGTTTTAAGTCTGTTGTCTCCAGTGGTGGAAGAAGTACCGTACTCAGATTTTTAAGTAAAAAATTAAAATACTCTGTTACAAGTAAAAGGCTTGTATTCAAAATGTTACTACAAAAGTATTGGCATAAAAAATTGCAAAATGTACTTAGAGTAGGCTACCAAAGTAAAAGTACTCAGATCTTTCAAACTTTTTCAACAATAGCAGATCTACAAGCTCACAATGCATCGCATGCAAGGCATTGTGAGCTTGCAGATTGGCCAAAATATAAAATAGGGATTTATTGGTCAATAGTCAATGTATGTTTTGTAATAATAACCTAATTCTGCAAAGTCTAGTAACTAAACTTGTACTTAAGTACACTGTGTACTTTAATAAATGTACTTAGTTACTTTCCACCTCTGGCTGTCTCCCTCTCGTAATGGAGAGAGATAATTGCAACGATTTTCAGAACTACAACAAAGATGGCAGCACATCTACTAGTGTCCAGTCCGGTACGCCATGTGCTTCAACCTACTGGTTGTTGACAAAACCAGCAGGTGTCCTACTCCATACCAGGCTGTATATTTCTCAATGGAGGACTAGTAGGGAGTCCACCTGAAACCACTGCACATGTACTAGTTATACTGTATTAACATACTCTATCATACAGATTGGTTAAAATAACGTTTTGTTAATTAAAAATAAGTCCTAGCTTCAACATAGCTGCTGATCTGCCACGTTGTTATCCCACTTTTGTATATTTCTGCCTGCACTGCTTTCGTTCCTACAGTATAGTGCATTTATTCTGCAACATGACCACAATGTTTGCTGTACACTTGTGTACAGTCAGTGGACCGACGGTAAGGTTGAACTGATCTGATCAGAACCGAAGAGCATCAAATCGAATCCAGTTTTGAACGTGTGTGAATACAGCAGAATGTTCTGTCACGGAACGACAGTCTTTTGATAGGATCTCTCTGCCAACGCTGATCGCTCTGCCATCAGAAGTTGGGTCCTTTGCTGAAGCGATCGTCTCTGAGATTGTAGGCCTGATAGCACGTGGACATGTCGCACGCCCCCGCCGTCCCCGGCGGGCCTCGCTTCCCTGGCGCTCCAGGAGATCCAGATTTGCCGTTTGTTCCCTGGCTGCCCGGATGCCCCATCCCGTCAGAGCCTCGAGGCCCCTGAACTCCTGCAACAAGGGGTCAAAAAAACTAAAACTAAAAAGCCACGCAAAACATTTACCAAGGCACACACATCTAAACGATAAAATCCTAGGTGGTCTTTGCAATGGTGGAAAAAGTACTTACATTTTTTACTTAAGTAAAGGTATCAATACTGCAATGTAGAAGTACTCTCTTACAAGTAAAAGTCTGGAATTAAAAATGTACTTGAGTAAAAGTACAAAAGTATTGGTATCAAAATGTACTTAAAGTACCGAAAGTAAAAAGTACTCATTATGCAGAATGTCCCATTTCACAAGTTTTCAAATGTATAAAAATAGCAGATCTTCAAGCTCACAATGCGTCGCATGGAGACGCGTTGTGAGCTTGTAGATCTCTCCCCCAAGAAACCCAGAGGGTCCCTGTACCCCCACTTTGAGAACCACTGAGTTAGACACTTGAAATATTATCTTTGGTGGTTTAATTATAATGAATGACCTATGGGAGCGTTGGGACTCTATTTTTCTCTATCAAAATAAAGCCATACGTTTACTACTATACATTTATGGACACTAATAACATAAGTTCCGTGACTTCCATGCGCACTCCATCCGTATCAAATGAGATTTCTATGGCAGCCTCAGATATTGTCTCTCGTGAATGTCATTGTTATATTTGCTGTTCGTTCACTTTGGGAAAGAGCACTTTGGGAAGATAGGCGGAGCAGCAGACTGCCTACCTGGCTGTCCGGAGGGTCCTGGTGGTCCTGGCCGACTTTCTCCCTTGCTACCTTTCAATCCTCTGGATCCCATGTCCCCTGAAAACATAATACAATCTTATAAGTGATTACAATCAACCCAAACAAACCATAACAAACATACTCTTTAACCACTTAAACTCCAGCATCTTTATTGTGAGCTTGTCAATGTGCTATTTTCAGCCTTCCCCACAATAACAGGGTTGTGTAGTTACAGTACCTTGCCATGATTTAACTCAAAATATTACGGTCAATATATATATATATCAATATTCTCCCCACTGAATGTTTTGGGTTTTGTAATGTTACACACCGGCAGAATCTGCCTTTTTGCATTTGTTTATGTGCTAAAATGTTGACTTAGGTTTGCAGGACCACATTGGAACCAAGTGTTTTATCGCGCTTTCATGTGTATATCCTTAAGTTATATATATTGTGTATTGTGTATATTGTTTTTTTACAAAAATCTAATCAAATCACATCAAATTAATGGGGACCATTTTTATTATCAATTTAATCAACAGAGCAACTATTGAAGATATCTTGCCACTACTTGGAGTTACATCATGGCAAGGTAACTAGAGGCTACCTAACCCAAAACTCTACCAAAGTTAACCATTAACAAACAAACAAAGACAATATTTCCAGGTATGAGATCTCCAGTACATTCCATTTAGCACCTATAGATATATCATCTCTGTCCAAAACTTTTTCAGGATTCAAATAAAAAAATATCAAAAGTACACTACAAGCTCAAAACGTGTTGCTTAGTGCCACGTTTCGAGCTTGCAGTTCTGCTACTTTTGATACTTTTGTTTTGTGTGATGCTGTAGTATGATCGAGTAGGATATTAATTTATGAAAAAACACAAAAAGTTAGAATATGGAGATCTGCCCGACAGCAACGACATGCTATAAATACTGTAGCACCTCAACCATTCCATAGAACCACTGAAGAACCGATATTTTACTGTGGGTACACAACAGTGCACTCTGAAAACAACGTAGATGTAAATTATATTCTGGCCCTGACCTGACTTCTATAGCTTTTAAACCTCCAGACGGACAAAACGTAATTAACGATATGTATATTTATTCGTATCTTATGAATCTCTTCATATGCCTCTCAGTGGACAATAACAACAACCGTCTCATCATCACCTTTGAGTCCTGGAGTTCCCTGCTCTCCAGGGGGTCCCTGGTAACCGTCAGAGCCCGTTGTTCCAGGGTAGCCGGGGGGCCCTAGGCTTCCTTTGCCACCCGGTGGTCCAGTATGACCCGGGGGTCCCTTCATGCTCTGACAGCTTTCACAGCTTGATTGAGGAGCCAGGGCCTGGAGCAATGCTGGGAGTTGGTCTGGCAGACACAGGACACATTTTTTAATTTATTTTGTATGTTTGCATTTATTTATTTATTTTTTAGGTTCAACATTTTGAAAAAAATAAATAAATCAAATGTTGCATAAATAACGACTTGCCCAAAATAGGGATGCCAAGTTGAAAGTGGTTAAAGGCATAGTATGCAACTTTGCCCTGTGTTTACATAACAAAACAACATTTTACCAATCATTTGCCTCCATACCATATAGTATAGTGTGGCGCCGTTTACCTGCAAAACCACATTGCCCTCTCGCTGTATTATGGTGTTTTCACTGCTTTGTTTCGGTTGCCCAAAAACGCACCCGTCTACCAAAACAAACAGTGATCAAAATACAGCGAGAGAGGGCAATGTGTCTCTGCAGGTGAACACCCCAACACTAACACCATACTCCAGTGGCTGATGACCGTCTGGTATTAGAGGGAAATGATTGGTAAACAATGTTATGTGAACAAAGGGCAAAGTCACATACAAAGCTCTTTAAGATAATGACTCTGGTTGTGGAGAAAGGAGCAGAGACATGATGTAAAGGTGCAGACACTTACTCCTCAGCACCTCTCCACAGAGCTTCATGAGGTGTTCGTCTGACTGCGGCTTCCCCTGAAAGACAACCTGTGATCAGTTCAATGTTCTCTGGGGTTTCTGGAAAACATTGCTGACTCCGTCTTAAGCTCTTGTTTTTAATAATAAACAATATGGAACATTTTGGCTAAGTTCCTCTCACCGGTTTCCCAGGGTAGCCCGGCTGGCCTGGTTGTCCCGGCACCCCGTCCTCGCCGGGAGTACCCCGGGGACCCACGACACCGAAGTGTCCCGCGTCCCCTTGCTTTCCATCAGAACCCTTGGTACCCATCTCCCCCACCACTCCTTTCTGAGGACAGAGAGGAAGGTCAAAGACAAAGTTAGAGAAGGACAACTGCAGTGGTAAAGTATCTGCCCACCACCCTGGAATTTAGGGGTTCGAATCCACCACGCTGGCTCTATGCACAGCAGCCATATTGGAAAGAAATTGGGCCACTTCTTAATTCCTTCACAGGTCTTACCAATGACACTAATGAAGGCTCTGTTCCATTGTGGTCAAACAGAGTCAGGGTGCTGATATTGTGCATGTTGGCTCACTGGAGACAGTCTGCTACACCAGTGGTTCTCAAAGTGTGGTCCAGGGATCCTCATGGTTCTTGATGGTTGAGGGGGTTCCGAATGGCCCCTTACGGGTGTGTAACTCTGAGAGTGTACAAATGTAACCATTGCATGCAGTGCATTTGTACACTCAGAGTTATGGGAGTCCTTGATATTAAAAAGTTTGAGAACCACTGTGGTACACTAAATGGAACAGAGCCTTCATTAGTATCATTGGTAACACCAGTGAAGGAAGTATGGAAGGGGCCCAATTTATGTTGTTGTATCCAGTAGGATACAACAGCAATGGCACACAGTATTACCACAGAATTAACAACTCAACATAGATCCCACAATATAAGCCCCACAAACAGTTAAGAATCATTTATAACATTGCACAACTGAAATGCTGAAACTGAATGTTTTATCTGAGATCTGTATCCCTTAGAGAAGGAGATTGTTTGTGATGTAAATCAAATCTTGCAAAGTCTAATTCAACAAACCTCTCCTTTGCTTCCCCTGGGTCCCACTTCACCCTGATGGGAGAGAGAGAGAGAGAGAGAGAGAGAGAGAGAGAGAGAGAGAGAGAGAGAGAGAGAGAGAGAGAGAGAGAGAGAGAGAGAGAGAGAGAGAGAGAGGATTTGCATGATGCTCAGCAGTTCTCTCGGTCAAAACATTTGGAATCACTAACTGCTGTGTGCTCTGATGTATTGGGGGTACGTGTTTATTACAACTGACTGAAATAAAATGAAAAAAATGCATCTAAATGACTGAAAAAACACCATTGCAGAAGCAAAAAGCTTTTGTTTGGAAGCACATCGAGGCAGAGCTGTGGGCTGTAGACCAGGCCCGGCTCCAGGATGAAATGACTGAGGGGGGCAGATGGAAAATGACAATATGTACATAAAACTTTAACTGAGGGTTCAGAATTTGCAACTGATCGGGTGCCAGGCCCCCTCTGGCACACCCGTGGCACCCTGCTGTAGACTGAAAAATCAACAGAGTACTTCCGTTCTGTGACCCCTATCTGTCTGTATCATGTTCTCACACTCCATACGCTCTGTGCAAAACTGTAGCCTGAGGTTTCCTGTTTTCTGGTCCAGTTCATTTTCCCATAGCGTTGCGGTCGGACAGAAACCTCTTATCTCCATGTTTTTACTTGTTATGTTTTTTTTACTTGTAGATCTGCTATGTTTGCTCTTTTTAAAGTTGAATCCTGAAAAGAAACAGTTTTGGACATCAAATCAGCCAATCAAATGATGGGAAAAATTTTACCAGAACAGGAAATGTGTAGGCAACCTTCTGGAAACCAGGGACTACAGTTATGCACAGAGCATATTCTCACTGTCTGGGTGAAGCCATGTTAAATGAGCTGTACTGCCACCTGGTGGTGGAAGGATGTTAGGAAGGATGTTACTACACTTACAGGTGTACCGGGGCTCCCGGGGTCTCCGTCATGTCCGCGTTCACCCTGGAAGAAGACACATTAAACAGTAGTATAATTTATAAGGTTTTTATGCTGATGATAATTGTGTCTTGCCTGTAACCCAAATTATTTTAGCTGACTGTTTATGTGGTTCTCAAACATTTTCACGTCAGTGACCCCCGAATTGATATGTATTTGGCCGTGGAAAAGATTGCGTGCCATGATTTTTGCTAAAACTTTCCACAATTATTCCAAATTATTTTACAGATTTTTCTATATACTCTCTCAAGGAACCCTGGGGGAACCACTAGTTTATCTAACATAATGGCCTTTTCAAGGGCTGGATGGCCCACAATGGTTCTCCAGTTGAATGTTGATAAGCTGATCATGACCTCAGTATTTCTAAAACCTTGTTTGCCATATAGTGCGTAGCAAAACATCCTGAAGGGGGCGTCAACAAGTGTCATTTGGTAGCGCGGACATCTTGGTGGGGTATAAACAGGTTGACTTAACATTGACTCCCACCAGTATGTCTGCAGCTACTATGCCACGCCCCCCCATGGTAACGACACGTTGCCAAGCACTATAGAGCTCTATGAAGACACTCTCAACTTTCCTTACTCAGAAGGCATGGACTAAACATGTCATTGTAAACAAACATGTTTGATGTGAAGCAGTTTTGTAATCATCAACAAACAATACCTGGTTTCCTGTAGACCCTGTCTCTCCCATTTCCCCCTGAAGAAACAAAAACAACAACACAGAGCATTAAGATGAATTAGACAGCAAATGCTTAGATATTTACATTACAGTCTACATGGTGGATTCTGCCTTCGCACACACACACACACGCACGCACGCACGCACGCACAGTATGTCTTAATAATGTGATGGAAAAGTATGGGAATGATAACACTGATCTACTTCAGCGATGAATAGCGATGTGAGCTTGTACATCTTTTTTTGTAAAGTGTCTTTAACCATGAAACGCGCTCTATAAGTTTGATGTATTTTTGTTGTTGTTTAATAATAATACTAATAATAATAATAAATAATAATCATGTAAGCAAGAAAATTTACTTTGAGACGCATGAATCATTCATAACACACTGCTTTTCACTGGAGTTCATTCAACTTCAACATAAAACTCGCATTGTTTTGTTTATGTAATGTTTAGGCTCTTTCACAATCTCTGGCTATTTCAGCCCTCACCTTATGACCTTTGAACCCTGGCAGGCCCATGGTGCCTGGTGACGCTGGAAGCCCTGGCTCTCCCTGTGCACCCTGAAAAGGTCAAAGGTCAGTAAGAGAGAGAGAGAGAGAACACGTGGGTCATTGGCTGTATTCAAACTCTTGACATGGCAGTAAGGCATGCATCCTAACCAGCCGTACAGTATATATGGTTGACCGGAGTCCCTCAGGGCTCTATACTAGTGTATTTCCTGTACATTTGTGGTGTAATCATATTAAAATGGTTACGGTCAGGACGCGACCATATGCAACTAAGTAACGAGTCTTGAAACTTTTTCTTTACTTATGTGGCATTCAACACAAGTAATACTCGAGGGTCACAAACAGCTCAAAGGTATAAGCCTTGGCCAGCTGTTTGGAAATTTGCACTCGCTCCTTCTGTTTGTTACCCTCGATCAAATCTCTTTTATGCTGTACACTCGTGCATTCGTCTGTCAACAGAAACATATGTCAATGACATCGCCTCCACTCATACGCTATTTTCAAACACTAAATATGTCATCCCAAACTGAATCAGAGTAGGTGACAGAATGTTAGGTTCTTAAAATTGCTGCCAATGGTGATGCACTAAGATGGAAGTATGTATGTCGGTCACATTTGAGAAACAGTTCTATTGCAGTGGTTGGTCATATTGTTCAGGACAGTTTGTTCAACTCACAGTTTGGCCCGGAGGACCGGGAGTGCCAGCGGGTCCTGGATCTCCACAGCTGCCCTGAAAGCCACGTACACAAAACATCATAAGCTTGACTTGTTACTACTGAAATGTAGTGAAATGGGGGCCGTTACAATATTATCAGGGTGCTGGAAACTGCTAATTAACAAATTAATTAACATTCAGCACACACACCGTGGTGCCATCTCTACCGTTCTCTCCAGCTGGTCCCGCGGGGCCCGGCATGGCCTGTTTTAGAGAGGGAGAGTGAGAGAGAGAGAGAGAGAGAGACAGACATACAGAGATAAGCAATAATTGACATCTTAGTCAGGAATTGCTAGGCCCTTTTACACAGCCTGATCAAGGAATGTTGTGGCTTCATTGTGCCTCGTTGTACTGTGTATAAGGTATGGAGACAGAATAGCGGCTACGTTTTGGGAAAATAAAGCATGATGTTTGTACGTTGTATGTTGTATCAAGCCTGTGATGTATGTCACACAGGCTTGATAGTCTGAAAGTGTTGCCACTGCCCTCTAGAGGATTCATTGGTGTATCGCCTCTAGGCTCTACATAGACGTAAACTCTGTGGGGAGTATGTGAACACAAATCGCTGGCCCCTTTTACACAGCCTGATCAAGGAATACTGCGCCTTCATTGTGCCTTGTTGCTCTGTGTATAATGGAGACAGAACCGGGCGGGTCATTTTCGTGCCACCTTTGAACCGACAGGGGAGATGGTCACAGAGCTGAATTGATGACTGTTTTAAAGGGACAGCCGGCGGGTCAGAACAACGGTGTGAAGACTAATGTCCGTACAGCTTTCTGCCTTGAACCACTTCCTGCAGCTTCTCTTCGATTACCTCCAATTATCTGTATTTCAGATCGCACAAAAATGCTGCTCACACGAGTCCACCATCATCCACACACAGACAGACAGACAGACAGACAGACAGACAGACAGACAGACAGACAGACAGACAGACAGACAGACAGACACACACACACACACAGCAGCACTAGTGATGAGCAGGTCCACCTTTAATTTTTACGGTATGGATCGTCAGAGGTGAGCAGACTAAAAGAGGATCTGTGTGTCTGTGTGTGTCCAGAGCTAATCTCACAAGCCACTGGACCTCCACTCTTTCGCGTATGTTTTATACGTTCTGAAATATTTCACTTCAATCTTATATTTGAAGTCAATGGGACTCTGATCGGGCTGAAAACTCATTTGGAATCATACGTTATAGACATGTCATTAGACAATTGTTGTCACAGATGACTGACATCACAGGCTGCCCATATTAAGTCAGAGATCCACATTGGAGCCATGCTATTGCCATGTGACCCGAGATCCATAGGATTCTGTTGATGCTATTTATTTATGTATTCTGTGAGCCATTTCAGGACTGAAATGGGTCAGACCCGACCTTATAGTGGCAACTATAAGGCTATAACTATAACTGTCAACAACAGGTTTAAATACATTTATATGAATAGGCCTAATCTAAATAAAAGTATAAATCTACTGACAGCAGTCATCTCATTGTGTGTGTACGAGAGTGAGAGAAGCGTGAAAGAGAGCGAGCAAAAATAATGAGAGAAAGGGTGAGAGTGAAATTAAGTTATTAAGTAAGTTTTGGAACTTTAGAATTACATTTTTGACATCTTATTTGGAAAAACAGCCACCATGTGGTTCGGTGAAGAAATGTTTTACTTCAGTATGGGAGCTGGTGACTATGGTCTGCTACATCGTCAGTCCCTTGTGACAGTATTTTGTGAAATAATGCGTGGGCTGTAAAGAATCTACCGGCAACAGCTGTCAAACAGCACTACGATGCTGATGTTGCTGTGTCAGGCTACACTTCATGCCTCATATTCTGCAACGCTGGCATGCAGTGTAGACCTCACCTACAGTAAAAGCACACACAAGGTGGCAATGTTTGGTTCTGTGTAAAAAAAGCAAAGCTGGCATTAATGATTGATCTATGTCTAAAAATGGCAAGAGATCTCACGCACGCGCGCGCGCGCACACACACACACACACACACACACACACACACACACACACACACACACACACACAGCAGTGTCAGCAGTCATTCAAACCATTTGTATGATCCCAATGTAACCACAAGAGGGCAGCAATGCTGCATTAGGTTGACATTATGTGTATGAATGCCCCCACCCTCAGTTTTTTAAAACAAATTGAACCCTGTCTGTCTGTCTGTATTGATGAAGTGTTGTTCCATCTCCATCACCTACCATTGCTCCTTTGGGTCCAGGTTCTCCTGTCTGGCCAGGCAGCCCTCTCTCTCCCTGCACACGACAAACACAGTGATGATACAGGCTGCAGGTCACAGGTCAACAGTAGAAAAACCACAGCATTGCACACAATGTCCATTTCCAAAGCAAAAAAACATTACATTTCAAACCATATGGCGTTTTAAGTATTTGTAAAGAAGGATTATAGGAATGCAGAAAACATAAAAAGAAGAAAAGTGTATACTGAAACTATTTAACTACTTATGATTGGATGTCACTAGCATAAAGTATAAACTAAATGATGAGAATTAGGTCAGAATTTACCTGAGGTGCCCTTGGCCCTTTCTCTCCAGGAAGTCCTCGGATGCCCTGCAGAAAATAACAGTGGATGTGTTTGAAATCACTGCCTACTCACTATACGTATAGTGCACTATGTACAGTAGCTATACCGTGTAGTGCACTATATAGTGATTATCACTCCTCAGTCTCACTATGCCGTATAGTGAGTGATCACACCATTTTGTAGTGGTGTCTGAATGGATAGTGATCATTATTATACCATATAGTAGACTCATCTTATCCCTCAATGCATCGTAAAAATTAGGGTACAACCAATGGTTACTATCGCAAAACTTACATAGCATCATGCATTAAGTTCAAAGAAAAATTACGACGTTTATCAGCCACGCAACATCAATGACACCATTAACTCATCCACTGTCACGGACGACTTCTGCCGAGTTTTTGTCCAAACGCCCACACTGCAAAGGACGACTTATGACGACTTTTAGTTTTTTTGGTCTATACTAGGACACCCCCAATGCGTGTAATGAGCCGATCTCCATGAGGACGGAGGTCACGGAGAATATTCCATGATTTTTCAAAGGTACAGTAAAATCGCCGTTTTCGCTGGCAAGGGGACCGGAGACGGATGGATGAATTAATTAATTAATTCCTGGCAGTGAAAGAGTTAAAGGGATAGTTCACTTTCAAACATTCATTTAAAAAATGTCCCTTTAACGGTGAACCAAGTACAATGTGTGTTTTTTTTTAAATTATTATTCTTCTACATCAGTGATGCCCAACATGTGAGTCTGGGCCCAATGGTGGGCCGCAAGGATATTGCAGGTGGGCCCCCAAATGAATTGGCAAAAGACAAGGACAATTAATATAACAATATTAAAAAAACATTATAACTCAGTGTATTGTATTTTATTTTAAAACGTGAACATTTAGTTTTCAGTCTGATACCGATAAATAGTAACTCAAAAGTATACTACATTTAGTTCAATTGATCCAAGCCGGAACACAATCGATTGATTGATCATTGAAATAAACATGCTCTGAAAATGCACGCGGCCATTCGGCTGCCGTGTTAAGCGGTCAGATAGGGCGCAGGGAGTAGGGAGTAGAGAATGAGAGAGTGGTTTTGGACACAGCCAGTGTTTCGCACAATGACAGACTATCAAAAAGCATCTGAATTGACCGAGCGTCACGTCACACTCAACACATCATTCAACATGACTACAGAACGTTATCGCTCGTCAGGGTGGATGGCCACATCGTTATCGTTATCTCTGTGGTTATTATTCTTGGCCCATTCGACGGCCCTTAACTCCCGTTGCAGCTCGGTGGCTCAATCGCTCAGTGTGCATATGATCACATCTGATTGGATTTAGGAGGTAAAAGAAGAAAGGATGTTTTGAAATATGAGGCTTCCATTTTCTGGTGGAAGCCAGAGCCGGTATTGGGGCGCGTTGACAGAGAAAACGGCTCGCAAACACATTAGTGACTCTTTAGAGGCACCGCTTGATGCAGGCCCTGCATCCAAACCGGTGCATCTTTCAGCAGCACACCTGCACTTTCGAAATTATTTTATTTATGTCCGCAGTTATAATGGTGTAATAAGTGCATGTTTAGATGTTAAAAGTGCAAGCAGTGCCCATGACTTCACCTGTAACAGTCGGAACTCGGAAACAAACACATGAATGCACACACACAATGACACAAACATGGGCACACGCATGCAAGCACGCACACACTTAAGCAAATTGTATTTAGCCATCTACTGTACAAGCACACACACACGTACAGTATGCTTGATATGTGAGCATGCACGCACGCACACACAAGTGCACACACGCACACGCACACGCACACGCACACACGCAACAGGGTTTTAAAGGGTCGGCAACATTCCAATAATCTTCCATAAACTTCCATGGCACTACTAGATCCAGGGATTTTCACGCTGCAGTGTCACAGCCCCTTTGGCCTGGCCTGTCATGGCCTGCATTGGTGTATTCCCCTGTCTGTGTGTCTTCCCACATGTCCTGCAGGCTGGGCATTGGGGTTCCAATCAGGTGGGATTGGGAGCACCTGGCCAGTGTTCTCTTTAAAAGGAGCCCAGCCCAGCTTTCTTGCAATTGATTGTTTTTAGTTTAGCCTTTGGATTGCACCATTCAACATCCCACACACTACATTCGATTTACCACGCATCCATAGGCCTACATTGCTAACGCCACTGATTCCACTGACGCCACTGATTGTGACAACAGACAGCAAGCAACTTTATGGATCTGGACTCCAGTAAAGACACAGACAAGCAACACTAGCCACAGAATATAATGAGAAAAGCGTTGTGTGGGTGTGCATGCATGCCTTGCTGAACAGCATGCCTCATTGCCTCCTATAAAGTTTTTGTTTTTTATCCGTGTGTGTGTGTGTGTGTGTGTGTGTGTGTGTGTGTGTGTGTGTGTGTGTGTGTGTGTGTGTGTGTGTGTGTGTGTGTGTGTGTGTGTGTGTGTGTGTGTGTGTGTGTGTGTGTGTGTGTGTGTGTGTGTGTGTGTGTGTGTGTGTGTGGGGTAATGAGTTTACCAGATTGTGGCGGTCACAGCCATGTTAACATACTGTGTAAGTGTCAACATGTACCGCAAATAAACACAAAGTGCATAGTAGAGACATTAGCCAGGCAGTTAACTGTAAGACTTCAACAGTCTGATAGACAAAGTCAAACCTCAATTAGGTGTTCACCAACATCCAACATCAATTCAAAACATGCTGAGTGCAAATGTTCTACAATCAACAGAACCTAAAGTATTGTAACTGTCACTCTCCCTCCCTCTGCCTCTCTCTCATTGATAGAGCTCTCCCATGGTGGGTTGATAATACATTAAATTGAAATCGGATCCAATAGCACAAAGTGAGAATTCTGCACTGAGCACTTTTTTTTAATTTTTTTTTAATTCTTTCATGTGAAGGAAAAGTATGGGTGCGTGTATTTGTGTGCATGGCCCGTGCATGTATGATTTTGTGCCAACTTTTAACTATTTAAACCCGATATACTTCACTGAGTGGTACCATGCCATTAGTCCGAAGGCCCATTATAACTAACCCTAACCTTAACCTCACACTTCCTAATATTGTTCATATTAACGGGCAACCCCCTCGCTGACTGGGATCCCTCAGGGGTCTGTAACTTGACCCCTCCTTTTTCCCCCTCTACACCACATTTCTTCGCCAGAATTATCTCCAAGCTCACAACATGTCACAACGGGTATCCGCTATTTTCTCTGAATGCTTGCTTATTATTTATGACATGCCGAGAATAAGGACAATAAGGTCCATGTGGTTAATATAAGTCAAAGCAGAGTTTGCGTGCCTGTTTCCTGATTGTTTTTTCCCCTAAGGCCTTTATAGAGCTACATAAAGCATATTTGCACTTTATAGCTGTGCCATAGAATGCTGAGTTAATGGGAAACTGATTTGTGCAGCGGTTTCCGCAACCTCGCACAACCTTTGCCCTCTCTAATGCCACCACAAGGTTGGTCACACGAGTCCATCACGCGAGTGTTATTATTCAGTAAATAAAATAATTAGTGAGTTGTAAAACTAAATACTTAATGAGGCGCAGCCTAATAACTTGAACGAATTGACCAAAAAAATAAAATGATGTTTTGTGTCTGTTGCCACTGGCATCAGTAAAAAAAAAAATCACAAAAAACCTAACCCAAAAAACTGAAATCTAGCTATGCGCTGATTACTTATTAACAAGTCTTCCCCTGCCAACCCAGAGAAAAGAAGTTGAATACTTAAGCACCTTTTACTATACGCACACACACACACACACACACACACACACACACACACACACACACACACACACACACACACACACACACACACACACACACACGCACACACACACACACACACACACACACACACACACACACACACGGCTGAGATGCTCAGATTCATTGTGTGAAACTGTGTAGTACATAGTATTATGGTGGAATGACTCACCGGGATGCCCTGAGGACCATCAACTCCACTCAGCCCTGGTTCTCCATTCTCCCCCTGGGGAAAATAACACGTCAGTATATTCAGTAACACTTTCATTATTATTAATTGTCCTGTAATTATTTTGTAGTTACGGGGGATAACAAAAAAGAAATCTAGGGGTTTGTAATTATGTGGAACTTTATTATAATTCAATTATTTTTTCATTTATCAAATTTGATTTACTTCAGGATGGCCTAACCTCCACTAAATGCAGACAAAGTCATGCACATTCATGAATAGTGAAAGTAAATGTGCAGTCATAATATTAGTTATGAATGTTAACAATACACTGAGGATTATCGCTGCTATACCAACAAGATATACTGACCGGTATTCAATTTAAAACAGAAACAAACTCCTCCTTTCATTAACTTAACTATGTTGTTGGTTGTGGTCAAATTTACCATATGGAATTTTATATGAATTATTATAAACATTGTATTGCCTGTAACTACTACTAAACATTATTGCTGCTGACAGTTCTACTTCAGTACTTGCAGGATATTTTTGTTTACATTTGTGAATGGAGGAATCAATACAACAAGCCTGTGTTGCCACCTTTTCCATACTGAACACCGTACTATGTGAATGACCTCAGTATCGAGGTAGCCTACAGTACACCCAGTGGCAAAAACCATTCCGCACCTGCCCAGGTCTATCCCCTGATTTATTCTAGTATGATAACTTAGAATGTTGGAGGACAGGCGCACTAACAGCGAGGTCATGAGTAGCCGAGGGTATGCTCGGCGAGCACCGAGCAGTTGGCAACCGAATTAGCCAAAAAAGAGAGGGGCTCAGCACTAAAAACGGAGGACATGCGTTATTTTTTCTTTGAACCCAAATTAGCCAGCCACGGTGGACGGAACAGGTTATCACGTGCACCAAAATGAGCACTCCCTATTCTGTCCCTCTGCACGTCTCAACCAATCACAGCGATGCTCAAACGTAGTTTAAATTGCTTATACTCTTCCACGCCATATACTGTGCGGCAAACGACGTGTGGCCACAGCTAAGCAGCTCATCTAAAACACCTCAGCCACAATTTCTTCACGCTGCTACTGTTGCACAGGCTATATCCCAGGTGAATGCTGACCGAAAAGACTAAGGGACGGTTTACCATAAATGCACCGTGATGTACTATCTACAGTCACATAGTACAGTCACAGAGTCTGGCCATCAGCTGCTGAATAAGAGATGAGCCCTGACACATGTCTTCACGTTTCCACCCATACAGTATACTGTCCCTACTTTGAATATCTGGCCTACCTGCTGCACTTTTGACAGAAATCCTGTTATTCAATGCGGCCACTAGATGGCCATGTCAGTCTTACGTGTGTTTACAGTACATTTACATTAGTACACTGACCTGTCAGTCGCTTATGTATGCAGTATGTGACTGTAGATACATTCTCATACATTTATGTAGGCCTATGTTGTTATTTGATATGTTGCACAAGACACTGCAGAAGCAGAACACTGTGACACAATTTATGCAGGCTACAGTATCTTTGATATTTCATACTGTACTTTACTCTTATTTTTCACGTAGTCATATTCTTTCTTCTGTAATTGAAATTTTCAGGAAGCTGCAGTTGAAAATCTGCCGTCTTCTGTGCAGGTTTTGCAGACTTGTAAACAGAACATTCTCATCTCAGAGAGCTGACGTGCTGCAAAGACTATGTTAATGTTATACTGCACAGTTCAGTATAACGTTTGAACTCGGAACTTGGAATGTGGCTTCAGTGCAACTGGCTCTCTGGATTTACAGGCATGCATTTAGACATGGCTAATCTGTAGACTCCACTGCACCATGGATTTAAAACAACAAACAAGGGAACAGTACAGTACTAGACGACTCCTAGGCTAGCCTACCATTTGAAACAATGCAGCATAATGAGGGGGCTTTACTTGTATACAGACATTCTTCTGGGTTTTCCATTTTCTTTTTGGATAGCTTGTGTTTATCCAGAATGACCTAGCATGTGCTGCATAACTTTACTTTCTTAGTCTGGACAAGTGAGAATGAACATTTATGTTTTAGACTTATTTTTAGTGACTGCATGACCTAACTAACAGACCAACGTTAAATATAACAAGTAACCAATAGAGAACAAAAGTCCTGACGTCAAACCCCTAGTTGATGCTTTTACCAAGAGTGAACAATTATACCACGAGCTGAACTATTGAAAGATAATTTAGTTGTGCACTTGCGTACAATGACAAAATAAAAGCATCCATCCATCCATATTGCAAGGAGTGTTAGAAGATAGTAAATGGTGCATTTATATACCACCTTTATCCAAAGTACTTTACAATGTGCTTTATATTCAACCATTCACACACCAATGGCAGAGGAAAAGGGCACCAACCTGCTCATCGGGAGCAGTTAGGGGTTCAGTGTCTTGCTCTTACACTTCGGCACTAACGCCAAAGTAGCCTACAGGGCCTAAGTGGTTAAATCTGACACTGTGCAGCATACAAGTTTAACACTTTTCCTTTTGCAGACATGGAGCATACCAGTTCCCACCCATATATATTTAAACTGTCGAGCTCTTTGCGGCGGTGGCAAGGAAACGAGCAAATTAGTTTGTTTTCTTTTGAAGTGTCCTGCCACACTGCGTCCATAAACCTCCTGCGAGCAGCAGACCCCGTAATTACACAGCCAAGACGCCCACCGCGGCCCAATAAACGACAAGATGCCATCACTTTCTGGACGTTACGACGACTCTAAGAAAACAGGCAAGCGCACAGTGGCCATGACAAGCCTTTAATGTAGGCCCATGGCGATCCCATTGCTTTGTACTGTATGCTTGTTGCTTCACCCCGACGCGTGTTGTTAAAGGACAGAAGCGCCGGTTATTGGTTGAGGTTTCTGAAGCCACTCTGCGCTATAGGGTCTGGTTAGAGAGCTGAGCCAGGGTTCAGGAGAGGATACTGGCTAGCTAATAGAAACTTTCACACTACACTGACTACAGCCTGTAGTCTACCCTCACTACAGCCTGTAGTCTACCCTCTAACTCGCATTGGTTCTCAAACGATTTCATTTCAAGGACCCCCGTAACCCTGAGAGTGCACAAATGGAACCAAATGGACCCGTAAGAGCTACCGACCTGTAAGGGTCCATTTGGAACCCTCTCAAGGGTCCCTGGACACCACTTTCAGAACGTTTTAATGTGTTCATGTTTACTCTGTTTCACAGCCAAACTGACCCTGGATGTTTGCTGTGTTTGTCTCATGAGGTTCAGAGACACAATGAAGTCAAATAAACACAGAGTTTCACATTTTCACATCTGTCATTTACACCTTAAAAAAACGGTCCTGATTGGTGCAGTGCTACAGCACAGACACAACAACTATGAAGCAATAATAGGACACAGTAATATAGGACACAACGTGTTGCGATACGACACAATGTGAGCTCGTAGATCAAGCTCGTAGGACAAAGCTGGAGGCTATCCCATTGTTTCCGTCCTTACTATCAGAGTCCTAAGAATACGCACTCTAATGATCCAAACCGTGACAGAAATTGCATGTGTGTGTGAGTGTGTGCATGTGCGTGCGTATGTGTGACTGATCCCCTGCCTGAGTGTTCCCATAGATAAATAGGATGTGACTGTGTTTTCTTAAGCAGATGAAAACAACACCGTTTTATTTCCTGTAGTGATTCTCATCAGAGGATGGGATTCAGAGAAAAAGCTCTCCCTCCCGGCCTGATGCTGTTTGTTTATGTAGGCCTGAGAGCTTCACGCATGCAACGCACACACACACACACACACACACACACACACACACAGTGGTTGGAATTGGGGATGTACTGTATTTCCTGGGCTAATGGACTCCTGGCTGCGTTTCAGTGTGTGTGCATGTATTGATGTTGGCAGACAAACAGAGCATCAGCTTCCTGTCACACCACAGGCCCTGGAACGCAGCCAGACGCTGTTTGTATGTCTGCCAGTTTAACGCTTTCAGAACTCACCGTGCGTGTGTGCGTGTGCGTGTGCGTGTGCGTGCGTGTGTGTGTGTGTGTGTGTGTGTGTGTGTGTGTGTGTGTGTGTGTGTGTGTGTGTGTGTGCGTGCGCGCACGCGTGTTTACTTGTTAGGGCCAAATGTCCCCACAAGTATAGTACAATTTGAAAATTTGACATTGCGAGGCCAATTTTCCTGGTTTTATGGTAAAAAAAAAGAAAAGAAAATACTAGTAACACAAAATAGTGTGTGTACATGTGTGTGTGCGAGGCAGCAGTACAGCAGTGGTGAAGTGGGTTGGGGAGATGTGTAGTGCGGTGGGGGGTTAATGTGCACCTGTGCACGCAAAGCCTGTGTGTGTGTGTGTGTGTGTGTGTGTGTGTGTGTGTGTGTGTGTGTGTGTGTGTGTGTGTGTGTGTGTGTGTGTGTGTGTGTGTGTGTGTTTGTGTGTTTGTGTGTTTACCTGAGAATTTGCTCACACTCTCTGCAAAGGTATTGCACGGGCGGATAATTACAGTAGCGGTTGTTCATAAATGTTTCCCTGCCACATGGGTGACGCGTGGAGGCTTGGTGGGGCCAACATGCTGTCTGAAGCCATCAAACAACTGCTTTGTAGTGAAACACAGCCTCCCTGTTGACCGCCATACAGATCTTTCAATGGCTGTCCTGAACCAGCCATGACACATGTGACATGGCTTATTAATGCCAAAGTGTGGGCAGAAAGGCTTTCAGCCAGATTCTACCATTACTGTCAACTCCACTTGGCAAGGTAATGACTACACTGAGCATTTGGGCTTTCTCAACTGGAACAAACAACACACCAGCACTGTACTTTCTGTACTTTCTGTACAACCCATTTAGATTTTCCACAATTTTGCGTTTTCTTCTAAACACACTTTTTGCTACAACTCCTACAGATTTTGTCCACAAGTCACACAAATCGGTAGACGTAATCTCTGGCCTCATATGATCAAGATGTATCAGTCAGACTGTTGTGTCCATTTCGATTGGCCGCGACTGAATTTCTTTTGCGAAACATTCTGCAAATCATGAACTGATCTGGTCTGCCCCAAATTTGAATCACGCAATTTTCACTTCCACTCATTCGGTGCGCCACAAATGCAACAAACGTCACTGTTTGTTGACAAACGTGATTAGCCAAATTAGCCACAAATGTTTTTGTGAGTCACGTGACAATGACCATCAAACAGGGTTGATACTCCTAACCGTGATGAGCGCAACATTCAATCATACCCAAATAGGAATCGCATGTTGCATTATTAGAGCGCACCAACCCCCATCGCCCGCAGCTTCCTCGTGTCCTGACGACTGTACCCCACAACTGACACAGCCCTGGATATATAGTCAATCTGGCCTGGTGGGGATCTGCACTCCGAGGAGCACACTTTTAACTTTCTCTGCATCTCATGTGGAGGGTTACAAACAGGTCTGATAGTCCAGTTCTATATGTCCTAAAAAGAAGGTTCGTTCAAATTTTCGGGGGATTAGGAAAACTATACATTTTTGGAAACTTCAGAGTATAACAAAACAGAAAATCCATGATTCCATTTGCGCAGAAGCCAATATGGTGGCCATCTTGGATGTTGCAAAATGGCAACCTTTGAATATTCGTTTTTCAATATCTCGACTTCTAGATTACGTAGGATCTGGATTCTAGTGGCTAAATCTACATTTTTAGGGTCAGGAAATCCAATGGTGCTAATTAAAAATATTTACAAATGATCAATGGCACAGATTTGGGTCATAATCCTTGATTTGATTGAAAAATGTAATATTCGTTTTTTGCACTATTTTGACTTCTAGATTACATAGGATCGTGATTCAAGTGGTTAAATCTACATTTTTCAGGAAATCCAATGGTGCTAATTAAAATCAGTGATCAATAGCACATATTTACACAACAATCTAGAATTGTAATATATGATTATCTGAAGAGACAGAGACAGATCATTTCTCTCATTGAAACAAGGTTGCGTCATTTATTTACACAAACACAATCATCATCCTCACCATCATCATTGCTGTCACTAGCCAATGTATCTTGACAGTCTTCATCATTTTGGCAGTCAGCAGTACACTGACATAGCTCCGTACCTGGTAGCCCCACTGATCTGCACGAACATCTAAGTGAAGAACAGTCTGCTTTACAGTGACATCTGACCATCTCAATGATTGCCTCTGGTGCTGGGAGGGACTCAGTTGTAACTGATTTCAGCTGGCCGTCCTTGTCCTTGTAGTAGCCATTGTTGAGTGGGTCAAGGAACTCCTGCTGAGCAATGTGTGCCTGACTCCACACTCTGGCCTGGATATGGACTCTTAGGACATGCTGCTTGAGAGCACCAAGGGTGGGTGGAAGCTTGTCCCCTTCTGCCATGTGTTTACAGAATAGATGCCATCTCAGCTCAGGGATGTTTTCAATTTTCATCCCCTTTGGTAAGTATGCAGTGCATACAAACTTAGCTACTGTAGTTAGCAGATCCTCTATCACATCACTGGTTTGAGAAAGCATCTTCAGAGCCTCGAGGACATCATCACCAGCTTTGAGGTAGCTGTTCCACGAGGTAGGTTTGCCTATCCTAGAAAATCTCCCAGTGTTGTCTGCTCCTGTAAAGGCATGAAATGCCGGCAAAGCTTTGGCTCGGTCTGCACCCAGAATTTTCCATATTGGTGCCACTTCCAAAATCCCAGATGTCAAATGTCAGTGTACTGCTGACTGCCAAAATGATGAAGACTGTCAAGATACATTGGCTAGTGACAGCAATGATGATAGTGAGGATGATGTATAGACTGGTCTAGTTTGTGTTTGTGTAAATAAATGACGCAACCTTGAGTCAATGAGTCTCTGTCTCTGTCTCTTCAGATAATCATATATTACAATTCTAGATTGTTATGTAAATATGTGCTATTGATCACTGATTTTAATTAGCACCATTGGATTTCCTGAAATTTTTAGATTTAACCACTTGAATCATGATCCTATGTAATCTAGAAGTCAAAATAGTGGAAAAACGAATATTACATTTTTAATTGTTTCCCCCCCAAAATCAAGGATTTTGACCCAAATCTGTGCCATTGATCATTTGTAAATATTTTTAATTAGCACCATTGGATTTCCTGACCCTAAAAATGTAGATTTAGCCACTAGAATCCAGATCCTACGTAATCTAGAAGTCGAGATATTGAAAAACGAATATTCAAAGGTCGCCATTTTGCAAAATCCAAGATGGCCACCATATTGGCTTCTGCGCAAATGGAATCATGGATTTTCTGATTTGTTATACTCTGAAGTTTCCAAAAATGTATAGTTTTCCTAATCCCCCGAAAATTTGAACGAAATTACATATAGAACTGGACTATGAGGTCTCTTTCCTGAGACTATGCTGTCATGGTCTGTTACATTTTAGATATACAGTAGTAGTGTACATCTCATCCTACATGCATTACTTTTCAGTTTCATTTGACTGTCAATTGCATAGCCGTAATGACATTACAGATCTTAATACAATCTTATAGCAATGATTATACTTATACTTACATACTTACAGCACCTTTAAGTGCCTTTTCAACAACTGTGAATGAATGAACTTGTCTCTATTCACCTGTTTCCTAGGCTGTGTGTTTTCCACTTCCTGTCGATTTCATTGGATATCATTGGTCATCTGACCAGTTTCATTGGATTTCATTGGATCAAATCGACAGGAAGTGGAAAACACACAGCCTAGGAAACCGGTGGATAAGATCATAATGATATGCCATGGGATCACTATAGTGATCTACATGTGATTGATTAATTACTTTCAGAGCAGTCAGCTTACAATACGCAAAGAAATTAAACCCAGTATGTGCAGATAAATAGCAAGAAAGTCTACAGTAGAGTTGAAATCAATGATTTCCAGCTGTATCAACTTTTGTGTGTGTGTGTGGGTGTGTGTGTGTGTGTGTGTGTGTGTGTGTGTGTGTGTGTGTGTGTGTGTGTGTGTGTGTGTGTGTGTGTGTGTGTGTGTGTGTGTGTGTGTGTGTGTGTGTGTTTGCGCACAGTGGGAGTGTGTGTGTGTGTGTGTGTGTGTGTTTGCGCACAGTGGGTGTGTTAGCGTAATCGGCAGAGTGCCATCCTTGTGTGCCTCGTAGTTTAGTTCAGTCGTTCTCAAAGTGTGGTCAGGGGTCCTTGTGATTTGAAATGTACTTTAAGTGTTCCCTGTGCCCCACACTTGCTTTGCGAGAGGTATTAAGATCTGTAATGTCATTACGGCTATGCAATTGACAGTCAAATTAAACTGAAAAGTAATGCATGTATAGGATGAGATGTACACAACTATATCTAAAAGGTAACAGACCCAGCAAAATGTGTTAATACAGCATCACAATCATTTTAACCCCATTATCCATATTGGGGCTGTACATCTACTCTACAAGCATGTATATCTGCCATTTTTTCCTTATTTCTTTTCATCACCTGAGATTAAAAACAAAGCTTCTCTGCCCCCACTGGATATAGACCTCTCCGGTATTACATCGTCAAGGGTGATGCAACCTCACACCTCTTTAAAATAACAGGCTCAAAATTCAACAGCCTTGAATTTAAGGTCAAACATTAACTTGTGTGGGTGTGGGCGTGTGGGGGTGACAATACTGTTAGAGGTCATAGATAGTGGGCGATGCAAGCCCCCTACTGTACTGCAGTCCCTTGCACACACAAACTATTGGCAATATTCAACAGTTATCTGGAATAGTAGATACAAAGAGCCTGTTCAGCCCCTGTATGAGTCTTTAGAGGTTTTTTACTGGTTCTTCTTAGTTTAGGCTCCTCTATTAGTTCAATATAGCACCATTTGACAAAGGTGCTTTTTGTAGAGTGTACAGACCAAATTAAAACCTATAAGAAACAGATATGTCCACTTACAGACAAGTGCGCGCACACGCACACGCACACACACACACACACACACACACACACACACACACACACACACACACACACACACACACACACAGTCTGTGTGGACACTGAGCAGAAAGCAGTCATAAATGGCCAGTGGTTTTGGAATGCAGACCTTTGTTGAACACACAGAAATTGTACTCCAATATTTAATCCTTGGTTATTAAAGTGTCTGCCTGGCCAATAAAGCCAAACAGACTCCGTAGTATGACGTGTTGCTTAAAGCTTAAACATCAGTTCATGACGGTAAGCGAGATGTCGTGCTATGGATTATAAATGAAAGCTGCAATCCATAACTTGTAATGAATTTTTGTGCATGGTAGAGAAGTGGTTCTCAAACCTTTTCACATCAAGGACCCCCAATTACTTGTCCACTGACCAGCATTAATTCATCATGAATTCCCTGTAATTCATCAGTAATTAACATCATTAGTTAATCATTAGTTAAGCAAAGTTACTTAATACATGAATTACAAGGAATTCATGATGAATTTATCAATGAATGCTTAATGAATGCTTAATTAACGCTTAAATAACGTATTAAGTAATCATAAATTAAGCGTTAAATACAGGTACCTTATGAGCAAGTGTTACCGATTTCCCTTGCCCAAATGAGCTTTCCCCCCCGGGTTCAGAGACCGGGTAGGACCCAACTCAACTCAGACTTTATTTATAAAGCACATTTAAAACGACTGTGGTCGACTAAAGTGCTGTACAAGTTAAAAATCTAAAAAAAACAACAGAATACATTTTAAACGAGAAAATAACTGGTGTAAATCTTATGGATTGCAGCCTTAAGCTTTATGTCTATACAGTAAACTTCGCCCAGCTTAGCCTGTCTTTACAGTTTGTTGGAATATTGTCTGTTTCTTGTTTTGTGCTGCTGTCTGTCTTGGCCAGGACTCCGTTGTAAAAGAGATGTTTAATCTCAATGGGACCTATCCTTGTTACATGAAGGTTACATGTAAAATAAAAAATAATAAGAAAACAGTTTTATATGTCTCTTAAAAGTGCACAGTGATGAAGCTATAACTCTGGACTTCTATTGTGTGGAAGAAGTGCTTAAATGTGTGTGTGTGTGTGTGTGTGTGTGTGTGTGTGTGTGTGTGTGTGTGTGTGTGTGTGTGTGTGTGTGTGTGTGTGTGTGTGTGTGTGTGTGTGTGTGTGTGTGTGTGTGTGTGTGTGTGTGTCCATACGCCCACGATAGTGCTAGTGTGTGATGATCAGAATCTAGAAACCCCAGCAGACCACATCAAAACCACCATCAGGCACATGCACATCACAAGCACACAGGCACACGCACACCCTCAAGCCGAAAATAGCAGATCTACAAGTTCACAACACGTTCCACTGCGACACATTGTGAGCTAAATTAATAATACATTTAGGCTACATGTGTTTGACATAATGCGGATTTCAGTGCATCCAGAATGAGTGTAAAATTGTGTTAAAGGATCTACACTATGAATTAAAAAATATATAATAATATTTAATATCATATTTTTTATGTCCCTCAAACGTTTTTCAAAAGGTTTGAGCCTAAATCAAGCCTCAGATATACTCATTCCAACTAACTTCTCTATGGCTTATAAAGCACTTTCACCTGCAATACCACATTGTCCTGTTTGGCACGGGGCGCTATTGAGCCAGTTTGTATGCATGTTATCTCCTGGTTCTGTGTGGAAAAAGTTTTTGTTGGAACTGAAAAACGGGAGGGATTGTACCCTGACGTGACGTCACGTCAGGGTGCAAATCAGTTTGGCCTGTTTTGAGACCAATTTACAGAAAACCCCAGATTTGCTGTGAAAGCCTGAGTGTTCAAACTGGGGTATTTTGGGGGATAGAAGAGAGGTAGGGGAGACCAAAAACACACAAAAAATAAGAAAAAGTTAAAATTCATGGTGTAGTCCCTTTAATGTTGTATTGCATTATGATGAGATGTTCTTATTAAAGAACATCCCAAAACAACATCATGCATCATAGATGGGAGGGACAACCCGCTTGATCATGTTTCTACAGGATGCATGTGGCAGCGTGCCTGACGGGCCTAAATATGACACACCATTGACTACATGGTATTTAGCAACGGGCTGGTAGAGATTATTCTCTGATCTTAGCCACATGAACCCTAGCGTCCCTTTTGGTATGTCATAATAGGTGATAGTGGCCCAAACCAGCTGATGCACAAGCTCACAACACGTCGTAATGACACGCTGGGAGCTTGTAGATCGTCTATTTTCGGCAAATATATTTGGTCTAGAGGGGAGAGAAGTAATGGTGCCAAGTATAGACTCCTGGGGGACCCCGGTAGTATATAATGTAGGGTTTAAATGGTTAACAGAGTCAAAACTGCCTGTCTGTCTGTCTGTCTGTCTGTCTGTCTGTCTGTCTGTCTGTCTGTCTGTCTGTCTGTGTATCCATATCTAACCATCTATCCAACTATCAGAGCTATGGATGAGTTTGTGCATGCAACACTGCCAATACAAATAGAGACTTGTTTGTGTTGACTGACGAGGTGGAAAGTGATTGAAATGTTCCTGTAGCATTTGGGTGTCGCAAAAGCACTGCTTTGTTTGGAAGCTTTGAATTCACGCACGCAGTTTCAAATCCATGGTGCTCTGTAATATCAAAGAGAGCCATCTAGTTACCATACAATTTCAACAATAGGAATGGTTTCGAGCTTGCTGTCAAACGCATGTCTTGTTGAAATCCGTGCATGGTTTTGCAGCGCATTTTCAAATTCAGGATTATGATTTTTTTTTTGCCATATCAATTATACACACATGCACAGTGCATTTAATGTCTACAGTACATTGCTTATCGGAATCTAATTGGACTTAGATAAACTGATACCTCACTAGCTTGCCCCCAGGGATGCAAACAAGTTGACAACACGCTCCCTCAGATCCACTGAAGGAGCCCTGTGTGAGTGGCATCCTCACATTTTCTTTTGATAAATCTATTGTTATTTTAGTGTTGTTGATGATATGTATTGTCTTGCTGTCATGATGATTAATCAATCACATTATTAGACTAAAACATAAATGTGTTTGTAGCTTTGGTCATAAGACATAAGGTTTGAGCTGAGGACATTGAAAATAGGACTAATATTTAGTCTACACTCGCGGAAACATATTTTGGGCATGTCATTATTAATAGGTGAAAAGTTTCAAAATATCTACAAGCTCACAATGCGTGTGTGCGTGCATGCATGTGTGTGCGTGCGCGTGTGCGTGTGCGTGTGCTTGCGCACAGTGGGTGGGTTGGCGTAATCGGCACAGGGCCATCCTCGTGTGTGTTTATGTGCAACCATATGATACACTGCACATGCATGCACACACGAACGCACGCACGCACGTACGCACACGCACAGTCGCACACGCACACGCACACGCACACGCACACACACACACACACAGAGACGTCAGGAGGGGTGAGTAGGGGAGTACATGTCTCAGTGACAAATTGGACATGGAAAGACACGCCTTTACCATAATATGTATACCAAACACAGCTTAGGCCAGCTCAGCCAAATACTAAACTATGCAATTAGTTTAACCCTGAGAGTGGGTTCGTTTTGTTTTACTGTCGACACTGAGGATTTTGCATTGTAGCCTACTGTTCTGCACTGAGGGGAAATTAAAGCACATAAAAAATAAAAATAAAAACCTGATGAGAATCCTGTCCTTGTAGTCTCACAACGTAACTCCAGCAGAATACACCCAGAATTGTCTCCAGCTTGTCCCCATTATGTCCCCAGCCTGGCTGTGTTTGTTGACCTGCTCTGTTTGTGTAAATGCATGTTCCAGTAAGTCATCCTATAACTACACAGTCCTGATAATCATTACAATGTTCAACGATCCCTGAAACTGGACTTTGTTTATCAGTCTCAGCGGGGCGTTACAGCACAGGAGGGCCAGGGTTCCAGGAAAGTGGTCCAGTTAACCACTTATTTGTTGATACTTTGTTGTATGATGGTAAAAATTGCTATTTTTGCCATTTTTGAAAATTTCAAAAAGAAATCTGAAAATGTTTGCCTATAAATGACATGCCAAAAATAGTTGTAGATTATACTTTTTCAACTGCTGTTTGCATGCAAAAACTGGTGGTTTGTTACAGTTGTTTGTATTCAATGTATGGATGTAACATAGTATGTTTTGGCCTACTGGTAGAGTGCACAGTTTTGTGAGATTAGCTCCACACAAACTGGCAGACAGACAGACAGACAGACAGACAGACAGACAGACAGACAGACAGACAGACAGACAGACAGACAGACGCTAGCCTCTAACAAAACCACACTGTAAAACGGTTGAGAATCGCTGGTGTAGGACACACTGCTACAGTATGTCTGTATAATGTATAACCACAGCAACATGCAAACCCATCCACACACACACACACACACACACACACACACACACACACAGTTGTACACAGTATACTCACACAATGGCCACAAACCCCACCCACCCATTCCCTCAAGGAATCTTACACATTGTCGTATTGCACATGTTGCTATTTCATTAGAATAACAGGGAGAGTGACAATTGCATGTGCAGGGAGTCTGAAACTGTGTGTGTGTGTGTGTGTGTGTGGTGTGTGTGTGTGTGTGTGTGTGTGTGTGTGTGTGTGTGTGTGTGTGTGTGTGTATTCACTGTGCATGTGCATTCATTCACTTAGCCAATTAAGCCGGATTTACTTAGTTTGGAATTTGTAGGTCAGCTATTTTCGTTGCGTACCACCACGTCAAGAAGTATATCCCCAAGCCCTTTACTTTACTCAGATGTGGCCAGTGCCTTGGTCACACTGTTAATCCTACATAAAATTATCTAGACTCTAGGCAATTTTATATAGAACCCACCGTCCACCCACCCTCTAGGCCCTAGAGGGTGGGTGGATGGTGGACGTCACAAGCGTAACATGGAGACATGCAAGGCGCACCGTTGCTCCGATCCACATGAAACCTGGCACAAACACTGTTTAGGGGCCTGCCATGACAATAGTCCCACCAGTGACCCCCGGGGGCCACAGGCACACTGTTTCTCCAGTCCGCACCACACATGGCACAAACAGTGTTCAGGGGTCTGCCTCTGACATGACAATAGTCACAAAAGAGCCCACAAGCAGTCAAGCACACTGTTGCTCCATCCGCACCAAACTTGGCACAAACACGGTTCAGGGGTCTGCCATGACAATAGTCACACCAAAAAACATAAATAGCACACATACAGTATGGGCCACTACAGCAGTGTTACAGCAGTGTTTAGCATTTCAAATGGCCATAACTGGTGCCCATTGCTCTGATCAGCAACATAGGGCTGGATTTGAAGACTGAATAGCAGCCTGAACATCTTCCGCAGTTGACTCACCTTTTGTCCAGGTGGTCCGACCTTTCCAGATGCACCCGGCGGCCCTGGCTTCCCCTGGAAAACAAAGACCTCTTTAGACACAAAACAGAGCAGAACCACAACAAAGTCAGGGGCAGAACCTTCTCCTCACAACAGTCAACATCATTATTACACAGTACACGTAGTTATCATCTTCAAACTCTTCAAACTGTTCTATCCAGAACTCTATTATTCAGAGCTTCATATAATCAAAGGTCAAATGGTCAAATTTCATGACATCTTATGGCACACAGTAGTCTCTAGTCATGATTCTGTAAGATACAATAAATAAACAGTTATAATAATAAATCTGTGTCTATAGTACATTTCATATGAGGTACAAAAACATCCAGTTACATCCCTCGGACGTTGTCGTTTTACATTTCTAGATTTAGTCTTGTCTACAGTAGATGTTTACACTTTGTTTACAAAGCAGAGCATGATAGTAATCTAGTATAGTTATTACAGTATCTATTACTTGTTCAGTGTTTACCTGTGAACCCAACACTGAATACTAAATGTTCTTGAGATGGGAAAAGTAGGTTTATAGATATTTCATGTAAGTCATATGACTATGTGTTGAGGTTGTGAGAGTAGTAATGACCATGGCTCATGGAATGACATAGTACAATTCAAGACACACTGAACAATGAGCATTGAAGCCTGATTTCTACTTTGTCACACAACTGTGACTTGATCAAAATGACAACTATAGCACGTGTTTTTTGCAAATCTTTGAACGACAGCCATGCGATGCTGACTAATACCCAGGTTAGACAGCACATGTGATGGTGACATAGCACATAGCACAAAGAACTGTCTTATACCGTACCATGGGTCCAACCGGGCCTAGAGGACCCATGTGGCCTTTGACACCAGTAGCACCCTGTACAGAATGAGCAAAACAATGGACACCAGATAAAAAACAACAGCAAAAAGTGTTAAAAGGGTAAAGCACAAGGAATGAACATACAGCGTTAGATGTGAAAAGGTACAATATAATCTTATATAGTAATCTATCTATATGCCAATTCATATAGTATAATTGTAACATTTTAATGCTGTAAAACATTTTAGTTTTACAGCATTACAAATATATTTGATTTGATATTATTAGATTTTTATCATGTTATTCATTGGGTTTCTTTTATTCTATTTTTTTCCCAGTTAAAAACACAAACGCATGCTGTCCTCCTGAGTGGACAGGTCAATAACTCCTTGAAAAATTGTTTAAAAAAAACTTTTTTTAATTCATGTGTGAATGGGTTAATATTACTCAGTCATTAGACACATCACACCAACATACTTCAAAATGTCATGTAAAGATCTAGATCATAATACTGTAAATATGAAAGTGTTTTTTTTTAATACAGCCTGGAGTCATGTCAGTGTACATATGTCCTTACCTTCTTCCCAGGCATTCCAACTGCACCTAGGTTCATCCGTGAGGCAATCTGTATCACACAACAGACCATGTGTCAGCCTTTGTTTTTTTATATACGTGTGGAAAAATCATATGTCCAAAACTGTGACTTTTCAGGATTCAAATAAAAAAGATTCCAAAATAGCAAAAGTAGCAGATCTACAAGCTCAAGCTTGTGGATCTGCTACTTTTGATGCTTTGGTGTGACGCTGTAGTATGATCAATATCTGACCAGGAGTATCTGAGTACTGGGGTTGAGTTGACTGCCACTGCTATGGGCAGACAACTCTTCTGCTTCCTGGACTTTCAGTCCCAGAGGTCTCACATGTCCTGGACACGTGACAGGAAGCAGATGGAGTCCAGATGACATTAAGAATGAGACAAATATGAATGCATATGCATTCATGAATGGAACTGTTCTGTTCTGTTCTGTTCTGTTCTGTTCTGTTCTGTTTGGACACTGTGTTCAGTGTCATTCAAGTAATTGAAACGTATAATTCCCATTTTATTAAGCGCTATTTAAACGTTTTGTCAGATCAAGTTAAAAGCCAATTCAGATCAAAAAGTTGAAAGAAGATGAAACCGCCAGGTTGAATTGCTGTCACGGTCCGCTCCTCAGCCCTTGGACTTGTGTTCATTAGTTTTTGGACTTTTACTTGTATTCCTGTTCTGTTTTGATCTTCTAGTCCTGTGTAGTGTGTAGCCTTGATGTTCTGTATCTTATTGTTTCCTGTTTTCATTAGTGTTCTGTACGTTGTCCTGTGTCTTGTCTAACCAGTCCTGTGATTTGCCAGTGTTCACCTGTGTCCTCTTAGTCCCCGCCTACTAGCCTATCCCAGTGTTGATTGTCTGTTGAGTATCACCTGTGTCTAGTTAGTCCTTGTCTATTTATATGCCCCTGTGTTTTCATTTCCTGGTCAGACCGTTGTTTAGTGTTAATGTGTGTACTACTGTATGTTAGAGTTTGGGCTTCAAGCCATCTGCATTATCCTCAGTTTTTGTTCTTGCTTTGCCTGCCCCATTATATGGGTTGCCTCAGTTTGTGTAATAAACCTTCTGAATCTAGATCCTTGCCCGTTTTGTCCTTGCCCTCTGAACTCACCCTGACAATTGCAGTCAATTAAGAATAAAAATGTTAGCATGTTGGCCAGTTATGGCCAAATGTTAGCATGAGACATTGTTGAAACAGTTACCCGCCGTGTTTCAGTACTCCTTGTTACAATGTGTATAGTGTTTCGTCTCACTATGATTCTGATCAGGGAAGTTTGAGATTGTTTACAATGTGGCCTGTGTTTTCATCCCGTCTCTGTGTTCAATGTTTTAACTGGCCTTACTACATAACTAATGACCAAATAAAAGTGTCTCACCTTGGGTCCTGGGGGTCCTGGTTCGCCTGCCAAGCCTGACTCTCCTCTCTCTCCCTGGGTACAAGGAAGGACCATGTCAAGACAGTAGTACCAGTAAAGGTGTCTATTAGACACCAGCTTTTGGTGACACAGACATTGTTCGTGCCTGCGTTGTTCAATCAATCGCAGTGGAAAAGCCACGCCCAACTGTTAAATTGCCCAGTGTGACAGGGCTGATAAGCACGATTTTACCTCAGTTACATCGCACAGTCCGACATGTAACAAACGTAAAACACGTCAAAGATCGCAGTCAGTAGAAAGTAGAAGCCAGGCTAGTAGGTTGTCCATTAAGGCCCTTGCCTAGCTGTGACACCTCAATCAATAAGGGACTTATACCTTGCCACCGCCTAGGCCGGGCTCTCCTCTCAGTCCAGGTGGGCCAAACTCGCCCTGTCCAACCAAAGAGAGACAGCAGTGAAAACCATGTAACAGCAAATTGCAGATTTCTTCCCGTTGTACTGTGCCTGACACACACATTGTATAGCTGCAATTCCTGCTATATAGTTACACCACAAGGGGGAGCTGTAGTCAAACAGTGTCGTTATGGTTAATTTACATGTGAAGGTGGTGCTTAAGTGTCATGATGAGTCAGACCCAAGAAAACAAAAAAAAGAAAGACATGCCATCTCCGGTTTACTTCACGTATCTGTGTGAAGTAGGTGGCCGTCTATTTAGGAGACCGGACGCAGGTTGGAGTCTATTATTTCCAATGGAAGAGTGAACGTGAAAACAGCTTCTGAACCATTCTTTAGCCCGATGGTCACTGAACTAAATATTGGACCCAATCGCAACAAGCCACACAATCTTCCCAAGATTTTCATACTAAAATGGCATTTTTTCAGAGAGACAAATCAGGAGAAAATCTACAGTTTTTGTACAGTATACCGTCAATGGGTTGCAGTCAAAAATGTGAGTTATGCCTTTAAGTAAGTGTGGTTGGAGCCAGGTGCCGTCACTACGTGCTGCTGTAAGTCACAATAGGAGAGTTGGCTAACGTTGCTTCTAGTGAACAAAGTTGGCCTCTTTTGTTTTAACACTGCAGGTGAGATTTATATCCTACCCACAGTACCCAGGATCTAAGGTGGAAAGCCTGTCTGGGCCAGGGAGATATTATGCTTTGAGCTTTATGCAATACCTTTTGCCAACCAATAGGTGTCCTTCCCGACAAAAGTATATCTAAAATTCTCAATAGAAGAGCAGGGAGACCTCTTCCAACCAGTTGTTCTAGTTATTGTATTAACATACTCTACTATACAGATGAAATAATGTTTAATTCACAAGTAATGGATTGTAACTTTAATATTGTGTATTTTTTCTTTAGTTTCCCGTTTTACAGAAGTACTTGTCACAACATAATAATTGGTACACAATGCAGTCAGGTATCATTTCATGGTAATGTTTGGTGTGTATGTTTGTAGAGAGAATGTTGTTCCATTGTTAACATAGAATACTGTACTGTATGCACATACAGTACATCCATACAGGCAGTGTGTCTCCCAGCAAAAACATCTTGAGAATGTACCATTCTCAGCATAACTTTCCAAAGGAACAGTTATGTTACAGTTATATTAGATTATGACAGTCCACCTTTTGAAAAACGTAAGCGGAAGGAACATAACCACATCAAACAGATTATGAAAGGTTATTTCAAACCGCTTCCTCGGCTATAGTTTATCCTTGTTGAAGTGGTTACATTTGGCATTTTATTCTGAGTATTAGTGGAATAAACAGAGCTAGAGTCGCAGCAATGTGGTGCCAGCTCATTTTAGCTTATGGAATGATGAAGAGGAAACTTGTCACCTTTTCCCCTGGCTCTCCAGGTGCTCCAAATTCTCCAGACTTCCCCTGCTTGCCCTGGGGATAGCAGACAGACAGAATGAACACAGTACACATCACAACTTGGATGTTGGCAGATTTTTTTAGACTAGACTAGAGGCTGCTCAGAGGTTTCCCTCTGAGCAGAAGCATTTTGTCACCACAATGTCACAACACTGGTGGTCTGTTGGCATTCTGACATGGATGTTACTGAAGCTCTAAAGGTGTAGAAAATGTCATCTCAAAGGTACTGTAGATATTCTTGCGATAAGTTGCATGAATTCTGGGGGCCTGTCGAAGATTGTTGAAGTTGAAGATAGCACGGTAGCAGAAAATGAGGTCCTGAACACGTGTTACATCCTGCCAATGAAATGTCCTCACTGTCAGGTGAAAAGAAGATACTGATGATATGCATATCTGAGGAGACGTGGTAATGTATTACCCCCACCAAGACCAACCAGTAGGGGTCAGCAGGGCACGCGGGCTGACCCCTACTGGGACGCGGGCAAGATGGGGAATTGGGAATTGGCATGATGACTACACTAGGAGAAAATTAATAATGGGAAAAGATAATGGGTAAAAAACTCATGATGGGTACTTACAGGCTTTCCGTCAGGGCCTGGTAGTCCTTGCTGTCCTATCTCCCCTCGGAGACCCTGTAGCATCAAAACAGCCAATCACATCAGAATACATGCCATGGATCCTTCTTTGTGTTAATAATAAAAGTTGCAGCTCTATAGAGTTATCCACAACATAGCTTTTACTACGTAAGCCCTATATACTATGATGAAAGTTTTGAAAAGTTTTGAATAGTTTTAAAAAGAAAGCAAGAAAGCAAGCATGCAAGAAACAAACAGACAAATAAACAAACATACATTTTGGAAACTTCTCGCCTATAATGTCCAAAAAAGGGGTAAAAAAAGGCCGAAAATAGGGATGTCAGGTTGAAAGGGATTTGATTGATTGATTGATTGATTGATTGATTGATTGATTGATTGATTGAATACTTTGTTAGCAGGTTTGTTAACAGTACAGGTAGTACAGTCAGAGGTTATGCTAAAAGGATAATGACACGCAATATGCCAAGAGATGGTCACAAATGTATCCTCTAAAGACCAGTGGTCATCAACATGTCTGTACACGGACAAATGTGTCCATGGCAAGACTTCTCAATGTCTGTGGAAAATCTTTGATTAAAAAAATATACATAGCCATTTTTTAGCATACAGTATATACTACATATATACTTGTTGCCATTCTCCAGATTTAATCAAAGCAGAAATACTATCGTTTTAAAATGTGTAGCACATTGGCATATAGACACTATGGCACATTAGGAGTCCGCTAGCATATATTTAGGGCTAGGTCGAAAATGTCCATCGCAAACAGGCATGATAATGACCCCCGCTAAAGACATGTGGCTTTCTCCCTCTAATTAGTACTGTAGATGGCCCAGAGATGGCTGGCAAACTGATTCATTGGGCTGAGTCACTGGTATAAACAGGGGGCAGGGATTGGTAACAACATGGAAACAAAGAAGCCAATTAATTTCCCCTGACAAAAGAAAAAAAACGTTTCATTAACAACAGTTCAAGTCCTTTATAAACTCATGGTGGTCTCCACCATTGAAAATGAATTGGAAAGGTTATTTGGGGGCTGGAGGACTGCATTACTGCCACTGAATGACTGGTTTCCGCATTCAGGGGTGTCGTGCCAATCTCTGACCCCCTACAAACTGTTTGAGAATGGCTGCACCGGAGCGTAAAGATTTACATTAGATAGAGGTGGTCTGGAAAATCTGGTCCTTCCTAACTGATGGATAAGGAGGGGGGCTGCTGAGATTGTTTCCCCACATCCTCAGTGTGTGTGTGTGTGTGTGTGTGTGTGTGTGTGTGTGTGTGTGTGTGTGTGTGTGTGTGTGTGTGTGTGTGTGTGTGTGTGTGTGTGTGTGTGTGTGTGTGTGTGTGTGTGTGTGTGGGAGGGTCCTGTGTGATTTGTTTCCTTCACATGTGGCTTTGTTTTGTTGTTGACCTGGGTGGACTGCACATGAGCACACAGCAGTGTGGTGGGCGGGCCACCTGATTGGAGGACTGATAGTTAAGTCCGAGAGCCAAGCCGAAAGAACATTTTAATGTCCTTCCTATATATATATATATACAGTATATATACAGACACACACACACACACACACACACACACACACACACACACACACACACACACACACACACACACACACACACACACACACACACACACACACACACACGTAAAAACAGTTGCACTCAAAACAAGAACAATTTAACTGGTAACTAATATTTCAAGTGGTAAAGGCCACGTTCAATGACTACTTCAGTCTCAAAATGATTCAGCCCCTTCATGCCTTCATGACAAGCGTCTTTAGTACTGAGTAGAGCAACCACTTGCTGTTATGACCTTCTGCATAGCTAGACACCAGCTTCTGGCAGTGTTCCTGAGAAATCTCAGCCCTTTCCTCACATGTGCAATGGCCTCCAGCAATTTCACAAATATTCTTGGGCTTGCAGCCGCCTTCTTCAAATCCCACCAGAGATTTTCTATGGGGTTCAAGTCAGGAGACTGTGACGGCCACTCTAGAATCTTCCAGGACCATCTACAGTTAGAAGCACATTTTGCAAGTTCAAAGTTAAAGGAACAAGCGGCTACACTTCCTGGACGTGGCAAAAAGAGGAAGCTATCAACAGCTGGCACCAGATTTGTGAGGAGACAGGTGGTCAGAAACCCTCAAGTTACTACAAAAGACCTGCAGCAAGACAATGGAATCCGATTTTTACAAATCCGACTTGAGCCACATCCAGAGGTGGTTTCAAATCTGATTCTAATCTGATTTCTAAAGATGTGTCTCAGTCTGAACGCAGTAACCTGATCTAACCACCCAAGTCGCATATCAAACTGTCCAAAACGTCACTTGCAGCGCGACCCGAGCACCACTGACGTCATTACAAAGCGCTAGGGGTGTAATGAAAACAAAACAATAGTGCAGCATAAGTTTTACAGAATAAATGGCGAACAGCATTCAGTGGACAGACGGAGAAATTCAATGTCTCCTTGCACTTTGCCTCAGTACAAGCGAAACTTGTAGGAATGTGCAGGAACAAGGCAATATATGAAGACATATCTCACGGCATGGCAGAAAATTGGTTCACCAGGTCCTATCTGCAGTGTCAGAGTAAAATAAAGAATTTTAAGAACACATAATGAGAGAAAAGTCATGTTACCACGGTTACTACGTGGTATGTTACTAGTACGTCATTACCACGGCAACCAAAGCAGATATGTGACGCAGGGCGGCTTCGGGTTGACGTTGTTTAAATCAGTCTGAACACACAGATCTGTGACAGATCAGTTGCAAATGCAGTGTGAATAGTCGGGCCAAAAGATCAGATTTGAGAAATAAATCGGATTTGACTGGATGTGACTGCAGTCTAAACCCCTTGGTGGCAACAGACACTAAGGCTTCAGTTTGCAAGGTGCATGCTAAATTCTGAAGGGTTCCATGCCCAAACTCCAAGATGTACACCACTACTGACATAAAAGCACAGGAAAAGTAATAAATAACATATAAATAAGCCAAAGAATTTGGGGAATTTTGTTCCCCGGAGCAATGAAACAAAAGTGAAACGTTTTGGGCCTATGGATATGGACTGTATCATCTGTATGCCCGGAGGAGGAAGAATGAAGCATATGCTGAAAAGAACACCTTGGCTACAGTAAAGCATTGGGGTGGCTCAGTGATGCTCTGGGGCTGTTTGGCTTCCTCTGTCACTGGAAACCTGCAGCGTGTGGAAGGCAAGATGGATTCAATCAAAGTATCAGGAAATCCTAGGAGAAAATGTCATGCCGTCTTTGAGCTGAGGCTTGGGCGTCATTGGACCTTCAGAGGAAGTCCTGGAATACCCTCGAGATGGCATTCGCAGTCTCCTGACTTGAACCCCTCGGAAAATCTCTGGTGGGATTTGAAGAAGGCTGTTGCCAAACGTAAACCCATGAATATTAGTGAAGTGGAGGCCTGAGGAATGGGCTAAGATTCCCCAGGAACACTGCCTGAAGCTGGTATCTGGCTATGCACCATGTTTGCAGCAGGTCATATCAGGCAAAAGGGGGCTCAACTAAATACTAAAGATGCTTCTCATGAAGGGGCTGAATAATTCGGACTCAGGGGTCATATTGTGCATATTATGAGAGAACCAGTGATTTCCTTTTTGATTACAGATTTTAGAACAGGTTTGTTTTGAAAATTGGAGGCCCAGGTGTGTGTGTGTGTGTGTGTGTGTGTGTGTGTGTGTGTGTGTGTGTGTGTGTGTGTGTGTGTGTGTGTGTGTGTGTGTGTGTGTGTGTGTGTGTGTGTGTGTGTGTGTGTGTGTGTGTGTGTGTGTGTGTGTGTGTGTGTGTGTGTGTGTGTGTGTGTGTGTGTGTGTGTGTCAGGGTGGATACCATTGGTCCTGGAGGACCAGGGGGCCCTTGCGGTCCGGTCTTGCAGTCACATTCCTCTTCCTCCACGGTAGCTGTTCGGTTCAGGGGACACTGAGGACACACAGACACATGGATTCGTACAATGTAACATTATGCGCATGACTTTTTCCCCCGGCATTGTCTGCATTTTGGTTTGACGCCAGAAAATATATCCAGTGAAATCAGTACTAATGAAATGAGCAGAACAAACACAATGAAATCCATGTGAAAGTAAAGCTCTCCATTGAAACTGTTGAAATTCTCAGAAACAGTATTTTGATTATGTGACAGCAAAAAAATTCCATTTCAATGAAAACTAATGTAATGTTTCTCAAATAGTGTTGGTAATTTTTTGCCATTTACACCAATGCCAGGGTGAAACAGCAATCAATCAGCGGTATTACAGCTGAACTGTAAACGGATGACAATTTTGATCTGTATATTGGACAATATCAGAATATCCCAGGTAGCTCACCAAGTTGTCATAAATGCTGTTTGTATCCACCAGCCCATGAACAAAATGCAAAAATTCTCAATGCTGAGAGGATATTGACGTTCATGTAAATGTTCCCACTGGCAGGCATTGCACGTCATCGTATCTTCAGAATTCCTGGCTTTGTGAAATATCTTCACCAGACAGTCACTGAAGTGATGTGGCAGGCATTATGTTATGTGTGGCATGACCTATTAACTGTAAAGCTTTTTAATAGTTTTGTTTATGTCTCAACACAGCCTGCAATCTAAATGGCCCATAAGTGACAATAAAGATTTTAAATTAGTTTAATAACTTCAGTCACGCCATATTCAACCACATTTATTTTTTCCATATGTGCCATGAGAGACTGTTGCCGTGCTAATAATGTCAGGCACTAATAGGCTAAACTAATGGCATGGAGGAAGAGTTGTAGTGTATGTGTTAACACTCACCCTCTCATCGTCCTGTAAATGAGAGAATGAGAATGAGAAAGAGAGAGAGAGTGAGAGAGAGAGAGAGAGAGAGAGAGAGAGAGAGAGAGAGAGAGAGAGAGAGAGAGAGAGAGAGAGAGAGAGAGAGAGAGGTTCACATGAGACAATAGTTTCATGCATTGTTCTTTGCATAAAATACCCACACAAATCTACATTTTGAAGCTGTTCTCTTATATCAATTGTGTCAGTTTCAAAAATCATAATTGTGTGTTGAGATTATCTTGTTGGAATAAAGCATTAGCCTTTGTTTCTAGCCTCATCATATTTTAATACATATATAAAAAAAATCAATTTGAAATCTGCAGTGAGATGTCATGGTTGAGGGTTGACGTGCAGAAAGACGTCTTTTCTGTACGTCTTTTTTTGTTATAATGGTAATGGAGGGACTTACCACTGAGTAGATCTCACACGCTGTCTCTCTTTCACTCTGATGTGGGTCGCAGTACAAGCGTAACTTCTGAAGGTCCACCTGAGATTAAAAAAATATATGATTCATGATATACCAAATTAAGATATTTGTTGAGTTTATAAGGTAAGCTGCAGAGAATAAAGAAGGCAGACAAATGTACCTGTAATACAGTATTTGTCTAGTATATCATTTCCTAGAGGCTAATAATACACATATGCTCTGGCGAAAAGTGGTATGAACATATCTTTCCACAAAAATAATGTATAATCAACTGTAAATTGGGGGAATTTAGCTTTTCAGTTGTTTTGTTTGTGCATGTATTCAATGCAAATTCTACTATTTACATGACCTCACAACAACTTTGCACTCTTCCCATTGCTTTTAGACAAATAATTAAAAATCTGATTCCTGTTTCATTGGCGTGACTTGTTGTAAATTG
Organism: Gymnoscopelus braueri; assembly: GCF_963280865.1. Taxonomy (NCBI): domain Eukaryota; kingdom Metazoa; phylum Chordata; class Actinopteri; order Myctophiformes; family Myctophidae; genus Gymnoscopelus; species Gymnoscopelus braueri. Next base: position 39,648,552 of record NC_137623.1, on the reverse strand, counting down.
TGGCTGCCAATGGCTTCCGTAAAACATTTTACACGACATGCAAACGCCTTATTAGTGGTTTCATTAAGCTTTGTGTAGATACACTGCAGTGACTTTGGTTATTTTACAATGCTATGGTTACACACACACACACACACACACACACACACACACACACACACACACACACACACACACACACACACACACACACACACACACACACACACACACACACACACACACACACACACACACACAGTTTTCAGTAGTTTGTTGATAAATGTATCGTATCTACAAATCACACTAAAATCATCACGTGAACAATGATAGGCTAATTCCACCCTGTTTGTACATTTGAGTTTAATATCGGACAATCCCAAGGTTCTTGTCAAATATTGGCATTACTGTTCCAGTGGAAGCTTGTTACCATTATGAAGCAATGCTAATGGAAATTGCAATTACTTCATGGAATTGGAAATGCTAACAAGCTTCCGCTGGGCTTTTCTCAGTTACCATAGCGTCAATTCAAAAATGGGTTTAAACTATTTGATATTTGATTTGGTGTGCGATTTCAAACCCAAATGTAACTAGAAAGACCTCATCACAACCAGTCGCTGTTTACATCCGTGTCTGTCCAGACTCATAGTGAATGAAGACTTTGATCTCTTTACCAAAAATAGCCGAGTTACAAGCTCACAGCGCGCCACAGCGTGAATTGTGGGCTTGTAGATCGGCGATTTTTGGCAAAGGTTCCCCCCAAAATAGGGATGCTGGGGTTCAAGTGCCTAATTAAAATGATTTGAGGTCACAGTGACATTGACCTTTGACCACCTACTTAGAACCAGTTCATCCTTCCAATTCAACTTTTGTGCCAAACGTCATGAAATTAACTCTCAAGGAGTTCCTGAGATATCGAGTTCACAAGAGTGGTTCAGTCATGAAGTCAGTGACCTTAATCTTTGACCTTTGACGACCTACTTTGTTCCAATCAGTTCATCCTTGAGTCCAAGTGTACGTTTGCACTAAATGTCATGACATTCCATCAAGGCATTCCTGAAATATGCACATGGTTGGGATGGATGGAAGTACAAACGGACAGACGGATGGACAACCTGGAAACATGTCTCTGGCGACAGCTGTCGTCGGCGGAGGCATAAAAAGATGAACTATGCCTTTAATGTGAAAACAGTTTGGTATAGTAATAAAGTAGAATAGAAAAGTAACGTAATGAATATTAAAATAAATGTGTAATCACAGGTATGCTGGTGTCCATTCCTCGTCTCTTAGCCACTTGTGTCTCGCCGTTGATATAAATTGGCTCCACCGGCTCCAAGGTGACTTCCTGAATCTGCTGGTCATCAAGAAAACTGACGACCTGCTGTGGCCTCACCAGAAGTCTGATCTGGTGCCACTGTCCGTCAAACAGAGACTGAGAGAGAGAGAGGGGGGACAAAATATTTAGTTCATTTCAAAGATGTTATTAATAATACAATATACGATCTTGTCTTAGACAGGTACATAGCTTATCAATATGCAACAGTTCCAGAAGTGTGCAGGTGATACATATATCTAACTGTGCAGGTAAAGAGCATAATGCATATCTAATCAATAGCAGCAATATCACAGTCGATTGTGCAAGGAGTTGAGCATACATGCAAGGAGTAATTGAGCCTCATATAGGTGCTTGTCTTGACATCCAGTCAAGTCACTGAACGCACCAGAACACGTGAGAATTAAATCCCATGAAAACCACAGTCACAACCCGTGTCCACATTCTGTTAGCCAACAGCGACAAGTGAACAAATCCTTTCAGGCATTAGTCAGGGCGGAGAGTGGCCGGTGTTTGTGGAAAAAGTATAGCGGATGTTGGGCCACTGCGGAAAGAAAGGTGTGTGCTCCAAGTCTTACATGTACTGTGGCAGATTTCCACTGCTGAAACTTAGTGGTTTAGAGAAGGAAATGGAATTCTCTGGAGTCTCCTTCTTGCATCCGTAAGATGATGTTGTCTACAGTACAACTACTACTTAACTGAATAACTAGGCTACTACTTAACCAACTCCAATTTTCACTTTCCGTAAGCTCCCGCTGTCTAACTCATTCATATCATTCATTCATGAAGTGAAGTGAAGTGAAGTGAAGTGAAGTGAAGTGAAGTGAGAGAGAGAGAGAGAGAGAGAGAGAGAGAGAGAGAGAGAGAGAGAGAGAGAGAGAGAGAGAGAGAGAGAGAGAGAGAGAGTGTGAGTGAGAGAGTGTGTGAGTGAGTGTGTGTGTGTGTGTGTGTGAAATGAAGGATAAATAAATAAAAAACTGGCATTAAAAAACTGGCATAAACCTGGAAGCCGGTTTTGAAGACCACTTTCTGCTCCAGCTGAGTGGTGCTGGTAGTGGTGAAGGTCACCGTCTCGTCCTCTCCGCTCAGCGTCACCGCGGCCTGCATCTCCCTGTCCTTGGACAGCACCCTCCAGAGGTCAAAGGGCACCTGGCTGGACAAGCCCTTCAGACGCAGTGTTGCTACGAACACATAGGACGGAGGAAGACCTTCAGGGAAGATGTCCCTGGTGGGAAGAAGATATCAGATATATTCTGCATTATTCACAAACTATGGGCCACATGGCTCGGGAGCTGTTGATTCCCAAGGCTGTTATTTACTTCAACCTAGTGTCCCTATTCCTTTTTAAAAAGTTTGTTTTCCAAAGTTTCTCCAAGCTACAAGCTTGTTGCACCTCGACGTGTTGTGACCTCGTAGCTATTTCCACTATTGTTGCGCGACGCCGACACGTGTATGACAAAGTATAAAACAGCGCTTAAGTGGTTAATAAACCTTTAAAGTGCTTTATATACAAAAGGATTAAATCAAACAACAATAAAATAAACTATACTCAATAAAAGAGATTCCAAGCTGACCCTGAAAGGACATAAAAGAAGGTTATACAGGGACAGAAACTGGACGACTAGGACAGAGACAATAAAGGAAATAAAATAGATCAAATGGAATAAAATACAACAATAATCAGATAAAATAATGAAACAAGGAGAAATAGTAAAAGCAGTAGTCAAATTCCCATGCCATTAACTGTTCTCTGAATTCAAAGATATAATGGCTGAATATTGAAGAACAGTCAACCCTCACATTATTGTCTAGCACATGGGATGAGAGCATTCTTTTTATATTTATTTCAGAATATGTTTTTCACATATTCTTGTTGTCACTGGATGTGGACAGGTGCTATAAATCCTTAATGTCCTCTTTATAATTCCCATATTAAATTATAGACATACTTTAAGCCATGCACCAATTTTAGTACTGGCAGACTCACTCACTGACTGTGCCAGTACTTTATGAATGCCAGGTCCACCCATAATATTGAGAGCTGGGACAATGTTGTACTATACTCTCTCTCTCTCTACTTTGCTGTTGATGCTGTTTGTTTTGTGAAGGCCACAAACGTGTGCCACAGAGTTTTGAAGTGTCACTGGATGGAAAACAACCTAAGTGCCTTCATGGAGGGTTTCTCAGTATTTTCCAAAGTAACTTGGTAGTTTTTGGAACGCAGCACATTTCCTCGACAGTTTGTGATTTATGAAGTTTTCTGGTTTGTTTTGTTGACCTCCTATCAGCATCCTGCTTCTTTTCACCAACACCCTTTTACATTTTATCCCCCCACCATTTCTACCTTACAGGTACTGACTCCCGAGTCCCACCTGCCTGGCTACCACTGATTTCTACAGTAGGTTAGGCAACACCGACTCCTTCCTAACTGCGACAACATTATCCCACGGGAGGAATTCTTTTCACTCTTAAATCAAGTTAACGACACAACCGTTAGGTGTTCTACTCCTACACAGGGTCTAAATGCCTCAAGGGAAGAGTATAGGAGACCACCTCCAACCACTGCAGAAGTGGTTGGAGGACTAGTTACATATATTGTATTAACATAGGCTACTCTACCATACATATTGGTTAAAATAATGTTAATTCAAATAACTCCAATACCGTAGCTTTAAATTCATGTGTTGCATTAACGTAACTTCCTAGTGCAGTAAAATACCGCTGTACTAGTAGCTGAAGTAGATCACAAACTAATGTATTTAATCTTATGCAATAAGCTATGATTTGTTTCCACATGGTTCGGGCATTAAATAACTAATTTCATCCTACAGTTACCTGGTGTTTTCTGTGATGTCCGTGGAGGTGCTGAGGGAGTAGGCCGCCTCAGACAGCAGAGATCCAGAGATCTGCTGGGCTTTCTTCTGGATGTTCATTCCCAGCAATAGCTCAAAGCCCTTCTCATCACGAGATGCCACCGGGATGCGCGTTGGACATACCGATTCTGAAAGGAGAGGTCACCATAATATAAAGCCCAGGGAGACTAAGTTCAAAATAGGCTTTTATACGGTAGAATCTTGAGTATTAATTTAACTCTAATAATGTAAAAATCACACCCAGTGTGAAGTGGGCGGTGTGGTCACAGTGGTCATCACAGTGATGGAAGAAGTGATGGAAGAAAAGTAATATTGTGGACCAACCATTGTACACCCCTAACTTTAAAAAAAACATAAATGTGTTTTTTTTAAGTGCATAGTCCTATTTATAGGGCTATGCACATGTGTCATGTTTCACTAGCCAATCACAGTCCTGAATAGACTGTGATTGGCCAATCACGGTGCAGGGTTAGGGGGGTACAATGGTGGCCAATCACAGCGCAGGGTTGGGGGGGTGCAATGGGTGGGGGGGTCCAAACCTCACATATAGGGGCAGTTTCACCGCCCAAAAAAAATGGAGGATTATATTAACATTCAGGATTTTACTATGTAGCTGGAAAGAAGCAAGCAAGGGGGGTGAAGATGAAGGGTCAGTAATAGTTATGTTTTCAGGCCAAAACATTTGAAAATTGATAGGTGTTAAAAGGCAAACGCGTCAGAAGGTGACTTGCTTTTGTGAACACGAACAAGACATGTCATCACCAGATACATGAGTGGCTCAGAGACTCTGCCTGAAAAAAACAAAAGCCTTACATCTCCCCCAGCCAAGTAGTGGTATTGCCCTTTAGGCTTGTGGTCTGCGACGCGTTGCGTTGTCTTCGACGCGTTGTGAGCTTGTAGATCTGCTATTTTTGGTTAATGTTCCCCCCAGAATAGGGATGCGAGGGTTCAAGTGGTTAATGTAAAAATTCAAAAGAAATATAAAAATTCAAAAGAAATAAAGTCACACAAAGAGCAATCTGGGGACCCAGAGCCAATGAGAATGAAAAACAGCGCCCTCTGCTGTTTGTACTATCTCACATTGGCTCTGGGACAATGACGACGTAGAACCCGTGCGCAAAGGAAACCGGGGTTTTGGTCTGCCTTCAGCTTTCACTTCCGGTGGTGCCACTATGTTTTCATTCCCACTAACAATATTTCTACACGGAACACTAACACCACTTCTCCCAGAGAACATGGATCGTTTTGGTTATAAGCCCACTTGTTTCTATGATGAAAGAGTAAGTTAAAATGTGAATATCTTTCCGTGGTTTTGTCTGCTCCACGGACGCTATTGTTAAATTAGTTTGGGTTTGTTTCGAGGGGGAAAGATCGACGGACACGTGAATCCCGCCCACTACATTTGATTGGGTAAAGCGCGGCCTGCTTCCTGATCTGAAGGCACGCCCACTTGTAGCCCAGTGCGTACATGTTATGACGAGCCTTCACGACAGATTCCAACGCAGAGCAGAATCTGTTCTTGAGAAATTACACAAAGAGTGATGTGGCTGCCCCTCTGCAGTATCTTTGAGGACCCCCTTGGGGTCCCGAACCCGCTGTTGACAACTAAAATTCTATGAGCAGGTGACGTGTGTCACCTCCCTCCTCTGGACTCTCTCCATACCTCGTACCGTGCTGCTTGTCACGAGTGTCACATGACACTTTCACCAAAGCATAAATTAAGGCTTTTCCTACTGCTTCCAGCTGCTTGGCAAATGGCTCCTGTGGTTTCTGGTTTAACCGGTGTTCCCAGTTGCTGCACCATGTGGTGAGTTTTGGTCACCAGAATATTATACTATACAACACAGCACATCTGTTTACTGTCACAGCGCCCCTTTAATGTCCTCAACCTGGCTGCTACCATCACATGGCTCTGGGTTTGGCCCTGGAGCATGTGGTGTGGTGTGGTGTGGTGTGTGTGCGCGCGTGAGTGCGTGCGTGCGTGCGTGCGTGCGTGCGTGCGTGCGTGCGTGCGTGCGTGCGTGCGTGCGTGCGTGCGTGCACGTGAGTGTGCGTGCATGCGTGTGCGTCATTGTCAGGAGTTCTGTTCACAACGCCTGAAAATAATATGCACTATGAAGGTTTCATTGAGACATAACACTACCACAGTACCAATCAACATGCACGCGGTGGCTGTCCATGTTGTTTCCAACAACTGGTAGCGGCAGGGCTCTAGGGATTGACCTTTTAGGTTGGTCAGTCCATCTGACCCTCCATCCAGCACTTTGGTCCCGAACAAACATGTCTCCAAAATTAATGGTTCGACTGCCATGGATTTGTTTTTTACACATTCATGTTCTGCAGATGAAGCCCCCCCCCCCTGCTGATTTGGGTGAGCCAATAGCCTTTCCTCTAGCACATGGGTCTTCAACAGGGGACTGGGACCCCTAGGGGGTCCTCAGAGTTACTGCAGAGGGGTCGTAAGTGTGTAAGCGTTTGATACCACATGTCAGATCTGCCTGGGTTTGTCAGTCCTGCCAGGACCCTGTGTTCTTTAGGACACAGGTGTTAAATTTGAGACACATTCATTTTAGCATATTTAAATGTTTTCTTAGTTTTTCAATGGGTTGGCTTAGTTTTGTCTCCTAGAGCCAGAAAGAACATTTTTTGCAATGTTCATATAGCATATGGAGCTATACTCTCTGGTGCCAGCCATAGTAATGAAGTCAATGATATTAGAGCCAATAGTTTAGTCCAACATCCTCTCTCACCCTCACAGAGTTTCTGCTCCATGGCCTCTCGGATGCGGTCTATGTTGGTGTAGTCCTCTGCGTACAGCACATATGTGGACGATGGCTTGTTGGCGATGGAGACCAGCTCTGACGTGGTGATCTCACTGCCCACCCCGACGGCAAACACGATGATGCCCTGAGCACGGGCCTCCACACTAGCGTCCACCTATGACAAAGTAGAGGCCGTCAGCGCTGTAAACAGACTTCTTGCAGTAGACATTTTTCCAGTGGAAGAAGTACTCAAATGTTTTACTTGTAAAAGTATCAATACCCCCATATAGAAATACTAGGCTTCTTAACACTGCCAGTAATGGTGAGAAAAGAATTATAGCCGCAGAGGAAGTGCATCAGCTACTGTATATTTGTGATAAAGGACTGTATGACAAATTGAAGAGGACTAAATTATGGTTATGTGGACCCACAGACATAAGACTTGACATTTGGCCAGGAAAGGCAAATATGTTTAAAGCATGGCTAACAGATGTTCAAACTAGCACGCACGCACACACACACACACACACACACACACACACACACACACACACACACACACACACACACACACACACACACACACACACACACACACACACACACACACACACACACACACACACACACACACAGAAATGTGAGTCACGCTGCATATTGTGCTTGCGTGTCTGTGGCAGTGATAACATTTACCACATCGTCCTGGGACTTGCCGTCGGTCACCACCACAGCGATGCGGTTCTTGACTCGGCTGCCTCTCTGGGAGGTGCTGAAGACGTGGTCGATGGCAAACTTGATGGCTCTGCCCGTCTGCAACGAAAACAACACAATCAATTCACCCTGCCGCCATCCTACCCTGTCTGGCCTTTATCTTCAGTGTAAATTAAAAAACTTTCACCAAAGCGCATGCAGTACAAAGTGCATTACATTCACTCACACATTCAGGGACGGTGGAGGAAACCACGCAAGGCACCAAGTTGCTCATTGGGAGCTGTTAGTGGTTCAGTGTAACAGCTTAAGGTTCCCAACCTTTGGTTCCCAAGCAGCCGCTCCACCTCTTGAGCCACTGCCGCCCCATTTCACGACTTAAACCCTCAATACTTTGTAAACTTGATCTTTGGCTCGGTACTAGGTCTGCTCTTTTTTTCCCTGTACACCAAACCTCGTAGCCGAAAATCTACAAGCGCACAACGTGTCGCAGAGTTTGTAAATCTGCTATTTTCTGCTAATGTTCCCACCAGAATAGGGATGCGATGGCACCGGGTGAAAAAGGGTTACAAAATCGTGGGATAAAAGTTTATGTACAAAAAAAGAATAGGGATGCGAGAGTTCAAGTGTTTTATGTTAACATATAAAAAATAAAGTCCCTGTCACACAAAGATATGGCGGCCCCCCTGCAGTATCTCTGAGGTGATTTAGATTAATGCCATGTTGTTTACCTATTATTGTTTGTTTAGAAGTATCTTAGTGCTTGGGCCTTGCCTGAGTGTTTCCTCCCAGGTAAGAGATGTCCTCTATGGCCTTGATGAGCTCAGCTCCACTTTGGTGTCTCCCTAAAGGAATCTCCAGACGAGTTATATCACTGTACTGAACAACAGCTACCTGCAAAATACACACACACACACACACGCGCGCGCGCGCGCGCGCACACGCGCACGCACACGCACACGCACACGCACACGCACACGCACACGCACACACACACACACACACTGGTCAAAGCTGGGAGTACAGAAGAGATGAGACCAGATAAAACAAGCAAGAGAAGAAAATACAAGACAAATGGCAACAATCATCAAATCCATATAGTGTATTATTTTAGTGTATTCTAAAATAATTTCTGAATACATTCGCTGTTTTTTTTAAGCCGATGAGGAATTTGAATTTCAGTGGAAGTAAATAGGTTGAATAAGCCACGACTAAACACTTCATCCTTTAACCACTGAAGCCCAATATACTTTGTTGTATGTCAAATAGCATGAATGGCCAATCTACAAACTCACAATGCATCACGATGCGACACGTGAGCTTGTAGATGTTTTTGCCAAATGTTCGCCTATTTCTGCAGAACGTTCACCTATTATGACATGTTTGGGGGGGTAGGGACGCTAGGGTTCATGTGGTTAAATGCCGTGGAGAGCAGTATATAATGTACCTACCTGTGTGTAGAGTGAACTGATGTCAAAGCTGCTGCTAATGTTCACCAGCCACCGCTTGGCCGTGTCAAAGTCTTCGAAGCCAACACTCCATGAGCCGTCCACAATATAGACCAGGTCATTCACTGCTGTACTGCAGCCTGTGTGTACACGCACGCACACACACACACACACACACACACACACACACACACACACACACACACACACACACACACACACACACACACACACACACACACACACACACACACACACACACACACACACACGCGCGCGCACACACACACACACACACACACACACAAAATGTTCATAGTTGAGGTCAGACCCATTTTAAGTGATACAGTATGTATAATCTACATTCCTGTCATAAGGCACACAGGTCAGTAAAGATGTACAGGGATCAGTTACGACACAAGAATATGGAAATATTTAATTGATTGTTCTTGAAATTAAACATTTTGCATTCAAGTGAAATATCACTGATGCATCTTCAATAGTCTTGTGATTTCTCCTACCACAAATGCCATTATTCCATGTTTCATTAATGATAGCCATTTTTGATAACATGATAAACATGCATCTGAAAAAAAAGCATGAGCTTTGTCAAGGCTAAACCTGCATGCTGTTATTCATACTTTTAGGATGTCCATGACAGCTGTGCTTACCGGCTCTAATGTCTTCGTCTTCGACGGCGTGGAGACAGTTCATCAGTAGGAACAGGATGAGACAGCGGACAGACCACAGCAACATGACTCTACGGCCAGGTTCTATAGCAACACACACTGCCCTGTGCTCTGCTCTGCTGTGCTGTGCTGTGCTGTGCTGTGCTGTGCTGTGCTGTGCTGTGCTGTGCTGTGCTGTGCTGTGCTGTGCTGTGCTGTGCCGCGCTCTCCTGTCTCGTCTGTGGTGTGCTGTGCTGTGCTGTCCTGTTTGTTGTCCTGTTGTTGTGCTGTCCTTCCCGACCTCAACTTTGCAGGACAACACCTGAAGCCAACAGACAGTTCAAGGGAGCACTTTGAAATATCAAAACATATCAATCAACGTTCTTCCTTGGTGTTATTTCTGTCTCCGAGATAACAGCTTTATTTACCGTAAGTCACGGTGAGGGATTGGACCCTGGTTGACTGGGATGACAGTGCATGTGGAAGCAAACCAAACCAAAACAAAACAAAGCGGGGGCGCCCGCTGGCCTAGCGGTCCATGCGCATACCACGTATAGGCTCTAATATAGCCTGACAGCGTGGCACGAGTTTGAATCCCAATCCCGACGACCTTTGCTGCGTGTCACTCCACGTCTCTCTCCCCCTGTTTCCTGTAAATCTCCACTATGTACTATAAATAAAAGGCAGAGAAGCCCCCCAAAAAATCTTTTTAAAAATATCAAAAAAAGGAAAGCAAGTGCTCAGGATCTCAAATGGCTTAAGACAAGCTTTCAGATACAATCAGTCTCTATAAGGAATAGTTCAGAAGTTGCAGTACATACAGTATGACAATGTTACTCAATAATTGACCTTTTTTACCCTTGACCGCCAAATTCAGACAGATATTGAGTAAGTAATATACAACGTTTTGTGTTCATGTATTGTGATATGATAATAATAATGAGTCAATTGTTAAGACCTTTATGAACAATCCTCTCTCTGTCTCTCTCTCACACGCACGCACGCAGCATCTGCAACTATGCGCATTTGTTGTGTGTGTGCGTGTGCGTGCGTGCGTGCGTGTGTGTCTGTGTGTGTGTGTGTGTGTGGTACATGTGCATGCGTGTGGTGCTAGTGTGTGTGCACTGTGTCAGCGATTCTCACTCCCAGCTCCAGCAGCCAGTCCATAAAATTGTCGTAAATAAAACAGCGTGCGTCAGACTGCTGAAGTCGTTACAATGGCAGTTTGGGCAACACAAGCGTGACACTCGGTCAAACCGCCGCATCTCTCCCTGTTTCCCTGTCTTTCATCAATACCAGTGCCTCTTTTCCCTCGCCACGCTTCCCACATCTCTCACTCTGCCCCTGTTAAAGGGATTTGGTGAGGGTGGTTGTCCCGTAGGACATGCAGCCTGCGTTTTATGTAGAAAGCTTACTGCTTTGATTTCACTGTGAAAAACATGCTTGCACCAACCGCAAGGCTGCAATGGCCACAACATGACTCTAAACATACTGCAGCAGGCAACCACTTAAGCCCTGTACGGTACTTCATCGTACGATGACAAGCGAAAATAGCCAATCTACAAGCTAGTGCTGCTATTTTCACTATGAGTGCCAAAATATGGATGGTAGGCTGAAAGAGGTTAAGAGGAACTCCCGCTTTTAGGCAGAGTTCACCAAAACACACACAAGACAAAAACTACAGCTGCCTGGGAGACATCAATGTCGGGGATGTCATGAGAAACCAGTTCAGTCAGGTCAACTCACACACTGAATTAAACTATTTTTAATGAACGAACAATACATTTATTTGGTTTGGTGATGGATGGATGGATCTGCTTTTAGATACTGTTACGTGTGTGAGTATGGAGTAGAGGTTGTGTGGCCGTGTGTGTGTGTGGGTTAATGTCAGTGTTTGTATGGAATTATGTGTGAGTGTGAGGGTTCACTTCCAGGTGCTGACCATCGCCTGATTACTGGCTGCCAATCACCACTGCTTCTGGTGATTGGGTGGAGAAGACTGGAGAAGACTATTTAACCATTTGACCTGTGAACACCTGTGATCTCTGGCAGCATTTGCAGTAATGCTGTCCACCCACACATGCACATAAAACTCAAGGTTAGGTTTAGGATGATTGTTCATTTCCTTGAGTTGCTCCGTGTGTCTTTAATTTATGTCAATATCTTAAGTTCTAAAACAAAAACCCACTTTATGTTGCATCCCCTTTTCCCCTAGATGGGGATGTAACAATACTCTTGAGGGAGCACGCTACATCTCCCTCTTCCAAATAGGGCCTTCTGAATCCCCCCATACAGTAGTACATAAAAGTAAATCACAGCTAGAAGAGGTAGTGGAGGATGTGCAGCAGTTCCTAGAAGGGCAGGATGAGACCAGCAAATGAACAACACAGACTTCCTATTAGTGAAGTACACATGTGATTGGTTCAGAATAGAAGCGTGGAGCCAATGGTTGGCATCCAGTAACTATGTTTACTGACTGAACTTGCTCTGCATATTTCATGCGTGACACTCGATTACTGTTACGTAAACAATACTCAAGTAATTACTGTACTGTAAATAATACGCTAATAGAGGTATTGTTACTTCACTGACTGAACAATAGGCTCTATGCACAGCAGCCATATTGGAAAGAAATTGGGCCTCTTCTTCTTCACAGGTGTTACCAATGATATTAATGAAGGCTCTGTTCCATTCTGGTCGCACAGAGTCAGGGTGCTGATATTGTTCATGTTGGCTCACTGCAAACACTGCTACACCAGTGGGTCTCAAAGTGTGAACCAGATACCCTCATGGTTCCTTGAGGGGGTTCCAAATGGCCCCTTACGAGTGTGTAACTCTGAGTGTACAAATGGAACCAAATGGACCGGGTCCATTTGGTTCCATTTGTACACTCTCAGACTTATGGGGGTCCTTGAAACTAAAAGGTTTGAGAACCACTGTGCTACACTAAATGGAACAGAGCCTTCATTAGAATCATTGGTAACACCTGTGAAGGAAGTAAGGACGAGGCCCAATTTCTTTCCAATATGGCTGCTGTGCATAGAGCCTATCATAATTTAGGCATTTAACAGATGCTCTCGTCCAGAGCGACTTAACAAGTGCGAGATCAGAGTAAATGGCATGAACCCCAGTCATTATGTGTCAGGGAAAATGTTCACGTAAATGGAGTGCAAAGAGAGCAATTTAGTGCTTCAAACGCAAATAAACTAGTGTACCTAGGTACAGTATAAACATCACACCTAGCATCTGTCTAAACAACATGCTATCTAGCATTTGTGTACAAGCAAATATAATATAGTAATAGCATCTATCAAAAACACATTAAGAGGGGATATATAGGCAAAGGGAAGAAGAGTGCTGGGGGTTTGGTGTAGTCTGAAGAGGTGAACGTGTTTTCAGATTGTGGTGGAAAATTGGGAGTGGGTCTGTAGTTCTAAAAATGTAAACTAACTGCAAGTGGGAGTTCATAACACAGTTTGGGGGACAGGAGGGAGAAGGATCTAGGACGTGTACTGAGCGTTGTCCAGGATGTTTTAGGGAAGGGACAAACAGACTTCCTGCGTCAGCTGATCTAAGCGAGTGGGAAGGGGTGTGGGGTTAGATCATGTCCTGAAGGTATGGGGTATGTGCCATGCCCTTGATTGCATTGTAGGCTATCACCCGTGTTTTGTACTGGGTGAGGGCAGCTACCGGAAGCCAGTAAAGGGAGCGCAAAAGGGGGGAGGCATGTTAAATAAAGCCCCGTGCTTCTATTCTCAACCCGTCACACACAGAGTGCCCTGTTTAAAGAGGGAAGTTTGCATTGCTCATTTGCTGCGTTGTCTCATGCTGCTGCTGCTGTAGAGTAGATGTACTGATACTTGACTTAAATATTACTCAAGCAGAATTAAATAATACTCATGGTGGTCCATGTGAAAACCACTGTTGTTTTTTACAACTTTATTTTCAATTTTCTGCCCAATGTAGGACGTTGCCAATTGTGTACTGTGGTCCCTGTATCTGCCAAACCCTACTTGTTGGTCTGTGGACGGGTGTAGACATTTAATCTAGACAACCACACGTCTCCTCTGATGCACATGGAGTCACCAGACACATAATGTCACCTGACAATGAGGAGTTTCACCAGAGTGCAACGTGAACAGAGGTTCACTTTATCTCCAATGTAGTTATTATTTAGTCAGTAAGCTCTTTTGTAATTGGTTCAATATTTATAAATCAGACACACTTAATCACTTTCACTTTTGAGTGTGTTGACTTATAGGCACTTTTTGAATAGCCTAAGTCAAAAAGTTCTTTTTTTGGGGCTTAATTTGAGTCATTTCTTCTTTCCTGAAAACCTTCAACATATGACTTAGGCAATCATGCTATGAGGCTAACGATATGTCAACTCAGTACACAAGCAGAACGATCTCCTCAATTCATCTCCTCCACTGTGAGCTCATGTATTCCTCCCTCCATCTGCTGTTTCCGCTCTGCCTCACTCTTTTATTTATTACATGTTTAAACGGCATATTACTAAATTACTCACGCGATTACAATTGTGGCATGTGGCAAGGTGGGAAATGAAGCAGAACTCCTCTCTCATGTTACAGTACGTTTTGTTGCCCATCGGTGTGCTCCACAAAACCGCCTGTATCAATATCACTCACATGGCCTCGTTAGGGAGCTACAGTTCTATGGATGAGTGAATGCATGTTGGCTCTTTATTAAGGGCTTGTTCATCAGTCTCATCAAGGTGCTGCGAATAGTAAGGTTTTCTTTGTAAACAAACACTAAACATTTTGTGTGTTACAGTTCAAGCAAACAAACAAGCCATGCGTGGCTCCCTGCTGGCTAAATTGGCTATTTAATGCGTATAGGGTATAGCAGGGCATATTATCATTCTGTGTCAAACAATATTTGAAAACAGCAAAACAAAGGGTATTTATTAATATAGTATATCTCTGCTGTCGGGCAGAAACCAGCTAACTCCAAAATGTTTATTTTTCAGGAAATTACAAAAACAAAACAAAAAGTGGAGTTAGGAGGTTTTGTTCATCATTGATAAGAACAGCTGAATGGACCTCAAAGCTCACAATGAGGTTGGAGGTCAAAAAGGGGTGGAGCCTGGAGTCAGCAAAACCAGCTAACTCCACCTACCTTTGGTGGAGTTAGCTGGTTTAGCAGAAAGTTTGAGGATCCAATGGAGTTAGCTGGTTCTGTCAGAAGCGCTTTTTAATACTTTCCATTGGTTCAATATGTTTTGACACACAGATGGGACAAAAATGCAAAAGCGTCAAAATTGAGTTTCTGCCCGAGAGCAACAATATCATATAATTAAATATTCAACACAGAATCAAATGTTGTATGGTCATGATTCACCTTGAGCCTGGATGGCTTGGTTGCAGGCTTAAAATAGTTTATATAAATATTTTCGGAAATCTCTATTGGAAAAGTTAATGGGCTTTCAATCTGTGGCACCACAAAATGGCTGTTGTATGTTGGAACCCAGCTCAGGACCTGTGCTACCTCGAGCAGTGGCTCTCAAACTTTTTTTTTTAATTCAAGGACCCCCATAACGCTGAGTGCACAAATGGAATCAAATGGACCCCTATGGATCTGTCCATTTGGTTCCATGTGTACACTCAGAGCGTACACCCTCAGCCCTGTGAGGGTCTATTTGGAACCCCCTCAAGCCTCAAGGAACCCTGATGGTCCTTGTATACCACTTTGAGAACCACTGGCCTAGAGTATGCCATTCAAGATCAACAAATCTTACCAAATCCTTGTAGCACTTAGTTTAAGTTAGAGTTAATGTGGCCTACTATTCTTCTACTCTAGATGTTGGTGAAGAACAGAATGAATTCACAGAGCTCTTATCTAGGGATTAATCATGATGTGTAGCCTAGCTGGTAATACAGTAGTATTTAAATAGACAGGGTCGTCCTGGTATCTTAGTATTTGTTCTTCATTGAAGCTGCAATAAGTAGTTTTTGACCACTAGAGGGCAACAAGTAATGTTTATTATTTTAACAGAGTAGAGAGAGAGAGAGAGAGAGAGAGAGGGGGGGAGGGAGAGAAAGAGGGAGGAGCAGTGAAGAGAAAGTGTGAGTCTAATACAGCATAGCTATGGTGTGCATACATTATACCATTTTGGTGAATGAAAGTGGAACTAGTTTGGATGATTCACGCTGGCTAACTGGCCAAGTCATCTACAATATTTCAATATTTCGCATGTTGCCGCATATTTCTCAACTTTCCGCATATTTCGCAACTTCCCGCAATTTCACCGCATAAAATAAAAAACTGCATATTTCATCGCAAAATCAAGGATTTTAGCTCGCATGATCAAGAGTTTTAGCCCGCATAATCAAGAGTTTTAGCCCGCATAATCAAGAGTTTTAGGCCGCATAATCAAGAGTTTTAGCCCGCATAATCAAGAGTTTTAGCCCGCATAATCAAGGATTTTTGCCCGCGTTTTTCTGGAGGGTCTAATATACTATAAACATGTATACAGGTATGTAGTGTATGTTTGTAGATACAAACTGATGTGCTTTGACGCACATCCAAATTTAAATAAATTAGCTGGTAGATATGTTTTAAGCTACAGTATATAGATTATGATATTTAAATGTTTGGGGATGTCTCCGCCGGAGGCGGAGAGTATGTTTTCGCTTCGTCCCGCTGTGTGTCCCCCCCCCCTAGCCAAGCTAACATTGGTCAAGCTCCACGTGACACGTGACAATATGTTGACACCAATGCTTTTGATTGGCTAGAGGGACGCATGACGAAATAAAACCATATAAATAGGTGTGTCACTTCAAAAAGCCATTATGTTTTTGAAGTGAGGTAAGACAGGATCAATCAGTCTTGATTGGAACAGTACCTTCCAGTACAAATCACCCGTCCGTCCGTCCGTGCGTGTGTGTGTCCCTCTGAGAACACCTAACATTGGTCAAGTTTCACGTGACATCACAATATGTAATATAAATATATAAATAGCTTAGACAGGAACAGTACTTTCCAGTACAAACAGAGATCACAGCTGAGATCACACAATGCTGAGATCACACAAACTGAAGAAGCAGCTAATCACATTGCTTCAAGAAGATTTTTTTTTAGATGACTACATATTCAGTCGCCCCTGCAGAACACCAAAAACCACGCGCATTCTACCAAGACGACAAGTTTGAAGAGTTGGCAAACCCATCAAAGTACCCTTATGGCCGCGGTGGTTTAAAAACAGAAAGAGCAAAAAACATCACACACAGAAAATATTTTAACCAACGCCTTTTGCATTGTGATGGCCGTTTTGCTAAAGATATAGACTATCTCCTGGCAGCTCAGTACATGTTGGAAGCACAACAAGTCAAAGATCAAATTCAGATATCCCTACGGCAAAGCCGTTTGATTAAAATAGCACGGGTCTGCTGGCGGAGACTTGAGCTCCGAGGAGCACATTTTCTAGTTATTCAATGTTATTATTTCAGCTTTAAGATGAGACATACAAGGTAAGACATCATAGGAGAGGCAGACAGTAGGAAAGCTGAGAGGGAGACAGTGCAGGAGAGACAGAGTAAGAAAGCTGAGGAAAGTTGAGAGGGAGACAGTGTAGGAGACAGTGGGTAAGCTGAGAAGGAGATGTTATACTAATAATTAATGCAAGTGGTGATTAATGCAGGGTGTAATAGTATAGCGTTACTAGTCCTTCTATCATAGTTCTACCGTTTGTGTCCTCTCTGTAATTCTGTACATATGAATGTCATCATGGACCAGGAGGAGGAACAAACCATTATTGCAATGAGTTGTTATTTTCTCAGAGAGTATAGCTTATATGTAGCCTATATAAAGTATAAACACCTAACAGTAACTTAGCCTATGTCACATTTCTATAAGTGAACTGCTTCAGTTTGTCTAACACATATGATCTAACACATCTTCCTCTGCAGTCCAAACAGGCATGCAGAGGAAGGCCTCAGGGACTGATCTGCACTTATAGTAGGAATTCTGTAAGAATGTAGTGAAGAGAATAAGAATAGAATATCTCAACAGTATAGGGGAAGGCATCCGTGCCAGTGGCTTTTCATCTCTCATCCTAGCTCCATTCCTCAGTGTTCTCTGTCAGCTTGGAACCTTTCTCTCAACTTCATTCAGATGTGGTCGGTTACTGCACCGACTCGCAGTAAAAAAAAAAAAGTTCAGCAATTACTGGAAAGCATGCGCATCTGTGCAGGACGTATAATTATATCTGAGCCAGGCAGTGACTGAGAGCGACAGAAGAGAGAGGCAGAAAAAAGAGACAGAGAGACAGAAAGAGTGAAGGGGAGAGAGAGAGAGAGACAGAGAGAGAGAGAGAGAGAGAGAGAGAGAGAGAGAGAGAGAGAGAGAGAGAGAGAGAGAGAGAGAGAGAGGGAGAGAGAGAGAGAGAGAGGGAGGAGCGGTGAAGAGAAAGTGTGTGTTCAGCGAAGGACCCAGATAACCCATAATCACACAGATGTATACACTTGTATATTTAGCATAGAGCTGCTCCCTGGACACACTTTACACCAAATGCCACGCTCGAACATGAACAGAGACAAATATGCATACCGGTAGCCATGTTTGAACTCTATAAAACATGGCATTAGATGGCAGTTACATCACATTGTACACTTTTCACTTTAGCTAGTGGGAGTGACATTAAGGTAAGTTATGATACACAACTATATCTATAAAATATGCAAACACAACATTCTCTCTGTTTTCAGCACATAATTTATATTAAAATATATTGAGTTACTGGGAATATAACTGATTCATTACATCTACAAATAAATCCTGAGTATGCTACCATTTCTACACTCTCAGAGATAAATCAAGACTGTTACTGTGCATTGTGTACACAGATGCATGTTTATTGTATATTTCTATTATGATAATTATAATATTATATCTTTTTTATTATAATGCTTATTTTTTACTATCACAAATAAGACACCAAATGTTACAACATGACATCTGCTTTGGGCCAGGCTATTTTATATTTCTCTGCAAAAAAGGATCCTAAATATTCAGAAATATTTCAAATAAGGCACCAATTTGCTGCCACATTTTAGACAGAATGGTGTCAGATCTAGATTAGAAACAATTCTCTCAGTGTTTGAGTTCTTTCATTGACAGTCATATTTGTACAGCAGTCATTTTATACCTGAATGGTTTAAAGTCAAACCATCAATGTCACAAACTTGCACCTGTGAGCAAAACAACACAGCTTAACTTTGACCAAATATGAATTAGTAGACATAAGAAGAACCCTGCTGAACTCTACACTGAAACAAACCAAGATGCCTTGGAAAGTGCTGTGCCAATTTGTATTATATTATTGAAATTTGGCCTAAATATGTTTAACCTTTTAAGTTACTATCACATTTGTATTTAATAAACCTGACCTATAGCTTTTAAGCTGAAGTTTATCATAGCACCAGTCACTTTAACTTACACCCCTAGTGGTGGAAAAACTACTCAAATTCTTTACTTAAAGTACCAATACTGCAATGTAGAAATACGCTACAAGTAAAAGTCTGGAATTCAAATTTTACTGGTATTTTTTTACAAAAGTATTGGTATACAAATGTACTTAAAGTACCAAAAGAAGAAAGTGCTCATTATGCAGAATGTCCCATTTCACAAGTTTTCAAATGTATACAAATCTTTTGAAAATAGCAGATCTACAAGCTCTTGTAGATTGGCTATTTTCAAATAGCCGAAATGTATAGGGCTGAAGTGGTTAATATGTTTAGCAATAATAATAAAAATCTACAAAGTTAAGTACCAGTAACTAAAGTTGTCCAATAATTGTGGTAAAAGAGAAATTGGATTAAAAAGTACAATATTTGCCTCTGAGATGTAGCAGAGTAGAAGTAGAAGTACTGAAATTTGGAAATACTCCACTAAAGTCAAAATACCTCACAATCATACATAAGTACAGTACTTGAGCAAATATACTTAGTTACTTTACACCACTGACAATAAGGGAATATTACTGTACCTTTATGATTCAGCTTGAAGGTGGCATTGATGAAGTGAAGTGTGCTATGAAGTGAAGAAGTACTATTCTCCTTATGGTCTGTAGAGGGAGTCAAAGGCACATGGAAGCATGTCAGGCAGTGCCAGGCAGCAGGTCTTTATAGGAGCCTAGAGGAGGCTGTGACGTTGCATGTTCCAAGTGGAGACTCTGCCCCTCCTGTCCATGACTGGAGGGAAATACATGAATGAGTTTGTTTTTTGTTTTTTATGAAGAAAGACAGATAGATGGATTACACCGATTAGACAGACAGGCAGGCAGGCAGGCAGGCAGGCAGGCAGGCAGGCAGGCAGGCAGGCAGACAGACAGACAGACAGACAGACAGACAGACAGAAGTGGTGGAAATAGTACTCACATTTTTTACTTCAGTAAAAGTATCAAGCAAAAGTATTAGTATCAAAATGTACTTAAAGTACCAAAAGTAGAAGGTAGGCCTACTCATTATGCAGAATGTCCCATTTCAAGTTTTCAAATGTATAAAAGTATTTTGAAAATAGCCAAAATGTATAGGGCTGAAGTGGGTAATGCATGTTTTGTAATAATAATCAAAATCTACAAAGTAACTATAACTAAAGTTTTAAAATAAATGGTGTAAAAGTAAAAATATTTTGATCCGAGATGTAGAGGAGTAGAGGGAAAAGTATTGGAAAATTGGAAATGCTCAAGTAAAGTACAAATACCTCAAGATTGTACTTAAGTACAGTACTTAAGTAAATGTACTTAGTTAATTTCCACCACTGACACAGTGACACACATCCCGCAAGGGAAATTCTGTTGCCAAGCCAATTATTTTAACCTTAATAAATCTTTTGAAAATAGCAGATCTACAAGCTCACAATGCGTCGCAATGCGACACATTGTGAGCTTGTAGATCGGTTATTTTCAATGGCAAAATGTATAGGCTAATAGGGCTGACGTGATTACTGTATGTTTTGTAATAATACATCTATAGTAACTACAGTTTTCAAATAATTGTAGTGGAGTAAAAGTATAATATTTGCCTCTGCGATGTAGTGGAGTAGAAGTAAAAGTACAGAAAATTGGAAATACTCCAGTAAAGTAAAAAATACCTCAAAAGGTATAGTACTTGAGTAAATGTACGCAGTTACTTTCCACCACTGACTGCTGACAGTCGCTGCCCCAGCACACACACCCCCAGCACACACACACACACACACACACACACACACACACACACACACACACACACACACACACACACACACACACACACACACACACACACACACACACACACACACACACACACACACACACACAGAGTTTGGTAACATAACCACATAATATAGTGAACTGAAAGCAACCATCGCCCCCTGTTGGTGTTTCATAGTGACAACATTTGCTTATTTTTTTCCTACTTTTTTTACAGATGACTTCTCCCTGAATAACAAATTATAAGTTTGATATGCCATATGACATTAGCTTATTGGATTTCCTGCAAACTCAATATTTGGAATCACCATTTCCTATTTGCACATTTTAAAAGATTTTGAAGAATTTTGTCTGTTTTTTTTATTTCACCACAAGCTTGAAGAACATGTTTTTCTGTTCTTTTGTAATGGTAAAATTATGTCAATTCCGGGTCTACAGGACAGTAGAGTATAGTCTACTCTTCATCCTGTCTGTATTGTTTTGTTTTTGTTTTCCCTAATCCGTTATCACACAAGGGCAGTACTGCCAACTGAACTACAGGCTCAAAGTTCACTTGGGCCCATATTTTCTGTGATAACCATAAAATACTGTTCTCCATTATAAAAACAGGACACACTGCAGTCAAAAGGTTTCATAAAGTATGCAACATGACCCCACTCGGCCGTTGTGTTAAAGTTGAAAGGGGGTCAAATGTAACCTATAATTTACCCTGGCGTCCCTATTTTGGGCAAATTATTTTATTAGCAGATGTAAGCTTGCGAGCTTGTAAATTGGCTATTTTGGCTATTTGTCGTCCAACCAAGTATAGGGCTTAAGTGGTTAAATAATAAGTTAGGTCATAAAGAAGAAGAACAACAAGACGCTAGAGGAAGAAGTATTATAATGATCAAAATCGGATAACTATTCCTACTGAACAACCATATATCATGACTATGTCAAAGTAAAATGCATTTTATGTAGGTTTAAAGGGTTCTTTTTGTGAGACTACTTTTAAAAGTAAAAATGTTGTTATTAATTTTTATTATTAATTTGTATATTTAACATAATATTCAGAAGTATTCTACTATGTGTACTGCCTTTTGATTACTGTTCCATAATATGCCTATTACCCATTATCATAGAACTTGTTCTTCAGCCTTTTCAAATGTAAATATAACATACACCAGTTATGTCAACTTAGGAATTTGCTATCATATAGCAGTGACTGACAATCTAGGATTTGACCCTTGGCAAATGATTCAAATTCAGTATAATTGGAGCTATAAATCATTTGACTAATGTTGAACAATATTTAACCATTTCGTACTTTGCTGTAGGCCTATTTAGTTTCATTTTCATATGCACATTACATATAAGCTTCCAGGCCACATGCTTTGTGACTATGGAGCATATTCGACCTGTCTGACTCACTCTGGCTGAGATCACATGTTGATGTGTGCGCCAGACCTCTAAAACAGAATTACAGATCTGATGGCAATGAATACAGTAGTAGGCTGGCTATCCGACCACAGTCACATCACTATATGCATTTATTATCATACATTTCCCGTTATCTGGGTATTCAGATAAACATTGCATGTTAATAGTAATAACTGGTGTAAATGGGGCATCTGTGTCTTGATAAATAGTCCTAGTGACAGTTTTGTTGATGTATAATTGGTTGAACAGTGGCTCAGGTTGCGAGCTTGTAGATCTGCTATTTTCTGTGCTATTATAGTGTGAATACTTTGTCTATCATTGAAGGGAATGTGAAAGATCCCACTCATAGATTCATGACGATCCTGAAACCATAGTAGACCTTACAAAACTGTGGAATAACAGCTATACAAAACAGATTGTTCACTGCGAGGTCCAGTGATGGTCTGATACAACAGGGTGAAAGCCACTTGATTAAACTGCCTGAAATTCAAAAATATTCCTCAGAAAAACAGTTGTCTCATTCAGAAGTTGTATCATTGTAATTAATTGCAAGTTTTATAGGATTGACCTTTTTCTGCTTGACCACTATATGTATTCACTCACATGCATACTGATATTGGCCAGAGCCTATATTCTACCTTTGATGCCATATGCTGTTTTTTTAATATATATATATATATATATATATATATATATTTATTTTTTACATGTATTGATGGGGAACTTTAGCACAGTTGTAGAACTCAATGGCATTTGTTTTAGGACTTTGGTTGTCAAAGTGGGGTCCTTGGGGGGTGGGGGGGTACCAGCATAGAGTTATAAGGGTACCAGGGGATTCCCAGCAAAACTAGTTAATATGGCGTCACTGTCATTTTAACCACTTTAACCATATTTTATAAGTTGGCTATTCCAAGATCGCAGATCTACAAGCGCATCACTTCGTGCCATGCCATGAGCTTGTAGATCTGCTATTTTTGAAAAATCCTGGCACAATTCTTTTTTTTGAGACAGAAGGCCCACAGCCCCCCCCAAAAAAAATCATTTTGGGGTCCTTGATATGAAAAAGTTTGAGAACCACTGGACATAGGTCGGAGTAATAGGTCCGGTTCTGTTTAGGACCCAGCCTGGGCCTCGGGCCAGTTCAGTCAAGACTGAGGGGGGAGGAGTCAGTGGATCATGATTGACGCCCAGTGGAGAGAGCAGGAAAAAACTACAGCCCTGTCGCCGCTACACTGTGACTATTAGCTAAAATAAAACACTGTAAAAACGAATAGGTATTTATGAGTATTCGGCGCTACGAGGCCATGCGATCGCGCGAATAATGCCTATCGATCCGTGATTGACACCCGATCGCCTCTCGCGTCGAGCTGATAATGCTTAAAATGAAGCTGCCGATGAGAACGGGCGAGGAAGGAGGAGGAGGCGGCGGCGGGGCCGCCGTCTACTTGTCGGAACAACTCGATCTAGTGGAAAATCTCCCCGGAGGAATCGGTTCCTCCTCGCGATCGGCGGCCGACGACAGGCTCCGGGAGCCGATCGCCGGACGTCCCGCGGCGGCGGCGGATCCGCCCCGGCTAGACAAGGAGACGGTGTTCTCGTGGTTCGGCCTGCGCCTCGACCCCGCCAAGCGGATCGAGTTCATGTGCGGGCTGCTGCATATGTGCCAGCCGCTGGAGCTCCGCTTCCTGGGCTCCTACCTGGAGGACCTGGCCCGGAGGGACCACCACGTCCTGCGGGACGCGGAGATCCGCGCCAACAGCGCCAACGGCGACATGGGGATCCTCCTGACGGACGACGTGATCGGCGACCCCGTGGTCCGGTCCAAGCTGCTGGTGTGCCTGTCCCTGCTGGGGTCGGACAGCAGGGAGTGCGCCCGGGTCCTGTTCAGGATCCTGAGCCATGTCGACCCCGCGCTGTTCTACAAGAACTACGGCTACCCGCTCCCTCCGTTCAGGGACCACCGGCCGTTCATGGACCGGAGGTCGGAGCAGCACTGCGGGGGGTCCGGCGGCGAGGCGGCGGCCGGCGGACCCCTGGAGCAGCTGGCGCTGCTCTTCACCATGGCCTCCCTCCACCCAGCCTTCCCCTTCCACCAGAGAGAGACGCTGCGGGGCCAGCTGGACAAGGTGGACCTCCTCCTCGCCAAGGAGGAGGAGGACCGCCGGCGGCACAACGAGCTCACGTTAGCCGCTCAGGCCACGGTAAAAAAAAAAAAGTCCACGGTTTATAATTGTAATGAACGACTGAATGAATGTGCACAACTTGAACTTTTTTTGCACTTGACCCTACCCGGGTCTAGACTCGATAGCATAGCATGAATACCAAAACGCTCGCCCCAAAACACAGTTGCTCCGCCGGGGCAAATCCGGCGACCTCGGAATGGTTGCCACCTATAGTGTTCCTAAACGTAACCTCAGTAAACTATGCCTAAACAGTACTGTGTTCTACCGTGTTACGCTATATACGTAGTATGACGTGCAGAATTGGAAAAAAAAAACGTAGCCCTCTACTAACCATTTCATCCCTTGACCACGCATGAGCGTATCCATGACAACGCGCAAAAAAAACCTAGAACACACCACTGCCTAAATCTAACCTTATTCCCAAACGCGACCTCAAACTATGCCTAAACCTAGTTTTATTCATAAAACATAACCTCAGTAAACTGCCGAAACCTAACCTTATTCCTAAACCTAACCTCAACTACGCTTAAACCTTAACCTTATTCCTAAACTCAAGCTCAGTAAACTATGCCTAAACCTAACCTTATTCCTAAACGTATCCTCAGTAAAAACTATGCCTAAACCTAACCTTATTCCTAAACTCAACCTCAGTAAACTTTGCCTAAACCTAACCTTATTCCTAAACATAACCTAAGTAAAACTATGCTTAAACCTTATTCCTAACTTAACCATAGTAAAACAAATACAAGAACCGCTGGGGGCGAGCGGTCCGCGGAAAAAATGGGGGCGAGCGTGTTTTGGGGCGAGTCTTCCGGTTACCCATAGCATTGCTAAGCTAGCGTGCTATGTCTGTGTTCAGGAGACGACCTTTCTTGCAGGCAGGCTAGCATGTTATGCTAGCATTGCAATGAGCTTACATAGCTGGCTAATGTGCTAAGCTAGCAGCTACAGTTAGTGAGTGAGTTCACGAGTGTGTTTCCGTGGGCATAATGTGGGGCGGAGGTTCCCGTTATGTAACGGTGTCCATGCTGTCCGCAGTGGTGGAAAAAGTACTCATACTTTTTTACTTAAGTTAAAGTATCAATACTGCAATGTTGAAATACTCTGTTACAAGTGAAAGTCCGGAATTCAAACTTTACTTGAGTAAAAGTACAAAAGTATTGATCATGTCAAAATGTGCTTAAAGTACCAAAAGTTTCAAATGGCCAAAATGTAGTGGGCTGAAGTGGTTAATATATGTTTTGTAATAATAACAAAATCTACAAAGTAATTCAAGTTGTCGAACATTTGTAGTGGAGTAAAAGTGCTGCTATATATTAAATATTTTAGCTGGGGATGCCTTGGAACCCCCTCAAGGACCCCTGTGTACCCTCCTTGGACCCCACTCTGAGAAATACTTATATAAACTGACTGCATAGCATAGGAAGTTGATATAGTAGTTGGCAAAGACACTTGAAGTAACACTTGAGTTCACCCAAAGGCATTGTTGCCCCCCTTGTGGTCCAGAGCCATTGAGCCAAGTGCACCTTGTTGATATGATTGGCAGTGAGGATGGTAAATTAATATATATGCCAGCTTAGAGCTATATTAGTTATATTGTAGTATTTCACCTTTGTAATATAGTGGCAGTACTCTAGAGTAGTTATTTTTATTTTTTAAAGATATTTTTGGGGGCTTTTATGCCTGTATTTATAGCGTTCAGTGGAGATTGACAGGGAACGGGGAGAGAGAGATGGGGAGAAACATGCAGTAAAGATCGTTGGGAACGGGACTCGAACCCGCAATGCACTGTCAGGCTACATGGGTGCTCGGACCGCTAGGCCAGGGATTCGGGCCTAGAGTTGGTTTTCTAAGTGGGGTCCTTGAGGGGGCTCTCAGGGACACCCCAGCCAAATGAGAAGTAGTTTCATTTAATTATAATTAAGTTCACCTCAAATTATCACAATACAAAAAGTATACTCAATGTTTCAAATCATATTTGGGTTTCATGGCATCTGTGACATGAAAACCCCTATATGTGTTGTAACAATAGCAGCAGGTGTTTTACAAAGTGAGGTGCTATAATAGTCAATTAACAAGTTACAACAGATTCTGGTCTCGGTTGGGCCGTGAAAACACAGATTTAACTGTTTTTGTGAATGATGCCAAATACATATTTTATTGTTGTGAACGTCAGGTCAAGTTATTTAAAAATAGAAATGGAAAGCAATCCTGGGAATGGCATGTGTGAAATGTCTGTAGTACACATGGAGAAGGGGGAACACGTTACCTTAAAGTAATAGTGCCACAGGCCTTTTTCCTCCTTGATGATGACCCCTGGCTGGTATAATATGTACCATTGTTTTTTCGTTCTCCAAAAGTGTACATTTAAATGTAAAAGCTCTATACATTAAATATGACTTTTTTTACCGCTCAACTGACCACCCCACCTGTTTTTTTAAAAACCTTTTTACAAGTGTAAAACAATATATACATTATAGTATTGATAAACTTTTTCAGAAATGGACATATTTATTCGCCAATGGTAAATTGTGTATTCTTTGTTAGTAGTGAAGTGACTTTATAAATTACAATGTGTAGTTTTGTTAGACCAGACAGCTATCCATCTTTGGCGAAGATTAGAGGTCCTATTCCTTACTTTTGAGTGGAGCTGCTACTTGATACCATAGACATCCAAGAATTGAGATAAGGAAAACTAAAGTTAGCTCACCATTCAATATGTAAATGCATAATAAAAGGCATCCACAAGTTATGTCTGACTCTTGGAAAGTAGGAAATAAAATTCCCCCAAATCTGCACTAGGCCTATTTCTTTAAATAGCTTACGTTCCACATGGTACTTTGATGTGCCATTCTCTCCCATACAAAGAGGAAATTGAGAGAATGGCACTATTAGGACTACTAGGCTTTAGCCTACTTTTCATACGATGTTCTCCATGGTCCTAGTTTACCATTAGAGCCTTTGAAAATGGGCAGAGAGGTGCTTTGAACACAAATAGGACATGTGTGAGCACTGCACCACCCCTGTATGGGAGGGCAATATACAGTATACACTCACTGTGGAAATATTCTGTACTAGCTTTCATTTCCCTTTCTGTGAAATTCAACTTTTTGCTGTATGTAAAGAAACCTTATTAGAATGCTTTTAGCACTGTTTACTGTTTACATATATTGTAGTTGATGGGGTTTTACTAGCAATGCTACATAATAAATTGGTTAGCCACATGAACGCTAGCATCCCTATTCTGGGGGGCGAACATTCGGCGAAAATATCAGGTCTACATATGCTCACAACGCATCGAGGCAGCCATCTTCGCTTATACAGCTTTGCAATGACTGACCGTTGATCTCCTTCTAAAAAGAAGTGATCTACAAGTTCACAAGACTTCACAATTTCTGCATTATAGCCTACTGTATATAATGAGATACCCAAAATAGAGACGTCTATTTTATGTTATTAATTGATGTAAAATAACTAATACTATCAAACCTACCTTTACATCTAAATCTGAAAATAAATATTATTTAGAAATGTATGTCTATTTTTACTACATAGTAGTAGTAGTAGTACATACACGGCTGATCAGAACCCTACCATCATTTATTTTGCCTAGATCATTGGGGAAAGTAGAACATGTGCAAAATAATAATCTGCTCGGACACACACACACACACACACACACACACACACACACACACACACACACACACAATCCCCAACATATCCCCAATGGTACAGTAATGGAAGTCGTTGACCGCTAAGTTTATTTTTTGACTGTACAAAAGGCCAGCGCTGCATGTCGTCTACTCTCTATCAAACTTGTAATGGGCGCTGCGGAAATGTCACGTGTCACAGGCTGTTGCTTTTGTTTGTCCTCCAGAAGGAAGTCACTTTTAGACATCTGCTAAAGCGCTGAAAAGTTCCAAAGGTGTTTGGGCTGAAAGGGACACTCAAAAAGTTGAGCTTCGTTTCTCAATCACAAGTTAAGCTCTATACACTTTGTTGTATGACAAAATGGCAAACATATTTTTTGTTGTCATTATAGCTTAAGGTTTTTTTATTTCATACTTGGCAGTTATATATGAACATTTAGAGTATCAATGAAATAAAATGGGGAAAAGAGGATAAACCCTTGTTCACAAGAGTACCCCTCGGTGATACTTTAAAGTGGTCCCCGCCGACATACAAGGAATTAACGCCATTGTGTGTCAAAACAATCCAGGTCTCCTCCTCCTACGCCTACAGACTATAGAAGCCAACCTTAGCCGCTATCGGTCATCTTGCACTCTGGGAAGGCAAGGCAAGTTTATTTGTATAGCACATTTCAAAACCAGGCAGAGGAGGGGCGGGGATGGGAACATAAAGTCTTGGGAGGAACTCCTGAGAGCTGATCTGGATTTTGACATCATGCTTTAAAAAAGGAGGGGGACATGAATGAATATTTGTCTTGTTGATACTTGATAGTAATTAAAATCACATCCAAATGACAAACTGTGTTTGAACATCTAGGGTTACCACTATCATCAATAAGATAATTAGCATTAAATACAAATGCAATGTTGTCGCAATAACCCCTCTGTCAGGAGAGAGAGGCAATGGACATGCAACTTGTGGATTATAGCTTTAAAATCTATTGGGCTATTCTTCTGCACCAGAACCACATTTTCCTTCACTTTCCCTCAAGATTGCTTGTTAGCAATCTCGGCTAATCATTTAGCTTTTGTTTTACAGATGACTATTTATTCTCTGGGGTAATGACATGGACTAGTTAAGCGACTTTGTATCTAGAAAAGTGCTATATAATATAAATTGCATGTATTATTCTTACTAGTTGATGGGTTGTGAACCTTTAAACTTAAACATAACACTGATGTATTCATATTTTCATGCGAATGAATGACATTTATTTACCCAATATTTATTCTCCGCTCCTCTCCTCTCCTCTCTGTCCCTCCCCTCCACCCCCTCCACCTTGTCGTGGCAGTATAATTGACAGTAATTGTGTTTCGCCTCCAGCAGCAGCAGAAGGGCCAGAAGACAGACTATCTCTCCCTGGGTTTGGGCTTGGGCCAGCATTCAGCATCTCAGGCCCCCGGCCAGAGCAGGCGGTCCAGTCACACACCACCCAGCCGCAGGGCCACGCAGAGAGAAGGTATGTCGTTGCCACTATACTACTTCACAGCTAGATTAGCCTCGATCTCCAGGCTTTTATTGTTTAGTTTTGCTAAAAAATAAAAGCCTGGACCAGTGCGTCGGTGTACCCGGTATGAGTGTTAATTTCCCCAACCAACCAGAGTGCAGTGGGCGTCGCTCGTAATGTTGTGTTAACGGGGCGGGGGTTGACGGACAGATCGGTGAACCAATGGGATCAGGCGCAGTCTCTCTGCGCCTCTATACACCCGGCCCTCTATACACGAAATCAGGAGCGTTGGTGCAGCCTACAGCTAGATTGACTCAAAAGCAGAGCAGTATGTAACTTATTGCCATTATAAAAATGCTCCAGTGGAGAATTACAATTTGATCGTGTTATAATTTCATAAAAGATAAAAAAAATCGTTTTAGCTTTTTCGCCATTTACTATCAAATTCAGTTGTAAGCCCCCCCCCCCCCCCCCGTATGTTGTGGTCCCAGTCAGCCAACCCCCACTGTTGGTCTGGGGAGTGTGCAAACAATCACATGTC
Source organism: Gymnoscopelus braueri (assembly GCF_963280865.1). Lineage (NCBI taxonomy): Eukaryota > Metazoa > Chordata > Actinopteri > Myctophiformes > Myctophidae > Gymnoscopelus > Gymnoscopelus braueri. The sequence continues at coordinate 39,618,283 of NC_137623.1, read as the reverse complement.
TCCTCCAATACACAAGAACTCACCAGCCACTTCTTTTCGCCTGACGGCGAGGAGTTACAACGAAAACGAACGCATAACGGAGGTTCATGCTTCCTTCCCAGGTTCCCCTCCCCACTGTACAGGCACCAGCAGGAGTCGGTAACGTAGCGACAATAACATGGCTGGCTTCATACCTGTGAACAATGGCAAATATGTTTTGCGGTGCCCGGCCAAGCCAGAGGCACCGCTGTTGGGAATTGAACACGGGTCCTTCCAGTTCAAATGTTGTCCACTGGAATGAGGCAGGTGTATTATGTTCTCTACAAAGAACATATTACATAGCTCACATTTGACCTATAACTACTGGAAAACGAATAAAGTTAGAAAGGTATGACACTTGTTTTAGCTGTCATTGTTTTTTTGTTATAGGAATATGTTTTTTAATCCAAACTTATTTTTTTTATATACATTTTATAAAATGTGTAATGTGTGAAATGCACATAGATACTACTACACTACTTTGAAGGAATTTGGAAACCGCCATTCGTTTCTCTGCCAGCTAGTTTTTGATCCAGGGGTCTTGAAAATGCCAAAAGTGAAGGAGAGGAAGACATGAATCAGCCAAGTCAGCATGAAACTACCCATTTTTATAATGTGATTTATGAATATTCTGTAGGGATGGGCAAGATTACTCTGTTCCTCATTCACTCGTAGAAGACATTCAAATGGATCTGTGAGAGATGGATTTTCTTTTAGCCTCACTAGTATCAGGACTCTGAGGATAGCAATGTTTGTCAGTCGGTCAAACAAACACTTTGGTCCTAAACAATATGGCCCATGGCCTTTTGTCTAGCCTAGCGCCAGGCCAAATTTCCCCTTTCACACACGGTAACTCAAAATCCAATGGGCAGATTGCCATGAAAGTTTATTGATGCTTCCCGGAAGATGAACCACAACTATTTAGTTAACCCTTTACTCTAGTGCCACGTAAAAAAAAATTGCCCAATGAGAGCTTCTTCTGCTCCAAGGATGGAAATGTCAGTCAGTTCAAATCAGTGTAGTATAAGGAGCAGCACTTTCTGTAGGGGCCACTAGCGGGCCTTTTTAATACTCTTACTCTTGTTTTATTTGAACCAATTTATAATTTAGACCAGTTTTAATTCGATATGTTGATTTTACTACGCATGGCAAGGTAACTGCGCAATGGAAACCTACCAACGTGTAATTTTGCTATAAGATTTTCATATTAAAAATACATTTCTCTTTGGCATTGAGGACATTCAACGATTTAGTTATCTAAACCGGGAGCAGATTCAGTATTTCATTTTCATTAGAACATAATCCATGACTATTTCTGAGAAAGAAGATACTAATACTAATGGCTTATACTAAAATACTAATGGCTTACCGGAATTGAATTCTGGGATTTGTATTATGAAAACAAATGTTTTCATAATACAATGTGACCAGTCACCATGTGACTTCCATTTATCACATGGTGTTAACATTTTAACTTCACATTTTAATAACATGATCACGCTGGAACTAAATTGATGGTCATATAGGTAAATTATGGCTCTATTATACTTCCAATGCATTGTTTGAAGACTAGGAGTATAGTTACGTTAATGGGTTATAAGTTAATGGGTTTGTATACAACTATGGCAAAGCACATCCCCGATATTTTAGATAGAATAAAACCTACGCTGATTAGTTTTTAAACTAGTTTTCTGTGTATACTGTATACATACATCTACAGTATTACTGTATGGTTAACATGTCCAGAGATGGCAATCTCTTTTAGTCATAACATGTATTTTCATGAAACAAAATGTTTTATTTGCATGTGGTACTAACTAGTTTGCGTGTGTTCCTTCCAGCGGTGCACATAGAGAGAATTGTACTGAGGAGTATCTCTCGCAGCAGGGCAGACAGGGAATACAATTTTGAGGTAGGTACTACAACACACACTCACTCACACACTCTCTCACACACACACACACACACACACACACACACACACACACACACACACACACACACACACACACACACACACACACACACACACACACACACACACACACACACACACACTTGCCTTCATTACATGGTGGTCCAGAACTTCACCCCCCCCCCCCCTTTCCAGAGGTCCCACAAGGCTGAAACAAATCTGGGAAGTTCAACTTCTGTTCGTTAACATAAATATCACTCCAAGCTCTTTATTGAAGGATTTGTGATTACACTAATGTGGAAACAGGCCATGCTGTTCAGATTTGTTGATGTTTTCTCCATTCATCCTGCCATTTTCGCCATTTACAAAGCATGTGCCTTTGCATACCTGTCATCTCAGAAATGACTGAGTTGACTTTTAAATATTATTTCAAAAACCAGTAACCTACCGTGACAATAGGAGGGTACTTCTGGATGATGTCGTCACTAACGGGTGTGTCAGAGTCTTGTACACTGGTACGTGCATCTCTGTCTGCTAAACCAGGCATGTCCAACCACATCTGTGAAGATGTATATATTCAATTTATTAGATTAATTGATAGTGAGTCCTTAGTTATAAAAAGAGAGCCACAGTAGATTTTAATCAGTAGCACAGTGTAAAGTGTAACATATACTTTAAATTGCAGTATGATGTATTAGTACTTTAACACATAAGATTGAATAACATTCAAGTTTGACATCAGGAAATAAATGTTATTCTGAAATTGTGTTATTGTGTAATTCCCCAATGTTGCTAGTATCTGTCAATTCTGAGCAATCATTTAGATATTTCATTTAATGTGTTCAGGTGCACATAGCAGGTGACTTTGCATACCTGTCATCCCACAAATGCCCGAGTTGACTTTTAAAATATTATTTTAAACCCTAGTCACATGCCTTGACAATCCAGAAAGAGAATGTGACGTCACACTGTTTTGTTTTAATAGTGCAGACCTCACAAGATGGCGCCACCTGTCCATTGAACTCAATGGACTCACTCTTGATAGGAGGTGAATTCTGGATCATGTCATTATACCTGTGGATGTGCACACCCAAATTAAATTATGTGTAGACTTGACTTAGTTGGGACTGCAAAGTCTGGCACTCAATTAATTTTAATATACCAACCCAACCGAGGAGATAATTACATGAGAACAGTACAATTGAAAAGCCGACAATTGATGAGACTGTTTTTTAATTAAAGCTTCTGCGCTTTATTGACCACACACACCCCTACATTTTGGTTCACCAAGTCTATGGTATATCGGCTGTGTGCCCAGCCTTGGGTTTGCTGCTTGCTATGTGTTCAAAAGTCCTTTATAACTTTGCACCTTTGAGCCAGTGTGTGTGTGTGTGTGTGTGTGTGTGTGTGTGTAAAGACGGATTACAATTGGTAATTGGAAACACCTGCGAATCAATTAACCATGGCACTGCTCTGAGTCACTCCCTGTGGCTCAACCTTGGAGTGCAGGTCTCCACACGGCCTGCTCAAGGAATCTGCCGCCGGGGGGGGGCAGGACAGTGCAACTGTTGGCATTTGTGGTGCCCCGTATGGGCTTTGGAGGTGCGCTCTGTAGAGGCCTCTCAACTAAACATGCAACTCCAATTTGGGTATGATTAGATGTTCCATTCACGATACTTGGCATTTTTTTTGTAAGAAACAGGGCCTGCCCACACATTTGTTTTAAGGCAATTACAGGCAAATTGTCATTTGTTCCAGCAGTTTTCAGCAACAAACAGTGACATCACATTTCTAGCATTTGTGTAACCCTATGGGTGTAAGTAATATTGCTTTTGGCTCTGTGTTGTTTAGAGGCCCCTCAATGTGTGACTCAAATTTGGGGCAGATCAGACACAGCGATTTGTGGCATTGGCCCTGTTCCAAAATCCCCCCTTACAGACTCAGTGACTTAGACGCGCGTTCATGTGAAGTCTATAAGGGCTTAAGGGCTGTCCCATTGTCAAATTGTTAAGTCAGTGAGGGCTCTGGCAGAGTCCTTTTATGCACCCTGTCCGTAAGTCTGCATCGGTGCAGCCTTTGCCTAAGGGAATTACCCACAATTCATAGCATTGTAACGTTAAATAAGGGGATACCAAGGAAATCCTTCTAACGTCAATCATTAGGTATGCAAATTGGTCATGCAGCCCTGTTAGAATGTCGACAAACAGCAGTACTTTCTCATCGTTCTCAAAGAGAGTCGGAGATGTATTTAGTAAAAGTGAGAGACATGAGATAAAAAAAAATTAAACTAATGTACGAACCCTAATCTAAACAAATTAAAATGAACAGAATATCCTAAATATAATAATAATAAACCCTCGCAGCCTGACGGTAAATGTAAGGGCAGTAAGAGTTTAAACAAATTATATAGCGTCATGAATGAAGGACTCAAATTGCTGTCCCATTCCTTTTATACCATGTGGAGCCCTTGCAGTCTCTCACACTCAAGCACATACCCAGTGACGTCACTTAAATGGACAGGAGGCAAAAACATTATCTCCGCCTCACCGGCCGTTCTGGCCTAGTGGCGTTTCTGCCTGTGTTGTGTGGGTGTTGAAATACCTGCCAAGCATTTAAGCATTGCACTCTATGAGTCACTCGCGATGGCTCGACTCAAAGCAGTCTTAATTGGATGAGATTTCACAAAAATGCTAATAAACGAATTACATTTGGCTTCCTCACTCTCTACATATAGTCTAGTCTTCGAATAGTCCATGCACATGTGCAAGTTCAGATCGATTGGTCAACCTACTGAGGAGAAAAGAAGGACAGAGGTTTTAAGGATAGTACATGGTAGGATAGGATAGTAGGTTTAAAGGTGCTGTAAGTGATTTTTTTGTTTTGTTAATGTAAGTGTTAAATAGCTCTGTATTCCCATTATAATGATTGGTACTGGAGTGTTCTCCCAGTCTCTCCAGCTCTCCTGGTCGGGTACCAATTTCATCCAATCAGGAGAGAGAACTCATACAGGATAAAGAAGGGAAATGGGAAGTGATGAACCAAAAATTTTAAATGGCAGTCAAAGTTTTAACCTGCACACTATAAAGTTGAAGCTTTATATGGGTTCTCTCTCCTGATTGGATGAAATTGGCAACCCACCTGAAAATGTTTCCTGTTTACTAAATAGCTCGAGGAAATGAGAGACTCCTGTGACCGAACAAACACTTCTATTGTAATGAGTATCATCAGATTACCTTTTAACCAAAAAGGAAAAAAACACTTACTGCACCTTTTTTTTTGTATCCAAGCCTAGCAACGGTCCAGAAAAAAATGAAAAAAATAAAATAAACATTTGATATATGAAGAAAAGAAAGAGACAATAATGTATTCATAATTTACTGCCTTTTGGTATTTGCAAAAATGGTGTTTACTCTTTTTTCAGATGTGAAGCACCTCATGAACCTGGCTTCTAACTCACTCTTAAGAGTTTTATATGTCTGCTTGCTTTTCTGGGTGGCTGGTTAGCTAAAACATGGTTCAGATGGGCTAACTTTAGATCTGTTGAACCGGTCATTATTTATGTGAGAATGACCTACACCACTAAAACGGCTGTACAATTGCGAAACGAGCAAATTAAGGGTTGTTGTCGAATATTTAACCCAAATGTATGCCTTTGAGCTACATTGTGGACATAAACACTTGCGGAGGAGCAACAGGGAGACTATGTAAGAGTGGTGCTTCATGTCTGCAAGCTTATATGATATATGTGCATAAGCATCAGCATAAGATCACTGTTCTTTTTGTCACGATATGTATCTGTTTGACGCGAAGAATCATTGCAGAATTACAAATTGCAGAATCGCAATATAGTGAAGAATCGTAATCTTATTGTATCATGATACAATGGAATTGTGATGTTGCTGTTGATTCCCACTCCTATTTCCAACACACCAGTCATTTCAGTTGTCCCCAACATTTGGACAGGCCTGCAGGCTGATTGCGTCCCCACCAGGTCATTCAGCAGCATGTGCCACTGTTAAAAATGCAAAGTATAGTTTTGTGTGTGTTTTATACTTCTGCTAAGACACACTTTCATGATCAACGTGAAAGATAGCACTGTCGTGACTCGTCGCAAGATAGTCTCCCTAATGCGCATCATTACAACGGCACATATTCAGCTCGTACAGTGTATTACAGTCAATCTTTGGAAATAAACTTAAGAGAGATTGCCAAGAGAAACCAGGACAAGCAGGCAGATGGATGGACATCAGGGTTTCAGGATCTGACCTGCGTACTGGATACTGGATAAACTGCATTCTATTGCACTTTATTATCGGATTATTATCTACTGCTGATTTACTGCAGTATCCATTTCCATGCTCCTGATCACACTTTAATACCTAACATCTGACCTCTCATATCTTCTCTTAATTTATCTTCCACTGTGTTGTTGCACAGTATCTGTTAGTCTTAGTGTAGGCGTCATAATCCCAATGATAATTTAAGTTCAACACATCCCACTAGGGGAGAGACCTGCAGGTCGCATAGCTGTTCAGAAATGTTAAGTATTTGGACCTCACACACTCTGGGATCAACAGCGATTGTCTCTTGACATGCACTGATATTCACAACTTCATGTCATGACCATGACAGTGTTACAATGTCCTATACATACATATGACTGTTCTTCACGTTATTATTGCTTTGCCTACTTTTAGCCAGATATCTCTTGACTGTCACGAGAAGAGGAAGCTGTGAGTTCACCCAGAGATGACTGCTACAGTACACTAGTCATTGACTTAATTAGTTGAGCTTCTCCTCACACAAGATGGCATTCTCATTCTTCTGCTTTTGTTTAATTTATTTTCAATTTCTAGGAGTGCTTTGGCAACATTGTTCGTGTAGCTAGCTTTCATAACAACAAAGCATATTGAATTGGAATTAATTCAGTGATAGGAGAACAGGGAAAGTGGGAAACGGTAAGTGAGAGCGACAGGTCTGTGTGTGTTAGTGAGAAGTGTGAGAGAGGCATTCAGTGCCAGCAGCATTGCCGAGTTCATTCTGGATCCTGGCAGAATCTCCCTGTCGCACGGCTGGCTGCCATCCGCTCTGCGCGTGCGTGCGTGTGTGTGTACATGCTTAGGCTCTCACTCTTATTATGTGGCCAGTTTGCTGATTCAACTTGACTAAGGTGTGTGTGTGTGTGTGTGTGTGTGTGTGTGTGTGTGTGTGTGTGTGTGTGTGTGTGTGTGTGTGTGTGTGTGTGTGTGTGTGTGTGTGTGTGTGTGTGTGTGTGTGTGTGTGTGTGTGTGTGTGTGTGTGTGTGTGTGTGTGTGTGTGTGTGTGTGTGTCACCTTTCACTTATCACTTGAGGAAATTGACATCCTCTCATGAAAACATTGTGGATCCAGTAAAAATGTTAATGCCAAAAGCAACTGGAACAGCCTTTGCTGACACTGAGTGATTCCCAACATCAGAGTTCATAAAGCGACTGGAAATCCTTGAAAATCCAACCCTAGCGTCCCCATTCTGGGGCAAACATTCGGCAAAAACAGCCGACCTACAAGCTCACAACGCGTGGCAGCAGCCATCTTTGCTTATACAGCTTGGCAATGACTGACCCTTGTGCTCCTTCAGCTCCGTTTTATACTCTGTCGCACTACTAGTCACATAAAAAAAAAAGCGATTACAAGTTCACAAGACGCTTGCAAATCGACTTTTTGCCAGGCAACACCGTCGTATGACGAAGCATAAAGCATAGCACTGCCACGTGAAGCAACGCAATGTCCAACAGAAAAGGCAGAGGAGGTAGTCAAAACAGATTTTCACTATGTATTTCTTTTATTTTTCAAACCAAATTTTCTAATTTGGCTGGTTGGTTAATAATACATTATACTGTTGTGTGACAAACTGAGAATATATAATCATTACATATTATTACTGCTTTACAGCCACTTTAATATGAAAGTGACCATCTATTTGCTGTTCATGTGATGTATTTCACGATTTCTTCTTAAATTCCATCTAATGCAGCTGGTAAAGGTGTTTATATTGTTGTATTGTATACAAATGTACTTAAAAAAAATACATTCACGTCGAGGGCCCTCTTGTGGATGTAATGGTACAGACCAGTCCTGACATTACATGCTTTTTTTTTGCATATGTTCTAAGCAAAATATAATAATATAAGAACGTTTTTAATAAAGTTTAGGTGGTATGTGGTGGGCAGGCAGTGTCGTGTGTGCCCGGAATATGCCCAAATATGGATGGACATGCCTGACATGAGCGCCAATCGTGTTGTCAGGCAATGGTTGACGTCAGCGCAAATTGCCTTTGTTGGGCAATGATTTCTGTTGTATGTTTGGTGTGACAAGAGAATGATCAGTGAGAGAGACAGAGTGGAAGAGAAGGGGGAGATGCAGTTTGTGTGTGACATCAGACCAGAGCTCGCTCAGCATGAGAGGGAGACGGATAGATAGAGAGGGAGAGAGTGAGGGAGACGGATAGATAGAGAGGGAGAGAGTGAGGGAGACGGATAGATAGAGAGGGAGAGAGTGCCTATTCAGTGACGTGCCAATGACGCAAGACACATTAATCCACTAAGACTGGGAACGGCATCTGTGTCATTTTAAGCACAAAGTGCCGTGCTATGAGCTTGTAGATCTGCTATTTATTTTTAAATAGTGGATTTTTTTGGTAAATCTTGGAATATATGTGTTTTAAAGTGAACACATCAAGAATAGCAGATCTACAAGCTCATAAGCTTGTATATCATATCATATCGTATATTATATAAGAAAAGGAAGGAACCGACTGAAACCAACTTTATTAAGAAACAAAACAAACAATAAAAGGATAATTGCTAGATTAATTCCATAAAACTTAAAGGATCTTTGTGGAACTTGGTTGGAAGGATCATTAGATTGCCCTGAAGACCTGGGTAGCTATTGGGTTGAAAAGGTAAATACAAATAATGAAAGATTACACTTTGTATTTGTATCAGAATAAAAAAAGGTAAAAATGTCAACACCCTTGCTCACTTTGCTACCAGAGCTCAAGCGACATGGGAGTGAAACTGGCAGAGTAGGTCACCAGTGTCACTACTCACTGTCACACTGTTGCTGTCCATCTCTCTGCCAGCCAGCCAGTCTCTCTTTCAGTCTACTGTTGACTTGAAGCGTCACAAATATCTGCTGTGCATTGCAAGTGAGTAGCTTGAAATGTGACAACTAGTGGGCCGAAACGAGAGCTGTCACAGAGCCAAAAACTCAGTTATCTTAGATTTCACTGTTGGGAGCCAAAACTGGCCAGCAAGCCCTTTAGTGATATCTTGGTAACATTTATACGTGTGAAGTGTAAATAAGTGTGACTAATTGGTGAAAATAGCCTAAACAGCATAACATTCAACCTGAACTTAAGCTGTATAGCTGGCTTAGCAAATTGATATGATTGCATAACTAAACAGAGGTTAATAAACGCTGTTAAGCAATACATCACCATAACAGATTAATGTTGAACACACATACCACAGACCACATGGCTACACACTACAATTAACAACATACATAAAACCATCTTCCCTCTGTTCTGAACATTTGTACATGTCCAAACATCTACAACAGGGGTTGCAAATAGTGTCCCATGGGTCAAATCTGCCCCCCCCCCCCCCCCCACCAAACGATATGGCCCCCACACTGATATCCTGCAGGTTTGTCAGGGCAGCTGTTTAGCAGGGATTTGGAGCAGAACTGGGAGGGATGGCGTGTTCCTGCAATATGCCCTCCGGGTGAAACTCCTCATCATCAGGCGAAGAGAAGTGGCTGGTATCTCCACGTGGTTGTCTACATATAGGGGTTGGCAGTAACAGGGACTATATACATTGGGTAATTGCCAAGACTAAGAGAGAGTGGTAAAAAAATGCCTTCCATTTGCATAGAGTAAATTCTGGCCGATATCGTGCCTTGTTCTGCCTCACATTGCAGAGCAGCTGTGTAGGTCATATGGACAGCGTGGTGCTGAAATTAAGTCTACCAAACTTACAGCATAAAATGAATAGTAAAAGCACTTTCTTTTATTTTATAAAACTGTATTATTGAGATGTTATTGTGAAACCTTGTACAAGAACTCAATGCCTCAAATCTGCTTGAAATCAATGTGATATTTGCCTTAATCTGTGCCACCATTTTAAGAGTTTCAGCTGAAATCAATCAACCATTTTAAGAGTTTCAGCCTAAATCAATCAATCGCTCAGTAAATCATTATTTATTATTTAAACAGATATACTATAGGGTGGTGGACACAAGTTCACGCAACATTTATCTAAGGGGACATTACAGGCTTTTGCCCCCTCGTGACACCAGGCCTGGAGATCATACACACACACAGTGACACATGAGGCCTATAAATGTTGCACTTTGTGACCTTGAACCCCTGACATGTTGTATTTTTAGCCAGGTTCTCTGTACTGTAAGGCAGAGACAAGTTGCTAGGTTAGCCATGGTTACTTCCTCTCAGAGATAATTTGACAGAAGCTTCTAGTACCATATGTATAAAAGGAAGTGCAAAAGTTTCAATTATCTCGCTGTTAGCACATTTTCAACAGTAGGCTAATTGATAGTTACAATACAAGCACGGCACGCGAACCCGCGCGCACACACACATATGGCTCTCTTTCCCTCTGTCTCTCTCTCCCTCTCTCTCTGTCTCTGTCTCTCTCGTGTTGCTTTCTCTCCAGTGACACGATTCAACCATACTGTGAAAGAGCCATTTGTTTCCCTCTGCCTCACACACACACACACACACACACACACACACCACACGTCACCAGTTTGTGAATCCAGGCAACATATTGGCGACGCGTTGAGAGCTTGTTGGTTGGCTATTTTTGATGCGTGGCACCGTCCTGTGATGAAGTATGAATTCAGGTTTTAGATTGAAGCGCTCTTGTCTTTTAAGAAAGCACGTGGGGGTTGGTGCACAAGTAAATGGAAAAACAAAAGGAGGTAGCAAAAATGCAGTATACACTGCCAATTGTGTTCGTGTAGACGCCCAACAAAGTCGAATGCACCACGGTGCATGATGGATTTGTGTTTTGAACCCACAATCTCTGCGGTGGTGAGCAAGGCGCTTAAGCACTGCGCCACCCGAGCGCCTTTAAAAAGAAAAAGAAAATGTTTTCCCCCAATTTATTCTGCCAATGAATTCCTCCCCCCACACATTTTCTGTGTGTTGTCACTGCTGATGTATCCTACTGGCTCACCTGCCAGTGAGGAGCCCACACCTCTAGGGTGTTATGCCCGTGGGCATCTCTCACTTTAGAGAAGAAGTTAGACAGGTACATGGGCACTGTTCCTCTGAGAATCTTAAAGACCAGGCCCATTGCAAGTTGCTGAAAAGGCTGACATTCAATCGCTGGGATACTAATGCATTATTAATCACTTAAGGTCTTAAGCGGCGATATTTTATACTTTGTTGCACGACAGTATGGCACGAATATAGCGAAAATAGACACTGTACAAGTTCAAACCGTGTCACGTCATTCATAATGTGTCGTGAGCTGCTTTGTTTTTATTTTTATTTTTACATTTCCACTTATAATGACATGCCCAAATAGGGACACCAGGTTAATACATTCTCAAATATGATGGTCTGTATGTTTATTGGGGATATTCTACTGTTAGACTGATAGGTTCTTGGTTTACCTATGATCCTAGATTTCTATGCATTTGATGTATTACCTTGTGTTGTCCTTGCTTACTGTAAGTCGCTCTGGATTAATGCCTAAAGTGTAATTGTAAATTGTGTGTCATATTTGGGTCCAGAAAGAAAAGGAAAAAAAAGAAAAAACTTTAAACCTTGAGGTGTACATTTAGTCATTTCAGTAGTCACAGGTGGTACAGCAGCAAGGACTGTTTATGGTATGGAATTTGTCTCACCACTGCCAGCAATGTTGAGGCGATTCTTGAAAGCGTTTCTATATTATATAGAAACGCTATTATAAGGCTAACTGGCTAGCCATAGCTAATGGTAATTCCTCTGGGTTGCTAGCATTTTGTCGATCAAATCACTTTTTATAGTCAGTCGTTTGACAACTAAAACATAAAAATAATGTCAATGACAACAGCTGTACCGTGTTATATGCTATCATGGCACAGGAAATATGGATGGATGGCAGCAGAAACGGCTTCTCTTACTGCTGCTAATGGTGAGAAAGAACATGTTGGCCATGTTTGTGAAAACGGTTGCTCCTGTATAATACCAACATAAAACAAACCGAGGGATATTATATGTATAAAAAATATATATACGTATGTATAAAAGGATGCTTCAACAGGGGGAGAGAAGAGATGTGGGAATGTTTGGGAGAGAGAATTGAGGCACAAGAATATGGGGGGTATAGACAGCGAGAGGAAGGGAGGGAGAGTTTTGCTTTCCCTTTGCCAAATGACAACAGCAAGTCTCCACCACCCTCCATCTGTTTGTCTTGGATTCCACTACTGTTTACGCACACACACACACACACACACACACACACACACACACACACACACACACACACACACACACACACACACACACACACACACACACACACACACACACACACACACACACACGCACACACAGCACTCATCCGCTATCAGGTAAACAGGCATACAGTATGTCATCTTGCACAACAGTGATCGCACATAAAAACAATGATCTTGTTGAAATGATGGACCACTGACCCTTGACCTTTTGTTCCTTCCCTCATTTCTAGACATAAAAAAGTATCCGTTTCCCAAGCCACTGTGCTTCACTCACTCACTTAACTCTATAACTGCCAAAGACGTTTATAAACGTCTTTGAGAAATTAGCTGTTGCCTGCCAAAGACGTTTAAAAACGTCCTGGAAAAAAATAAATAAAAAAAATTCTAAAAAGATTCTCTAATTATTTAGTATTGACACCTTTTCGATATTCCAAACGAATAAGGAGATAACAATTTCCAAAGATTTGCTGCTCCATCCACTTCAATGTTAAAATTGAAACGGACAAACAATTCACAATGTTTTTTGGTTTGAAACCACTGGTTTTGAGCTATTTTCAAACATCAAACAACACATGACAACAAGGTCAAATTGACCTCCGTTGACATTTGTGAAACCACACCTGAATCTCATCTGTGATTAGAAATTTTCTGGGGAAAAATATTTTGTGGCTATGCGAAAAGGTACCAAAATCGGTCAAAACCCTGGCAGAGGCTACAGACTGTTCTGAAAAAACTCTGGCAGGGTAAGAGTTAATCATCCTCGTGCTGGATAGCACATAAAGTCGTCACCAACGCACGCCAACGCTGTCTGTCTACTGCCCAATGCTGCACTTGGCCCCGAGTCCATCCAAGTTGTTTCATTTCCTCCTTCACATATCTTCTCCATGTCTCTTTGAGTCGGCCTCTTTTTCTCCTCCCTGGTGTCCATCTCATGGCTACCCTTGGGATGACACTTAGGTCCATTCTGCACACATGTCCACTCAACATACACCTTCTCAACTTGATCACACTTGACAGTAGGGTCAGGCCTGTTCCTCTGTAAAGGTGTTCATTGGAGACCTGTCATGGGCCAAAATAGCCATAGTATTCTCCCTAGGCATCTTGTCTGAAACATTTCCAGCTTGTGACGGATGTTTTTTTGTGCTGATCTTTGATGATCTCCATATGCTCTTCAATACGGAAAAAGCTCCCCTTGCCGAACATCTGCCCCTGAATCTCCGTCTGTTGTTCTCTTACTGCCCAGATAGGTGAATTCCTGAACCTCTACCTCAGTATTGTTATTGAAGCCACGGTCCAGGAACAAACATTTGGAAATAGTGCAAATATCCCAATCGTTTATATTTTTATATTATTTAAGTGTGTGGGTGTGACTGGGAGCCTTTCAGGTGTTGCGGATGTATGGTTCATACACGATCATGTATGAGTGTCATTAAACAAATTAAAACACGGTAACCACAGGTTACCAACACTAGAGAATGATACATTTGTGTAATTGTGTATCACATATGTTCACGTTATGACAAATCATTGAATGGAGTGGTGTCTTAGTTACATAACAGGACATTTTAAGAATTATAAGGTGTTGGCGTAAAACAAAAACAATGAGAGTTCATGTTGAGAGTTTGGCGCTTGAAAAGGTTCACAGGTTCCCTGTGATCTCCTCTCCGCTAAACGGAGCCCCGAACAACCAATAGCACTCGCTACTAGTGTAGTAAAAACATGATCTCCTGCCTGCTTCCCAATCCCACCCATGAACACTGACGACTGGGTTCACTGGAGTACCCCACTTAACTTCAACTTTGTCACATCACAAAGTGTAAAAGAGTGGGTGAAATTTCATACAAGCCCCCAACGCTTTGCAGTTTCAAAAATAGTCACAAGTAGAGAGAGGAGAAAGAGAAAACAAAGTCAGATAACACTCGTAACAGGACACATTGTCAAATATACATAAGGTGTATGGTCAAAATACAAATACCCATGAGGTAGAATATCACAGTCTCTTGTGCAAGTAGAGACAACACTTAGCAGCATATTTGACAGACAGCTGCGGAATCGATGCAGCCGGCGCCAACTGACTGAATTTAACCACTTAAACTCCATATGGGTAACCGGAGTCCCTCAGGGTTCAATACTATTGTATTGTTTCTGTTATTGTGAGGAAAGCTTTTGCTGAAAATAGCCGATCGACAAGCTCACACTGCGACGCATTGTGAGCTTGTCGATCCCCACAATACCAATGCTGGGGTTTAAGTGCTTAAAAATAAAATGGAAAAACTCCATTGCGTTTTATATCAGCATTTTATTTTTGGTTCTCTGCGTACTCAAAAGTGGTTCCCCAAATAAATAGGAAGAGAGATGTCAGTTGTAATATGTGTTTTCCAGTTAGATATGACTGTCATTAATTAAACTTCCACATTGTCAGCGTGGAGTATTGCTGGGGAAAGATTAGGCTCACTTAGGCATCTCTGTGTGCTCATGGGAAATTTTGCTAGTACCTCTGTGTATGTAACTAGGAGAGAACGCTGCCCCACCAGGGTTATAATACACCGGGGGAAGCCCCGTCTCCATGTTTGTGTTCGTTCCAAAAAGCCAGGCAGTGTCTCTCTCTCAGTCTGGTTTCTCTAACATTGCTTGTCTTGAGTTCACTGTGACCCCGTGTTAAAGCCACCTCACACATATCCAACTGAGTGATTTGCAGTCATGCCTGAATGGTCTACATACTGAGGGTTGTGTGTGTTCTCTGTGTGTTTCAGGTCCAGTGGTCGGACTCCTCATCCAGTAGCGTGACAAAAACCCACCTGGAGCTGGAGAATTTCTTACTCAAGGTACACACACAGTTTTCACCCCTGCGGTGGACTGGCCTGCTGTTTAACCACTTCCAACCTCGCATCTCTATTTTGGGCATATGCAAAAATATTACAAAATGTAAAAAAAATAGCAGATCTACAGTACAAGCTCTCAACGCGTTGCATTGTGACGCATTATGAGCTATGATTGGCTATTTTCGTTGTACAACGAACCTTAAACCAGGCTTGCGTGGTTTAAAGATGGCGCTTTCAGCAGTAGAGAGTTTTTTGACTAATATTAAGGCAAGTCACATGAAACTTCAAACAGAATTGACAACTTCAATCTCAAACTGGCACACAAGCAGCAGAAATGAGGCATTATCATGCTTTGGACAACATATGAAAATACATATTTTTGGGCACTTTGTACTATTATATATTTTGAAACAGATGTGAAATATGAGTGATGTTTACCTAACTTTTTGTACCCAAGGCACACCTTAGGGCAATAACATTTTCAAGGCATACCTGTATTAATGCAAAATAGCCTCTATAACACTCTTATCCCTCTGTAAATGTTTATTTTTATTCACTAATATGAAATAAAAACCCTATTCTATACATTCACAAATCTTCAAGTAAATAAGTTATAATAAATAAGTTATTTTGAACATAACTTGTATTATGTCTATAATAATAAACAAACAAATTATTTAATGTATTAAAAACAACAATCCTATAATGATATGCCCAAAGTAGCGACGCCAGGTTGAAAGTGTTTAAATTATATTTTTAGGGTATATCATTTGCCTCTGTATTGGGAAATGAGAGTTTATTTATAGTTGTATTCTGTATATTGCAATAGTAATGTGTCTCACTGCACACCAGTGTGCCTCGGCACAGCGTTTTGGAAGAACCACTGGTATATAATATTATGTAATGCATGCAAATGTTTGTAAGTGGAACAGTGAGAAGTAAGTGACTGAGAAGAGGAACTGCAGGAGTTTCTGAAACGATGCCTCAATAGGATCTCTGGTTGAGGCTCGATTCAAAGCCACATTCTCTCTCTGCAAAAAGAAAATGGAAAAAGTCACATTGTGCAAATGGAGCCTAAATGAATGGCGATGATGTCGTTAAAGCAACCTGTCTTGTCTGTGTGTCCACCAGCTTCCCAAAGAGCAGAGCACCGAGTCCTTTGAGAAGGGAATCCTGCAGCTGCTCAGCCAGGGAGACAAGTATGAGAGCTGTGATGTGGAGAGAAGCCTCAGGTAGGGCCAACAGGGACATTGTTTACCACTGATTACCGCCATTAACCACCGTTTTACGACATCTGAGGGGGAGTAGCCCAGTGGTTCTCAAACTTTTCTGGATCAGGGCCAACTTCTGACAGCTGACAGCTGGCGTTTGAACGAGATGAGCCACACACGCGTCTTTGGACACCGGTATTTTGACTCGGCCATACTCAGCCAATTCTCAAGTGAATGTTATAATTCAAAGGTCTCTATAATCTGTCAAGTGTCTATATTCACATATAATCGGTGTATCAATCATGTTTTTCTTGTCCCTCTATCAAACGTTATGAAGCTGAAAGCTAGAGTCGGGAGTAGTGTGATTCGGACCTGCTAAGCTGGATTGACAGCATAATTGATTTGACCTACTTTTACGCAGCGCACGCATGATGTAATTAATTATTTGGGTACACCTGTGTAGATTCCAATAGCACTACTCTGGAATACAAAAACGCTCACCCCAAAAACACAGACGCCCCGGGGAAAATCTGGCGGTCGGTATAAACGTAACCTCAGTAAACTATGCCTAAACCTAACCTTATTCCTAAACGTAACCTCAGTAAAACTACACCTAACCTTAAACTTATGTCTAACCTTATCCTGAGTAAAACAAATACAACAATACAAGAACCGCTGGGGGCGAGCCTTCCGGTTAACCTACTCAGTATTGCATTTTAGAAAGGGTCCCGCTACCCCTCCTGCAGCCAACCAGAGAGCTCTGTCTCCTCTCCGCCAGCCCGACGTTCGGTAGCCGACCGAGCATGTTCGGTCAGCTTTTGACGCTTCCTTACAACTTACGACTCGACACGAGTACACACTGCCCATTCGACAACAGATTTTCGGCCACAGGCGCTTTCCAACGCTTACCTCCGCCTTAACTAAGAAATGAAGACAAAATCTGACAATATGGTGACACAATTTAACATTTGGTCAATAAATATTGTGAAAGCCTACGTTTTCAGTTAACCTTACAACTGCCCTTCTAGTAACCTCCGCACATGCACATACTGTACGTATGCGTACACACACACACGCACACGCACATAAACATTATGTGCAGAGACAGACACACCCCTGCTTGTCTCCATAAGTTTCATTTTGTCGTGAAGTGAAAGTGCCAGAAGTGAAACCTACAGTATAGTTATATGATCCTGCACTCACCCTGCTGCTGGCATTGAGACTACTCTAAAAAACATATAAAATCGGATTTTAATTTCACAGTTATGCACTTGAATGTGGGTGCAATTATTTACAACAAAATGTAACCAATTCTTTCTGAATAGAAAGATGTTGGCTCCATGCATGGTTGGACATTATATTAATTTAGTTTGGCTTGAGTGTACACGCACGCACACTGAAACGTCAACGGAGTTATTTCCAACCAAGTATATGTGATTTATGATGTATGGTATCAGAACAGCCAAATGGAAAAGGCAAATTTAGAAATAAGTGCAATCAATATACTGTAAACAAGTGGCAATGTTATGCAGTCTGAATACGCAATAACTAGCAATGGAAATCCAAAATATGTGGTTATGTTTTTTCACTGTCCACTGACTCTTTCACAATAGCAATGATTTATTGAAAGACATTTTAATTATGACGTTTTCTGCATCTAGTTCACTTCTGCACACCTGATGGAAAAAATGCTACTTTTCCTGAAATTTGTGGGAATCAATCAATCATACTTTATTTATAGAGCACATTTAAAACAACCGTAGTCGACCACCTGCACAGGTTAAGAGCAAAGCAATACGTCTAAGCGAAGAACAAAAATATACATGTATACATGCAAGAGACATGCACACAGAAAATTATACATGTGCAAATGTACACGTAAAACGTAAAAAAGCAGACTATCGATGATTAACTTAAAAATAATGGTGTGGGCAGGGTTTGCAGTGCTTATTAGAAATGATGCACTCCTGTGCAAAAATAAATAAATGAGCCAGCCCTTTCTCTCTAGCTCAGCATTACTCTGTGTGTGTGTGTGCGTGCGTGCATGCGTGCGTTTGTGCCTTGCGTGCTTGACACAGATCACCTGCTGAGCTGTGAGCGTGTCACTTCAACATCCACAATTACATATTGTCCTTTTTAGGAGAAGATGTTTGCCATGAAGTGATAAATCCACAGTAACAAGAGGAGAGAACATCTCGTAAAAGATGGTCACCTCATGAATCTGCATTAACTTTATTGCACTATCCATCTTACACAACTGAACACTGAAATGGGACATATTTTATTCAGACCCACAATGCAGTGCAAACGTAAATTGTTAACGTTGCATTTATATAGCACCTCTATCCAATGCTTTATCCATAACATGAGCCCATTCACACACGCATCCACACGCCAACAATGGAAGACACCGTGCAAGGCACCAACCTACTCATTGAAGCAGTTAGGGGTTCAGTGTCTTGCTCAAGGACACTTCGACCGGATCCGGGGGATAGAGATGGGAAGTAGAGCCCCTCTGGCAACTCCTGCCCGCTCCCACTGGATTTCTGACTATTCTGCGCACGCAATGGTTTTATTTATTTCTTGACCGCTCGCAGTTCATTTCCGACTGCCTGCTCCTGCCCGTGTGTAAAATTTAAGTGCTTTTTTGGTTCCCTATAATCCCACAATATTACCGTCTAGTCCTGCATAATCCTGCAATATGTCCCATTGGGACCCGAAAATACAAAACACGCACGCAGAGAATTAAGTCCTATCGCCTAGCCCTACCAAGCGGTCACTTTATATCTCCAGAGCCACAAGAGATGTATGACATTACTGTGACATTAACATGTGTGTGTCTTCTGTGTGTGTGTCAGGGAGAGGTTCATGTGTGCTCCTCCACTCTTCAGACAGACCAGGAAGGTCTGCAGTTTCTTCAACTGTGACTCCAAACCTACCTGCTGCAGATGTAAGTAACACTGTGTGTGTGTGTGTGTGTGTGTGTGTGTGTGTGTGTGTGTGTGTGTGTGTGTGTGTGTGTGTGTGTGTGTGTGTGTGTGTGTGTGTGTGTGTGTGTGTGTGTGTGTGTGTGTGTGTGTGTGTGTGTGTGTGTGTGTGTGTGTGTGTGTGTGTGTGTGAAACATGAAGAATGGTGCAATTTGGTGTGCTACTCTATGATGGAGAACAGAGCACGACCTAAGTAAGGAAGTAGGTCAGCGAGGCTTACTGTCGGTATCAGCCAAGAACGTGGGAGTTTATCCCCGTTTCAATGCGCTAGACCTCTGGGAGATGGATTGCTGAGGTGGAGTGCAACACCTACCATCAGCTCCCAGTACTTAACGCATGACTGGCGCACCCAAGCCGTGCTACTGATACGCTGAGAACCCATGACCTTGTGGTCCAAAGGCGAGTGCTCTACCGACTGAGACCATAAGTAGAGTTTGTTAAACCGCTTGGACTGGCCTTGGAAATTTGTGCTTTTAATTTGTACAATGTTAGCCCCAAAGCCAGTGTATGTTTTATACTAGCACTGTATGTATAAGAAACACACCATAGTTAGTTATCACTACCACCTACTGGGCAGAAGGAATAGTGCAGTTAAATGTCTTCATGTACAAACATCATGTAGTCAGTCCAGTCCACTGGAGGAGCTTTTACACTTACATGAACTCTCACACACTGGCCTTTTGCTGGGGCCAGATGGTGTTCTCCCACGCACAGACGCACAGAGACACACTTTTTCCACCATGTCACCATCACCTAAGACACCTGGTGTGACACATTGCACCTGTACCAGTGTACTGTATTTCCACTGTGTGTGTGTGTGTGTGTGTGTGTGTGTGTGTGTGTGTGTGTGTGTGTTAAGTGTATGTTTCTCCAGCGATGCTGCTGGGTTTTCAACTGAATTAGTCATGGGACTCGTGTGGTCTTTTTTTTGGGGGGGGGGGGGATTTCCTGCCTTTATTGATGGTACAGTGGCGAGAGACAGGAAACTGGGAGAGAGTAGGGGAGTGACATGCAGTAAATCCACCGCCGGGCACGGGAATTGAACCCGGGACACACTGTCAGGCATCAAAGCCTTTGTGGTATGCGCCTTAACCACTTGGCTACCGGCGTCCCCATCTGTGGTCTTTTTTTTTTTAAATGAGTCCCAGGGAAATTCTTATTGAATCCCTAATAAAAGGGCACATTAAACGCACTTTATTGTCTTCCAAAAGGACACATTGAACTCACTATCGATGCGTCCAGAGGACACGTCGATAGTGCGTTTAATGGGTCCTTTTGGAATAAAATGTGTCTCTGACGCGGGACGCATAGCTAGCTAACAACATCACCGTTTCCTCTCCAGGCAACTGCCAGCTGGGGAAAGCCTATCAGGATGACTGCTCTGATGCCTCCAGCCAAGAGGAAGGTGAGAGATGATGTGTCTTCTTATTTACTAAAACAGTGGTTCTCAAACTTTTTCATGTCATCATGGACCCCCAAATTAATACGTTTTCGGTCGTGGACCGCCAGATCAGAAAATACTTTGTGCCAGTGGGATCCCCATACAAAATTTGTGTTATATTTTTATTTTTATTTTTATTTTTCAAAAAGAAAACCGTTTTTTTTTTAAAGATTTGAAACCTACAAGATCAGAACACGTTGCAATGTGTGAGCTTGTAGATAGGCTATTTTCAAATAGCTGATGTATGTATAGCTTTAAAGTGGTAAAATTATTTTATTTTCACCACACACACACACACACACACACACACACACACACACACACACACACACACACACACACACACACACACACACACACACACACACACACACACACACACACACACACACACACACAGAGAGAGTACACATCTTTTTCTGAAATGCAGGCCGTGGAGCATCTGGTTGCCTTTCTCAAGGACACTCAGGCCTAGCCTAGACCCACGACCCGGGGTTACGGGTCCATTTGGTTCCATTTGTACACTCTCAGAGTTATGTTGGTCGTTGAAATTGAACCACCAGTATTGTAATTGTATAGCAGACGTGAAAGTCCACATACCAGCTCTGACAGTGTGATAAAATCCCGTTCCAAATGTGATGGAACCGATTCCGGTTCCTTAATGTTGGATCCGGTTCCTCCGCTTCCGGATCCCAACCCTAGTGGTATAGTGAAGTGCAGTGTAAATGGGTTAATACTGGCATGTTATGGGTTCTAATTGTGGTTTTGTTGCTGTTCTCCCAGATGCAGAGTCATACGTTCAGGGACCCAGGAAGAAGATTGGTAGCAAGAGCCCCAGTGTTGGGTAAATCTCTCTCTTCTCTTCTCCCTCTCCTCTTTGCTCATTCTGTCCTAGTTTGTGATAGCTGAATGTGTTTAACGATTTTCAACCTGCCATTATTTTGTTGGCATGCCATTATTTCAAAATGAGTGAAAATAGCCAATTTTCAAGCTAACAGCGCATATATATGGCTTAAGTGTTTAATTTGTCCCATTGTAGCATCATTCTAGATAGAATATATTTGCTAACTTCATGGTTCACTGACCATAATTAATACAGCGGCCATTTTGCTGTGGCATCACACCTCCCAACTGCGAGGGAGCAAAATGGCCAGCATGTGAATAGAAACAGTGTGCAGCTGTTTATTCCGTCCCCTCTGCTCCAGTGTCTCCGGTGCAAAAGGTTCCAAGGGGGAGACTCGCAAGGGAGTCCACAGCTCTGACTATAACGGCCAGGCTGAACGGAGGAAGAAGAGTAACGTGATGAAGAGCGGCCAGGAACCTGGCACCCAACAGGTCAGTCTAGAAAGAGCACTGGTTCTCAAAGTCTGGTTTGGGGGACCATCTGGTCCAAATGGACCCCCTTACAGGTCTGTAATAACACGCAGCTCTCTGCCACTCGTAGTACCAGCTGTGGTGTATTACCAATTAAAACAGTAACACAAACTTGTGTTCTTAAATGTGAACTTCAGATCTGATCTAGTTAATGATTATAGCTTCCTGGAGTTGACCGTACCTTTGTGCTAAAGATTGTGTGTTGTGTGGGTGTGTATGTATGTGGGTGTGTGTTTGAGAGAATCTGTGCCACACATTGAGTCACATGATCAAGAACGTGTGTATGTGCGTGCACTTTTGCTGACGAGGCACATTCTCTCTCGCACTCTCTCTCTGTCTCAAAATATACATCATGATATCATTCACAACTTAATTCAGTAGGTTGTGAAAAGCAATCTGAAAGTGTAAAAAAAATAAAATCTACAAAAATGATAACAATTTATTGGTTTATTGGTGTGACATGCTCTCACATGACGGTAGCGGAGTAATGTAATTAATGAGAGACGTACGGCTTTTGAATTGGATGGTACTTACAAATGGGAGTTGTGTTATTGTCCCTGGAGAAAAGATTGATTTGAACAATTTATTGATTTACGATTGGAACATGCATGATTTATAAACCGTGCCATGACTTAAAGTAATAAAAGGTATAACATACGATTGGTGTTCTCTTACAATAATGACCACCTCATTGGTATTATCCTGAACCTGTGGATTCTATGCAGTTATTTAGTCACAAGTACTTTTCATTGGTTCAATATGTATAGTATTTATAAAGCCCACCGACAGACGTAACCACTTTCACTTTCTCTGTACTACAGTGTCACACAAAAGTAGCAAAAATATCCATTAGTACAGTGACTGTAGTATGAAGAAGTAGGGTATTGATTTAAGAAGAAAAAACGTTAAAGTTTAAATATGGATATACGAGATTTCTCCAACAACATTTTACCTGAATTATGGATTTTTAAATGAGCTTGTATTGGCGTATACGTTTCAACGTCCACAGCAACATAAAAAGAGGCAGAGCAGTGGTTACTGAGAAATAAAACGCATAATGACGTAACCTCAGAAATGCTCTTCATGAAATTGTAAAATTCAGTGTTTCCTGTCTCTCCTCTCCTCCCAAAGTTCCAGGATTCTGAGAAGAGAAGCAGTCACCCTGTCGGAAAAAAGAGCTGGCCCATGCAGGCCACAGACAGGTATGATGACAGCAGCCGCCCCATTGTATTTTATTTGACGCATTAAAAGGAAATTGACTTGCTGAGGTTGGTGAATTGCAGGTGAACACATATTAGTTGAGACTATTTATATATTCAATTCTCATCAATACTGTGTGTGTGTGTGTGTGTGTGTGTGTGTGTGTGTGTGTGTGTGTGTGTGTGTGTGTGTGTGTGTGTGTGTGTGTGTGTGTGTGTGTGTGTGTGTGTGTGTGTGTGTGTGTGTGTGTGTGTGTGTGTGTGTGTGTGTACTGACAAACAGCACAAAGCTCCCACAATTGACGCGTTACTAAAGGCAACAGTTTATTTGGGTATATGCCGATATTGTTTTACGATTGTGCTACAAATCAAAATGAACAGGTAGTTGAAGTCTAAGATATCCTGGATCCACAAAATAACCAGAGCAAGTTAGGGTGTACAAATTAAACCCTTTTTGCAGTGTTTTTTATTTTATTTCGCAGTGTAGCATAGAGTGGTGCACATCCACAGACCACCACCATTGTCTATTTCCCATCTTTTATAGTGTGCTGTCTACTAGTCTACTAAATAATGTGAATGTTTGTTCATTAACAGTGCTGTTAATGCCCTCTGTTTATGTGTTCCCTCAGGGACAAGGGGAAGAAAGCAGCTGCCTGTATCACCAATGGCAGTGTGGCTGAAGGCCAGCCACCACAGAGGAGAGGTAGGTGTCTACACCTACACCTAGGTGTCTGATACAGTACCTGTATCAATGGATGGATATCGTCTCTTTCGGTTCTGTCCGTCTCTTGTATGATGAACTTAGGGCATTCATTTACGAAGAAAACATTAAAAAAAAAAATATGGAGATGCAAGGTTTCTGCTTGACAGAAACGAAGAAAGAGATTTTATGACGTGGACGTGGTGTGTCTAGACTTGGGCTTTCGCTAAACGTGTCGTTTGTGTTTATGGCGGCTCAGGCTTGGACACGTACGGTGACACGTCGTCGGAGAGCTACAGCTCTCCATCCAGCCCTCAGCACCACGCACCAGAAAGCCTGGAGAGCGAAGACGAGAGGAACAAAGGTAGGAGACCACACACACACACACACACACACACACACACACACACATACACACACACACAGTTAAAGACGGGACGACCCATGTCCCACATATCTCAATTAGAGTTCTTCACAGTTCCAAAAAAGCTGGACCCGTGCCAAAATGGACCCCATCTCCAAGTTCGTTTTTGCACCAGACAACGTGCATAAATAAATAAATACAAAATCTGAGATCCGAGGGCAGTGGGACACCGTTCCCACCTAACCCAAGGACAATCAGACCCTCTAGTCCTGATCCAATTATATGACTAAAGCTCAATTCATACTCCTCTGTCACTTCACTAAAACAACATCTTCTACATGATAACAGTGTGTCGCATTGGCAGGTTAAATAAACAAATAAGGTATTTACATATATACAGATAGCATATGTGATATCAGGTATGTACATGGTGTTTAGAACATTAGCATAATAACAGGTGTGTTCATGTTCTTTTAGAGACATTAGCATTAACTAAACACCCGTCTTTATCTTATCTAACCAACTTGTCGTTATAATATCATTAGCATTAACTCAACACCTGTCTTTATCTTATCTCACCAACTTGTCGTTATAATATTTCTCCATCAGATACCGACAGCCACTCTGACGATTCCAGCAAAGGCCGAGACACCTTGTTCCCCCGCACAGGGGAGAATGTAGCGGGGGAGGTAACCTCCGCGCTCCCCCTGTCCTCCAATACCCCCCAGCCCCAGGTCCTCTGCCCGGACGCCCACAGTAACTTCACTCCTCTGTCCTTTGTGCATTCCTTGTCCTATATGTTCCCCAACGGAACACCAGAGCCTCTTCTTCCCAGCCAAAGTGTCCTACCTGATGGGAAGTCCTCGTATGATACGCTGATGATGCAGATACCCCTGCCTCCTATAGTCCCAGGCCCCGGCGCTTCAGTAGACCCAGAGAAGAGGGAGGCGCACCCGGCCGCGCTCCGTGCTTTCGGTGCTCCCGGGGCTGTCCAGCCTCTGGTGCAGAGGTTTAAGACGGCGTCGTCTCCGAGCCCGAGGGCTCCAGATGGCACTCCTGTCCCTCCAGCCTCGCAAACGCCTCTCCAAACCCCTCTGGGGGCCGTGGGCGTCCTGCAGCAGCCAGTCTACCCCACCCCGGACCTAGCTAGTGTGGGCTCAGGCCTGCCACCCCCGATGCCACTGGTGGAGCCCTCACATGCCAAGCACCCAGGCCTGTCCCTGCCCTCCCCGTACACCATGCCCCCCATCCCCGCCATAGGAGGCTCTGTGGCGTCCGGAGGGATAGCGGCGTCTCCGGGGCAGGTCCAGGCAGCCGTTCCCCCGGCGGTGCCCACCCACACGCCGGGCCCGGCGCCGAGCTCCAGCCCGCCGCTCACTCACAGCACGGCGCGCGGCGACTGCACCGCCTACATCAACAGCAGCACTTCCGCAACCCCCATCACCCAACAGCAACAACAACAACAACAACAGCAACCGACGTCGCAGCAGCAGCAGCCGATGGGCTGCGGGGCTTGCGGTTGCCACAACAACTGCGGCAGCCGCGGCAACGGCGGCGGAGGCATGGGCAACAGCGTCGCCAGCAGCACGGCGGCGGTCAGCCACGCCCCTTTCTTCTTCCCCGGACCTCAGATGGCGGCGGCGGCGGCGCGGCAGATGTTCGGCATGCCGCCGGCCCTCTTCCAGGTGTCCACCTACCTCACCCAGCCCCAACCCCCGCACCAGGCCAACGGGGCCTTCTTCTCCAACCCCCCGCCCGCGCCCCCGCCCCCCTACGGGCCCCTGCAGCACACGCACTCCCACAGCCACTCGCCGGACGTGTCCTCCCACATGCTGGGGACGCAGGCGGCGGCGGTGGCGGCGGTGGCGGCCAGCTACGGCCTCCAGCAGCAGATGGCGCCGGCCGCGGCCTTCTGCCAGCGCTTCTACCAGCACATGTACCCCGGCGGGGCCCTGGGGCTGCTGCCCCAGGGGGGCGGCGCCGCCGCCGCGTCGCTCGGGGCCACCGGGATCAACAAGAAGAACGGCAACGTGTCCTGCTACAACTGTGGAGGGGCCGGTCACTACGCACAGGACTGTAACCAGCCCTCCATAGACTCCACACAGCAAGGTAAGACCCCCACCAATTGTTAGTTGGTAGTTATTCTAGTTGTGACATTTTCATGAGATTTCTTTATTTATTCGTATTTATTTTCAATTTCAGTTCGTTTTAACTCGTTTTTAAAGTAGGTTTGTTAGTTGTTTTTATTTTGTGAAAAGGCTTAGTTTTATTTGTTTTAGTGTTTGTTTGTTTCGTTTTTTTTGCCAGCTTCACATTCACACACACGCACACGCGCACACGCACACACGCACACACGCAAGGTCCAGATAAGGATCTGGGCAGACACCCGTGTGAGGAAGGGTCTGATCCTCTGGATGTTGCACCGTGCAGACCTACAGAACGGAGTAATCGCTGCAGTGTGTGCCGTCAGTGGAAAGAGAAAAACATTGGCTGTTGCCATGCATAATGAGAGGGAGACGGCAGAGAGTAGCCAATGCAATTGGGAGAGGTCATCTGATTGGCCAGTTTAGTTGTGTGCGCC
Organism: Gymnoscopelus braueri; assembly: GCF_963280865.1. Taxonomy (NCBI): domain Eukaryota; kingdom Metazoa; phylum Chordata; class Actinopteri; order Myctophiformes; family Myctophidae; genus Gymnoscopelus; species Gymnoscopelus braueri. The sequence goes on along the minus strand of NC_137623.1, from coordinate 39,591,162 downwards.
TTCAGATGAATCTACAATGTAACAAAGCGTTGCGTTGTGTGCTTGCAGATTGACTATTTCCACAATTAAAGTATAAAATTATTAAATATGTCAGTTATTTCTTTGTTTGATTAAGTTATGTCATTATCACCCCGGTAGAAGTTTTGTTTACGAAGCCTATAATCCAAACAGAAATGCCATTTGTTTCATTTATATGTTCCAGTGTTCAATGCCAAAGTGACAAAATAATCGCAATTATTTGCACGGCAACTAATGGTCCAATATAAAACATGATCGTGACACCCCTGTACCATTTCTTCCAGGTGGCTTCCGGCTAAAGTACGCTCGCTCCCATACGTCCGAAGCACTTGACAACGCCGACTGAGAGAAGAAGAGAAGAAGGTTGATCTACTTTCTGCTTGGTGGTCTTACAGCTCCTCTGTGTCTTTGGTTTTTGGGGGGGATTGTATTTGTTTTTCTAAAAGCAAAGACTGCAGCCTGGTCTGGAGAGCAGCGCTGCCCAAGGGCCCCCACTCACTGGACACAGCCTGAGTTTCAGGCTCATTTAGACTTTAACCCCATGACCGCAGCGCTTAGACGAAAATATATGGAGTATTTTCAACGGAAAAGAAAGTCAAAACCTTTTGGTTTTTGTCAAAAGGTGACGGCCGTGCGGCGAGGTATGGATTAGCCTCCTTCAAGTCGTGCCTGAGACACGACGTCATTCACCGCGAATGAGAGCCAAGCAAGTCTGTTTTTTCCCCCGCAGACATTCACACACACACACACACACACACACACACACACACACACACACACACACACACACACACACACACACACACACACACACACACACACACACACACTGCTGACTCCTGCAACCTATCCCTTTCTCAGTGGCTTTTCCTTTGGTATTTTTGCACTGAAGACTGGCATCAGTGGCAGTGGCTAGCATAATCTAAGAACTAACAGACTCACTGGAGAGAGTCCACAGGAGACGACCGTTCTAAAACTGACAGTTTGGAAAAAGCTCTTAATATACTGTTGTTGGTTTTTTTTGTGTGTGTTCTACAGTAGATTTCATGCCTCCTCCCTGGCATTACTGCTTTTGACATAGGATTATTTTTCTCCCCCCCCTGTTCAAATTTATATCAGTTTTGAAAGATTAAAAAGAAAACACAAAAAACAATCTAAAAAAAGATTAATGCAAGCAACATGCTGGGATTTTGTTTTTCTTATCCTTTATCATTTTTTTTTTTGCTGCAGTGTTTTTGAATGTACAATTATGATTTTTATTTTTTTTGGAGTTAGAAATTTGACTGTATCAAAAAAGTGTTTTATTTCCAAATAGGCATTTTCTGCCACTCGATATATAATGTGAAGCGCATAGTTGAGTAAGACATTCTGAAAATGTCTGTTGTCAGAAGATAAATGCTGCTCTGTTATTTTAATGTATTTGATTTGTTTTGTTTTTAAATGGTATTATTTGGTGATATGCACTATAGCGAACCAGGAACTCTAACGCTTAATTTATGGTCCGTCGTCCGTCGATATAACATGCTCACAGCGCGTCGAGAACGCAACGTTTTGGGAACATGCAGATCAGCTATGTTGGGCACGCGGCGACACCGTGGTACGCTGTCGCGCGCAGAGAACGGCCGAGAATAGTCAACCTACAAGCTCACAACGCGTCGCACCCGCGACGCGTTGTGAGCTTGTACATCGGCTATTCTCGGCGCAGGACACCGTGAGGATATAATGAACATGTTGTGTTTTTTTTCTGTGCTTTCTTCATGTTTTTAAACACGATTTCTTCCCCTCTGACATCACAGAGGTAAATCTCAGTCCTTCCTAGACCGACTACAACAGACTACAGCCCATGTTTGCTGCGGTTCCGGTCAGACCGGCCCCTCCAGCTTATGTCAATCACCTTGTTAAGAGTGCTCTAGTCTAAGGTGTCAATTACCTCATCTGCCAGCACCATTACAGTGAAGGCCACCATGACACTCCCACAATAACTGTTGGGCAGAAACCTTGTCTCAATATTTTAACTTTTTGTATTTTTCCGTAAAGTAATGCCCTACTTGATTATATTACAGTGTCACACAAAAGCATCAAAATAACTAGATCTACAAGCTTGAAACGCGACACGTTTTGTGCTTGTCGATGTGCTACTTTTGATATTTTTGGATTTAAATCCTGAAAAGTAAAGACGTATATAAGGTTTTCACCCAACAGAAACGATATGTGAACACCAACTAACAGCACTAATATTTGCTGAAAAAAATCTAATGGCTCATTTACCTAATACAGTTTAAAACAAATGCATTATGAACGAGGAAATGCCAAACTAAATCCCAAACTGGGGCCAGTTTGACTGGAACTACAGCATGGGCTGTAGTCCAGGAAGAACTGAGATTCGCCTGGGCGACGTCAGAGGGGAAGAAATCATGTTAAAAACACCTAAAAAACACATGTTTATTGTCCTCAACTTCAAATCGGTGAAGTGCCCCTTTCAACAGCCAAACTGCAAATCACAAACCACAACGAGTGAAAATGTACGCTGAATAGAGAAACCACATGTACCCCTAATCTGCATTTACACCTGTCAATAACGTGTAAACGTTTATTTCCATTTTAGTGGGATTAGAGATGCATTGCTTTTTTCACTTTGTCACAAACGTGATGCCTTCGGTGCATCTCAAGATGCATTTACACCTGGGTTCTATTTGTTTTGATCACCATGTGGTTTCATCTTAGCCTGTCGGTGGCGTTATAACGCCAATACTGAATGGTTTCAAGCAGAGCTGTGGAAAGAGAGCGTCTTGTCAACTTTCTTATTTCTTTCTCCTGCAATAGTTCCTGGAAGTTAGCCGCAAATACTAGCGGCAAAGTAAGAGTTGCAGCACAGCAGAACGTTTGTACCTTTAAAAGGTAAGACGTTCAAATAATCTGATTGTATATTATCGGAAATATATATTTACCCGCTGAGAACTTCGGGGGAACGTTCTGTGGCCCACGTGAATCACGTGAGGATCAAACATTTTGGACTGAAGTTGATGAGACTCTCTCTTTACATGGCTCTGGTTTCAAGTGAGTCCAGACACACAACATGTCAACCTTTACAATGTCATCTGCCTTCCTCATCATCATCTGACCGTTCATCAGAAGATCTTTGAGGTGATTAACTACAGCCCTGTCGGTGCGCTAAACACACTAATCGCAGAGTAGATTCCTCACCAAATCCCAGTCACACTACACTGCAACGGTGTTTTGTCGAATAGATAAAATTCCAGAGCAAAACCTGGAGTGGGAATTATGGAGACAAAGCTTCGTCTTTTATTCATCGCTGAACCAAATCAGTTGGTAGCTCAAAGCACGCTTGCCAATAGCAGAGTTTGGCGACCAGTGATTTCACTGGGTTTAGCAGGTGTTTGTCAAGAGCAGTGGTTCTCAAAACCTTTTATTTTTATTTCAAGGACCCCCATAACTCTGAGAAACAAAAGGAACTGGTTCCATTTGTACACTCTCGGGGTTACAGACATATAAGGGTTGCCCGTTTTTTGGACCCCCTCGAGGAACCATGACGGTCCCTCGACCCCACTTTGAGAACCACTGGTCAAAGAGTGCTTCTCTGGCCATTTCCAAAGGACTGTAGACACTACAGACTTTGTGACGAAGTCTTCCTGGAGTTGTATCTCTGCCCTGTCATTCCAGCTGAACTAACTATCTGTGCATTTGGTAAATGTCAGAAAAAAAGATCTATGCACATACTTTATTTTTTTCCCCTTCCTGGTCAATGGTTTGGAACGCTTGCAGGTGTCATGTTGGCTGGATGTATGGATTGGTATTTATGCATTGTCTAATGACCGTGTTGGCTGACAAAAATTGCATATTTTGAATTAGCAGTTTTTTTGTTGTTGTTGAAAATGTGTCTTTTTGTGGGACGACACTTGTCTTACCAGTAAAAAAAAAACGGCCTTTATTGTTTTGCAGTTCTTATTCAGATACTTATCCAGTATCCATTCATGACAAGTGTCTAGGATGCAACTCCCTGTATAAATACGTAAAGGATGGACACACACACAGAGTGAATCACACACTTTGTTCAAATGACGAGTCAAATTCTCTGAATATTGTCAAATATTCAAGCCAGGCTCCCAGCAAGCTCTTCAGTGCTACATTTGGTTTAACCAAACGGCACACACACACGTTTGCATTACTATACTTGTGAGGACATCAACATTTCAGAACGGCTCAGCTTATGAATGGCATACAATTTCTTGCCATTTTAACCCTATCCCTGAAGCCGGAAATAGCCAATCTTGGGACACTAGCACGTAACTTCAGTGTAAACCAGGCATAACTTCAACCGCTAAACATAACATTTAAATGTCTAAAGAACCTTTATTTGTTGGCCTTACTCTTAAAAAATAGTTTTCTCACAAGTATAGTAATGCAAGCAAACACACACACACACACACACACACACACACACACACTTCTGAGATGTCAATCTTGCTTGAAAAGTAGTGTGGCTCCGCGTCTTGCTAAAGCTAACAGGACACAGGACATCTGCATGTGGACCACTGGCCGAAGAGAACCGCGCAAGATCAACAGATAGGAAATGAGGACGAACCAACCAACCCAGATTTTGTTGAACTTTTAAAATGGTTAAAGGTTTGAAAGATGCTGTACTGTATATTTAAGAAAGGGGTCGCCAAGGCTGCTGGCCCTCAGTTGTAATGTTTACTATATTCTTTGATATCTACGTACTTGGAAAGGTCATATATTTCTAGAGCGGAATTTGGATTTTATGCAAATTGTTGATCTGTTTTCCTGGAATTAACAGCAATAAATATGAAAATGCCAAGAACAATTGGCCCGACGTTCAATTTCAAAATCGGTTGCTTTTTGGGTTCATTACTAAGTATTTATGAAGGAAAAGTATTGTTGCTGGTCCAGTGACTCAAACTGGGGTCCCCGAAAACATCTTGACATTAATTTTTTTTGAACATTTTTAAATGTTTGAGCCACTTTCAACGTGGTGTCCCCATTTTGGGCATAAATGTTAATCCCCTGAATTTCTTTATTTTTTTAAACATTTCCAAAATGTATAAAGAATTAGAAAATTGTGCAAATATTAGATCTATAGCATGAGCTTGTAGAGCAGCTATTCTTTCTGTCCGTCACGCGACGAAGCATAGAGTTTAAAGGACAACTTCACCCATTTTCAACCTATCTTCATATAATTGGTCCTCAATCATGCTTTATTATAATGTGGTACAATTTCTGTGTACTTGGTCTGTGTCTCAGAGGAGGGCTTTGGACAGTGACATCATCGATGAGGAATCCAAGCTTATAGAAACTGCAGGCTTTCTATTCCTGGAAAGTTAGCATGCTATACTGGAAGCCATTCTCGGCTTAATTTTCAAATTTTAAGAATTATTTTGTTTGAAAAGAAAAAGAAACCCTGCCAAACGATGTCACTGGTATGTGGGTTTCTGAAGTGTCCACAGACCACCTATGAGAGTGAGAGACAGACTGAGCAGATTTATTTTGGAGCCTGAGCATTAGTGAGGACCAATTATATGAAGATGGGTTGAACATGGGTGAAGTCCTTTAAGTGGTTATCCAAAAGTTTTGCTGCCTAAGGGCACAGTCACGCGGCACTTTTATTTGACCCATTAGGGCAGATTCTGCCGATGCAATTCCCATTGAAATGCATTTGCAGAATCCGCCCTCAAAGGTAGAATAAAAGTGCTGTGTGACCGTGCCCTAAAGCTTAATTATTGCACCAGATAAACAGTGAAGGCTGGCTGAGTACTTTGTTCACAACTGTTGCTTTGTCACTACTAGTGTGAACGCGCCATGATCGGCCAGAGTCCTCCAATTTGGCATTAAATCAAGACATCCGGAGTGACGGCCATGACAGCAATCAATCAATCAAGTTACCACCACATGTTCAGTGCATTTCATGGGAAGGAAAACGACCTCCATTGCTTGAACTGCTCTCAAATATTCTAGCGATGGCTGTCCCACAACAGCTGCACAACCTGAACAAAAGCAATGGTGTGTGACTGCGTGTTAATGAGGTCTCAACCATAAGTCTCAACATTCAACCCCCAAACCATCTGCTTGACTAGCAGAACTGAAACTATTGTTACATATTTTTTCTCTCATGATTTATTCATGAATTTCTTTCACGGAAAAGAAAGAACTTCTCATTTCAAAACTACATTTATGTTTGACTATTTCCATAAACGTGCGCTGTAGAAAAAAAAGAAAAGAAAGTTACATAAAAAGAGATCTACAAGCTCACAAGACGTGATGCAACACGTGAATATGTGCCCTGGCAACTTCTTCGCCTTTAACGAGTGGTAATTTATAAGTTGGTCACTGTTAATCATTATCAACAATATCTTTTTCCACCCCCCACCTACAAATAACACACATACATATACATATATAAATATTGTGTCATTTTATTCCCCAAATCCCTCTCAGACAGATATTATTTACTCCATGTTTTCCCTCCATTTTAGTTCACTGAACTTCAAGTAAGAGAAAACACAATTTTTTTGTGTTGTGGTTCCATGTTTACCACACACTTGGCCGTCGATACTGGAAGCATACAGGTGTTAGAACACAGATAGTTGCGCTCATCATCTAAAATGCTCAATGTGGACTGACACCCAATTTCAGTAGCTGACTGAAATGCTGTGTTCTAAAAGCACAGAGAACCTGTTTTTATTTGTGCCTGTAATGTCTCGTAAAAGGTTTTCCTAAATATTTCAATAACAACTGACACAAGCACCTCTTTTTTTTGCATCCAGGAGAACATGGAGCTGAATTAATAGTGCAAAACTGTAAATGGTCACTAGGTGGGGACAAAGGACGAGGACCTACAGTAGGATACCAAAACATTTTTGGAGTTGCATTCTGAGCTGGTACCACTGGAGTTACAGCATATAAACACCTCCTCCGTCCGTTACATATCGTTGCTGTCCGACAGAAACCTCGATGAGCAAAACCTTCACTTTTCAGGAAATGAAAAATAAAGAACCTGTGTTCCAATGGATACAAAATAAAATATTTATAAAACCCACACACAATTAACCACTTTCACTTTTTGAAATAGCCAATCTAGATCAGCTTTTTTCGCTACTTTTGCATGACACGAAGTAGAGCATTATCTGTATGACGAAGCAGGGCATTAATCTGCACTTCTGAAACACAGAGATACAAGGTTTTCTGCTAGACAGCAACAATACAGTGTTTTGATAGGTGAATGTTCCTTTGAAATCCCAATGCTGAAGTTGTAATCCAAGGAACGAGAACAAGGAGAAAGTCCTTCCACACTTTCATCAGTCAACCTTGAGTCTGTGTGTGGTCCGCGTCGTGGGTTTATAATGGGCTAGAATCTGAAGCAAGATGAAGCAGTTGATGAGCAGGAACAGCAGACCGGCCAGCCAGATCAGCAGGAATGTGTTGTAGCCTTCAAACTCCAGCAGGTAGGCCGGCCCCAGCCACACACCCTGACCCACAAGACAACATTATAGGGATTTAAGCGTCACACAACACACCTGCCTTAAATTTACTGGAAGTACTTTTACATTTACCGTACAGTATATTTGTATTCATATTATGTTGGAGGGGGGAAAAAACATGTTGGTAGGGTGGATGACGCAGTTGTACTTCCTCATAATTACCATGTACGACCTTTGTACGACCGCGTAAGTCGACATAAATAACTTGTGATAGTCTAATAACTTGCTCCAAGTCTGTGAATGGGCTATTGCATTCAGTCTCAAGCTTGGAATAAATCATATTCTTGTATAGGGAGTTTGTTAACTGCTTAAGTGCCACTGGACGTCTAAGACGTCCGTTTTAACATAAGCCCTGAGTGCCACTGGACGTCTAAGACGTTTTTTGTTGGAAAAGAATGTTCAGAACCCAAGATATGATGATTTGAAAATAGCTGAACGACAAGCTCACAACGTGCCGCACTGCGTCGCGTTGTGAGCTTGTCGATCTGCTATTTTCTGCAAAAGCCTTCCCCACAATAAGGATGCTGGGTTTAAGTGGTTTAAGAATAGGGGCCACTTGGGTCAATATGATGAGACTCATTACCTGGCCAGCGAACCACAGAAGCAACAGTCCAACTCCTTGCTTTGGAGACAGACTGAGCTGAGGGATCAGAAGAGGAAGCAGGCACAGGTACCACAGGAAGTACTAGGATGACACACGGAGCAAAGGTCAATATAAGAAGCTACAACATTCTAGACAAGGTCACTCAGCAATGCTCACTATTGACTATATTCAACAAGTCCATTCTACACAAGGTCGCCCCAAAAGTTTGAAATAATCGTGATATTGATTTGACGTCAGATTATCAGACTTCCCACACCCAAACTTTCCGATATGTAGTCCAGGGGCCAAGCCATATTTTGGTACCACCTAAGGTGACCGTAAAGTTTTTGTATATTTGTCTTCCTACATGTCTCTAGTTTATATTTTGGTATGACAGCCCTTCCAATCTTGTAGCTTAATGGCAGTTATCACTACCTACCGGCTAATGTATCCGGTAAGAGACACAAAGTAGAATCTTTGTGTCTCCTACCGGAAATACACCCGGGCATCAAATTATTGCGACAAAAACCAAAATATATCCATGTATTCAAGGCTTCATGGGGTGTGCAATTGATAGAAAATAAATCATTTTTTGGGTGAACTCCTCTTTTAAGTTTCCCAGGGGGACTCTCTACCCATTCAGCTACAGTATGACCACCCTAGACCGAAGGAGGGTCAAATTTTACAAGCTTATGGAAAGCAGTCTTTTTGCAAACACCAAAAATCTGAGAAGTTATCAATTGCACACCGCATGAATACATGGATATATTTTGTTTTTTGTCGCAATAATTTGATGCCCCGGTGTATTTCCGGTAGGAGACACAAAGATTCTACTTTGTGTCTCCTACCGGATACATTAGCCGGTAGGTAGTGATAACTGCCATTAAGCTACAAGATTGGAAGGGCTATCATACCAAAATATAAACTAGAGACATGTAGGAAGACAAAAATACAAAAACTTTACGGTCACCTTAGGTGGTACCAATTTGTGAAAATATCAGTGTTGGCCCCTGGACTAATGAACAATAAAGCCATCATACGTTTAGCACTCACAATAGCAAATGACACTGATCCTCCTCTACATCGTCACTTCAGATTCATGCCATCTGGATGAAGATACAGAACTTTGAAATGGCAAAAAGTTTCTTTTAGTAGGAGTTTTGTCCCTTCAGCCATTGCTGCACTAAGACCGACTTTGAATGCTATCAATGCATTGAATGGGAGATTATCACGTTTTATCAGACCATTGAATGGGCGAGTAGGCAACATACTGATCTACCCATGATTTATCAGACCATTCATTGGGCGTAATCAGGAGCTACTGACCTACTCGGAGGCAGAGCAGTCCCCACCACATGATTTACGATTCTGTGCCTATCGGTACACAACTCGAACGGCGCCAAGTAGGCTCAAGCGAACGTCGCAACGTTCGGGACGGCAACTCGTTCGCTTTAGCTCGCTCGGTGGTCCCTCACGTGACTCCAGTTCGCTTGAGACTGCGCCCCTCCGTCATGGTCCGAAACCGAAACTGAACTTTTTAAGTCATCTCCGTCGGTAGGTCAGTATGTCTTGATAACACCCAATGAATGGTCTGATAAATCTGAAAATAGGTCAGTATGTCGCCTACTTTGCCCATTCAATGGTCTGATAAAACGTGATAATCTCCCATTCAATGCATTGATAGCACCCGAATGGGGTGGCACTAAACAAACTGCCTCACTGAAATGATGGTTCTGTGTATACTGGGGACTTTCTGTATGGTGTTGGTGTTATGTTGTTTTGTGCTAGATGGTTATGTTTTTTTCTGTTGGAACAGACTGTGAAGATAAATATCCCAGAGAATAAAGACAATTATTATTATTATTATCGCCCAGCCCTGATTGACATGAGAACATCGTTTTGCTCTCAGATGGGAAGTTGGGACGTAACATCAGCCGTTGTTACCTGTGAGGTGCAGACTTTGTTGAAGGAGACGAACATGGCGGTGTGCAGGAAGCAGCAGAGAGCCAGGTCAGTGTGGTACGCCCAGGACACCAGCAGCACCAGACCCAGCTGGGGAAGGAACGCTGCCAGGCCCAGCCACACGCTCCACCCACTGTCTGAACACAGGACACACACACACACACACACACACACACACACGTCACGGAACTCATGAGGGTAAAGCAGTGATTCCAAACCTGGTGGGTCGTGAGGATATTTTGCATGTGGGCCCCCAAATACGGTAATTGGCAAAATGATAAGATTTTAATGATTATTTAACATTACTATTACAAAATGAATGTAAAATATATAGTTTTCAGTTTGATACCGATAAATAGGAATTTAAAGGATACTACGTTAGTTCCATTGAGTCAAGCCAGAACACAATAGATTGATTGATCATTAAAATAAACAAGTTCTGGAAATGCATGCAGCCCTACCATATGACCACTTGAAGGGGTATTTCGCAGTGTAGATTTGGGTCTAAAAAAAAACGTGTTTATCTGGGGGCCCTTCAAATAAATTAAAAAAATTGACTATTCTAAATTACGGTACAACAAAATTAGCAATCCTGAAATGTGTCCGTATTGTTTGGACATATGGGTACACACCTGCAGTGAGGTAGAGCATGTAGAAGTATGGGGAGAAGTTGTGTCTGGTGTCCCGTCTTGTCAGGTGGTACAGGTAGGTCTCATTGAGGAACTCCCAACCATAGCTGCGCAACAGAAAGGAACGCAGGACGCATTACCAGCCAAACTAATTCACTACTTAATTTATTTATTTATAGTCCTTTACCGTTAACTCCCTTTAACCACTTGCAACCTGGCACCTCTATTTTTGGCGAATGTTCGAAATCTTTCAAAATGTTTCAATTTCGTTTAAAGTTTTCCAAAAATAGTAGATGTACAACACATCACACCGTGATGCATTATGAGATTGTAGATCTGCTATTTTCGCTATTTGTCATATGACGAAGTATATAGGGCATAAGTGGTTAACTTCTTTAATATCCTATCAGGCATACTGCGACACAATACAATGTCTGGAGATGTGTGTTACTCGTCTTTCCCCTCTCTGCCGTCAGTTTCCCATTTATCTCTACACTGTCCTTTCTAAATACAGCGATTATTTTTGCATAATTTGCATCAGGCTTTCCGCCCCCGAAAATGGCTAATTGTGTTTGTATAGATGCTCGGCCAAACAAGATGCAAAGCGGCGGACTCGAACCCCTAGACTCTGTGGTGGTACTTTCTCTTATCTCTTTGAGTCTGGTTCTCACATGTGGTAGAAGAGTGCAGTAAAGCCGCAGAACACTCCTCCCGATACGGCAACGAACAGAAACAACTCTCGGTTGAGGAAGCTTCTGATGAACCGCAGCGCTCTCCTCCACCACGCCTGCGTCCTCTCCTCCACTCTGGGCGGCGGCGTTCGCAGGGCCAGGGCGATGGGCAGGGCGTATGTGACGGGGTAAATCTTCATGTGGACAGAGAGCCCGTAGAGTAGCGCCGCACACGTCAGGCGCCGGCCTAGAAAAGAGTACATTTACATCTGCTATTAACAAGACCTATTAAAAGGAATCGGTTAGTGTTCTCTGGATAATAAAACCTTTATTATTTTTTCTTTTCTTAGCAATGAGACCTGGCCTAGACAAGGCCAAAGCAGTATAACATAATAGATCAAAACAAAAACAATAGAAGTACACAACAAGTACACAAACTGAAATGATAAAATACAAATAAAGAAATGACATGCGTAAATTATTACGGGTCCTAATCTGCGTTGTAACTGAATCTCATATTTTTTGCACGCCTATGCAAAACAGGCATCCAGACAGCCAGATGTCAATGCATAACACAAATACACCCTTTGTATTGGGTGAAAGAAAAGCTCCTACCTTCCATACAATGTAGTGTACCCAGCACTAGGGCAGACAGCACGGACTCTGCGTTGCCTCGGCTGGACACTCCCATGGGCAGGGGGTTTAAGAGCCACAGAGAACTGATGCGACACGCCCTCTGATAACATAAAACCAAATAAACTTGATCAGAAGTGCATTTCCTTCAAAAAGTAACTCACGGCTAAACTGATGGGGGACCGCCACTACAGATCCCATAGATCTGATAGTCTGTTAGTGAAAATGCTAATAATAATAATTAGGGAAAAGTGAAGAATCGGGTTCCTCACGCAATACATATACTGTATATGTCAATGGTCTCGTATGCACATGTGTAATGTCAGATCGATTGGTCAACCCACTCAGGAGAAACATAGATGTGGACAGACTGACAGAGTTGTGTTCATTTAACCAATTTAGACCTGTTACACATACGTTGTTATACCTTTCAATCTTGGACAGCATCTGTGTCACATAATTAGTTGTTGCAATAAATATTTATCGATTTATTTTTCTATAAACGTTTTTCAGAAACCTTAGGATTTAGAAGGTGTTTGTTTTTTTAGAATAGGCCTCAGGTCTAAATGGCTTGATAGTAGGATAATGCATTGGTTCTCCAAGTGGGGTCCGGGGGACCCCCAGGGGTCCAGGGAGTCCCCAGCTGAATGACAATTAGGAACCAAATGGACCCTTACAGGTCTGCAACTCATTTGGTTCCAAATTAACACTCTCTTGAGTTATGGGGGTCCGTGGCCCTAACAACGCATACCAAACTGGGGGGGGGGGGTCCTTAAAATTTCAAAGTGTGAGAAGAACCACTGGGATAATGAAGCGACCACAACGGACCTGGGAGTCCACGCCTCGCAGGCAGAGGAGGTGGAAGATGAGCAGGCCTGACAGGACGTCACAGAGGACGAAGAGGATCTTGCCGAACACGGGGCTGAGGTAGATGTTGGGGGTCAACAACCAGGCCAGCAGAGGAGTGTAGCGGTACGTCGATCTGTTGTAGGGAGACTCGCCCTGAACAGCACACAAACATGACAGATGAGACGAAGGTGGCAACATTTCAGTGATAGCAGAGGTGGGAAATATCCAGGTATTTTCATTGTGTAAAATATATAACAAAATGATTGTGAATGATTTAGTACAGACAGCATTTTCTTTTTTTTTTACAAAAGCTTAACAAAACCTTTCTTTTTTTTATATATTCTTCAATTATGCCGGGAAAAGATATTTTAAAAGATCAAGTGTTGACTATTAAACCATGTAATGGGCCAACCTCCCAGTTTTTTTTTAGAACTCCATAAAATGCCATATCTGACGGAGTTGACATCTGTCGGAGTTGACAAAATGTTTTTTTTTTTTCATTCCACATTTTAAAACATATTTTTTATTTAGTTTGGATTTAGAAGGACTGACGGAGTGGACATGTTATGGTTGGGACACACCAGATAGTATTTGAAAATAGCAGATCTACAAGCTCGCAATGTGTAGCCATGCAACGCGTTGTAAGCTTAATTGTAGATCTGCTATTAAAAAAAAAATCTTGGAGAAAGAAATAGGTAATTTTGAACATTTCGAACATTTTTGAAACATTTTAACAACAAATCTTGTATGGGGGGTCCCTGACTCCCTGGCACAAATTATTTTCAGATGGAGGGGTCTGCGGATAAATACATTAATCTTTAAGAACCACCGGTTTAAACAACAATAGGAAACCAGCCCCAAATAAGCAACTACACTTTAGAAACAAGCCAAAATAAGCAACACTTTAGAAACAAAAAACAAACCAAAAAAAACGCAACCAACAATATTTACAAGCAACTTTGCTTACAACCAATGTCGCTTATAATAAGTGGACATGGCAACACGCATAGTCTTTAGTTTACAGCAGAGACCCGTCCCGTGAAAGGGGGCGTCGATGCCCTCCGGGATTGTAATAGAACCTTTACGGTCAATGAATGGAACCGGTAGATATTTTGATGCGTGGAAATCCGACTCCAATGTATCTCTATGATTCCACGGCTGCAGTTTGGCTCCCGGGGCCGACGAAAATGACGTAGATGTCCATACCTTCTTTTTTTATACATAGGCTTTGACAGGGAAGTGGAAGAAGTCACACTCATTCATAGCAGCATACGGTCATACCGCAGACATAACAACCCAACACTCACGTTTTACATTATTTCTTATCATATGACTTGCCCCCCCATGTCTAATAATCACATTAAACTTATTAAACTGTCACCTCAGTGATGAACCTGGCAGCATCAGTGAACACATGGTAGTCGATGTCCGTGTACTTCACAGCCATGGTTCTGTCCTGGTAGTCTCCATAGAACACCAGACCGAGCCTCACCACCAGGGAGGCCGTGAAAACAACGCGTTTATCCATCAGTCTCTCCATCATGATGTTACGTTAAGCATAAGCCTGTATGTTCCATAGTTATAGAGAACTAGCTTAGCTAGTTAGATCCTTGTTGTTGACTATAACGTTCCCGCACGGTCCCGCAGTGCCACCTCGTGGTTATGTGGCATAGAGGTATAATATAACTAGAGGGCGGATTGCCCCGCCCCCAGCTATCATTTCAATGAATGTGCTCAGTGGCGTTTTGAAGCACCCGGAAACCTGCCGGAAGTAGAATTATTGGTTTGATTTTGTACCCCCATAGAGTTATGAGCATGCGCACTAGTGTCCTTTTTGCGTTCTACGGCAGCCCGTGTGTCAAGGATTGAACGCGATATATTTATTAAATACACTCGAGATGCCTATGTATAACTAAATGCATATGTGTTTATGTATAATATGTTTACATATTTATATCTATATATATAAATATCTCTCAGCATGTTTTGCGCGTGCATGTATTTATCCCCGCCTGCAGTTCCAGCTTTGGCCACTGGGGTGGCAGCTTCAATGTTTCTCAGCAACTCTGGGGGCTTGTTATGTGGCGGTACAGCAGCGGACACAGGTTGAAACCGTGCTACCGTAATGCCAGTAGTAGGAGCGTCTACCGTAATGCCAGTAGTACCAGCGTCTACCATAATGCCAGTAATACCAGCGTCTACCGTAATGCCAGTAGTACCAGCGTCTACCGTAATTCCACTCTAGGAGGGCACCTTACTTTATGTCATGCTGTTACAGCCAGTGGTGGAAAAAGTACTCAAATGTTTTACTTCAAAGTAAAAGTATCAATACTGCAATGTAGAATCACTTACAGTGAAAGACCGGAAATCGAAATTGACTTGAGTAAAAGTAAAAAAGTATTGTTATCAAAATGTACTTAAAGTACCAAAAGTAGAAAGTACTCATTAAGCAGAATGTCCCATTTCACAAGTTTTCAAAAGTATAAAAATCCTTTGAAATTAGCAGATCTACAAGCTCACAGTGAGCTTTGTGAGCATTGTGAGCTGCTATTTTCAAATGGCCGAAATGTATATAGGGTTGAAGTGGTTCATGTGTGTTTTGTAATAATAATACAAAATAGCACAGTTTCTGATCCTGTTTTGCACTTAACCTGGATATTGTGTTCATTTGTGTGTTAGATATATTTATTGTTTTTGTTTTGTTAGTCCATTGTTATAATAATGCTGCCTCTAGGCCAGGTCACTCTTGGAAAAGTATTAATATTATAATATTGTTTATTTGCAGAAGCAAATAAACAATAATAAAAGCAACAACAATATATTCTACAAATAATAACAGTAGATTGTGCAGGTGAGATCTAGTTTTCTAAATATACGTTTCTGACCTCACTGGACGGGCCGCCACACTTTTTTACACCTCTCCGCCTTAGCTGAGAGTGTGGCGTGGTAGAGGAGGTCTCCCCGAACGTGTGTGCGTATGTCACAAGTGCTGACACGAAGAGCCCTCTCCTGTCCAGCGTCCAATTTGTAATTCCTACTGTTGATACTGGATTTTTGGGTCTAGCACTCCACTGAGAATACCCATTGTTGATGCGCAACCTCTTTTTCTTATTTAGTTTAGTTTATTTATCTGTCTGTCATTTATTGTCTCAGATGAATTGAGTACATTTTAGTTGCCTCATTGTAAACTGTACTTCCATGTGCTTTTTCTCTGCAACCTTCTAAATAAAGTATTCAATCAAATCAATCAAGGGATCAAATCGACAGGAAGTGATGCCCACGATGCCCTAGGAAACTTGTGGATATGCATTGTGGATATGAGCATTTATCCATTTACATAAATTGATAATGTTATTAAAACCTTTTTTGGTACACAGAAACATAATTTGTGTTGTATAGCTTCGTTTAAATGGTTTTTAATGGCTTCTGTTTACTCTAGAGGATACTCTTATTATGAAGAGATCGTCCACCCGAAGTCTTATTGTTGATGAGTTATTGTTGCTAGTGGAACACAGCTGTGAGAAGCTGTTATAGAGCATCGCAGTTCCCGCCCACTTCCTGGTTTTTCGTGGTGCCGGAAGGAACAACTCAATGCATTTTTCCCATTGACATTTCCAAAAATATTTTTATCTATTAATTTAAGCCTCGAATCAAGCCATCATGACATGACATGAATCATGACCATAAAACGTTTTTTTCTGTGATTTATTTTATTTTATATTTAATTATATGATATACTATATTTAATAAATACCCTTTGTTTTGCCGTTTAAAAAAAAAAAAGAAATCACAGAATCAATGGGAAAAATGCATTGAGTTGTTCCTTCCGGCACCACGAAAAACCAGGAAGTGGTTGGGAACTGCGATGCTCTATCCACCTGTTTCCGCGGGAATTTACTGGAGCAAAAATCCTGTGTGGGAAACATCCTGCGGGGGGACGGGAAGTAGGAAATAGCGGCTCAGTGTGTTTACATTTGCCAGCAGAACGTAGCTGTACGAACGGGCCTTTTGCATGTAGTTGAAGCGCAAGGGGGCGGGGCGGGAGAGAGTCAGCGCACTGAAGTCAAGGCACAGACTACTGTGTTGTTGACGGACAACGGATGCACGCTTATGAGAAACAACACAAATAAAACCTGGCAAAACAGTTGCGTGCATTAGCGCAAGATGAGGATAAATGAAACATTCAGTCTAAATGTCCAGCAACTACTACCAATACTTTTGTATTTGAAACCTTACATTTCTCTAAATATTATAAACTCTTAGGACAGCCTAATACAAATATAATTTATGAAAAGGCTACTATAGGCTACAGTGAAGTCGGACTGAATGACTGAAACGTTTTTTCTTTTTTAACTCTCTTGGTGATTATCTGGCACAGTAGTTGTGGATTAGCAAACTGGACATTAATGTTTCCTTTTCGCGTGCGAATTACTGGACATTTAGACTGAATGTTTCCTTTACCCTCATCTTGCACTAATGCACGCAACTGTTTTGCCATGTTTTATTTGTGTTGTTTCTCATAATAAGCGTGCATCTGTTGTCTGTCAACAACACAGTAGTCTGTAGTGTGCCTTGACTTCAGTGCGCTGACTCTCTCCCCATGCACCGACCCCCCGCCCCCTTGCGCTTCAACTACATGCAAAAGGCCCGTTAGCCAGCTGCGAACGAGCTACGTTCTGCTGGCAAATGTAAACACACTGAGCCGCTATTTCCTACTTCCGGTCCCCCCACAGGATGTTTCCCACACAGGATTTTTGCTCCAGTAAATTCCCGCGGAAACAGGTGGATAGACCGCCGAAGTCTGACGTCATTTACACATCCTTTGTTTGTCTACCTGGTTCGCAGTTTTCCACCCCCGTTCTGAATCCCATAGACGTATTGAATATCGCGTCAAATAAGAACTGTGTTCCAAAAATAAACAAATGACCACGGCGGGTTGACTCTTATGGATATGAAGCATCAACTGACGGTGAGAAAACGCTAATGTTACTTCCGCCAAATTAGTTACATTTTCGCCAGAAACAGACTGTATCAAATATAAGTGACTGACTATCATAAACTATACAGAACCTCCTCCCTGACAATAACGCCGACACGCGGTGTTTATTTTTGGACCACAATTCTTATATGAGACGATTCTAAGATGACCCAATGTTATTCTCCATAGAGAAATTACTTCCGCAAACCTGGGGATGAACGAGTGACGTCAGGACTTCGGTGCTCTATTCTACTAACCTCGCATCACCAGTCTTTCCACCTCTGGTTGGATGAAACACTTCCTGTTCTCTAAAAAAATCAGGAACTTGTTTTTGCCCGTTTACAACAACATAGTTATACGAGACGAGAAGCGGAGCGTTTAAAAAAAAAAAATCCTTCCCACTCTGGAAGAGTTGGTTTCACTTTGTCGTCGTCTATTGTTTTGCGCATATTTCCATATACGTCACTGCATTCTACGTCTAGTCACAGTTTACTTAACCAAAAGTTTTCTCTGGATATATTATGGCTGCAAAAACACCTAAAAGAGCAATCTTAGACGCCCTTGAGGATCTGGAGAAGATCGAGCTGGAGAAATTCTGCAGCACTTTACTTGAACGTAGAGAAGAACCATGCATACGACGAAACGCAATTGAGAATAAAAGTATACTAGAGATTGCAGACAAGATAGTTAAAACGTTCACTGAGGACAATGCTGTGGAAGTAACAGTGACTATTTTGAAAAAGATATACTGCAACAATGTTGCACAGGAATTGGAGAAAGTGATGGGTAAGTTTCTATCCTAATGGATGACTTTGTGTAGACATCAAGGGCCCAGATTCCTGCTTTGAAATTGAGTCTATATAGGAAGTGACAGTTCATATGAATGGCCTGTAGTTTCGCTGTTTTACCCCGGCTGGTGTCAGAAATATTGTTTCTCCATTCAACTGCAGTGGGTTTTTGACAAACTTTAGACTTGATTGTATTACCTTAATAAACATTGTCATAAATACTATGCTTCCAGTCGCTAGTTTAAGTCTTATGTCTGTAAGGACATCCTTCAACTGTTCTGTACAGTCTCGAAGTTATATAGATATATTGTCAGGCCCTGCAGCCTTGCGGGGACTCTCCTCACACTGAGCAAAACCGTTTTAAGTTCAGCCTGATTAAAGTCTTCCAACCCAATAAAAAATGCACCAGGATGACTAGTCTGCTGTTTACTAATAGCATCATGCAGTTCATACAGTGCCTCCTTAGTATTGGCACTGGAGGGAATGTACACAGCCACCATGAAAATACTGGTAAACTCCCTCGACAGATGGAATGGACCGTGCAGCAACCCGAGTTGCTTTAACACTTCCACTGGGACGCTCATATCTACCTACATATATGTAACGGAGACTGTCTATCGTACACATATCTACCGGTGTTGTCTCTGTAAACTAGACGATTCACGGACATAGACATACTGACACAAGAGTTACAGAATACAGACATAAACAACATGAACCGGAGTAGCCGCTCTGTGCCATCTCTGTGCTTTATTGTGATAAATTGCACGCTTCTACCAGAATCTGTCATTCATAATTATTTATGTAATTCACATGTCTCTTTTTTTGGCGAATGTTCCCCCGAGAATAGGCATGCTAGGGTTCATGTGGTTAATGGTAATGCTATTCATAATAATGTAATGGTGTTTTCATTTAGTCAAGGTGCACTGATATTTTTATATTGTTGGATAATAATATTTTATATTGCACATGCATATGCTTTCATGTTGAGTAGTGTGCATTCCTCTGTCCTCGCTTCTAGTAGGGGGTACTAAGTGAAAAATCGTTACGCGGCGGATAAAAGCATGAAATTTGATACAGATGTCCCTTGGGTCATCCTAAAACATCCTAGAAGGGGTGCCCAAAAAAATCTTAAACAGGAAGTGAGTTATGGACAAAATCCAAAATGGCCACCTAAACTGTTGACCGTTGACTCAAAAGACACCAAAATAATCTCCAAAAAGCATAAAATGTGGCACACATGTCCTTTGGGTCATCCTAAGACATCCTAGAAGGGGAGCCCAAAAAAATCTGAAACAGGAAGTGAGTTATTGACCAAATTGAAAATGGCCGCCTAGTGTTGTCGATTGACTCAAAAGACAACTAAAGAATCTCCAAAAAGTATAAAATGTGTCACACATGTCCCTTGGGTCATCCTAAGACATCCTAGAAGGGGTGCCCAAAAAAGTCTTCAACAGGAAGTGAGTTATTGACTAAATTGAAAATGGCCGCCTACAGTGTTGGCGATTGACTCAAAAAGCCTATAGAATCTCCAAAAAGTATACAATTTGGCACATATGTCTCTTGGGTCATCCTAACACATCCTAGAAGGGGTGCCAAAAATAATCTGAAACAGGAAGTGAGTTATTGACTAAATTGAAAATGGTCGCCTACAGTGTTGAAAGATGATGCAAGATACCTACAGAATCTCATAAAAGCATGAAATGTGGTACAAATGTCCCTTGGGTGATCTGAACGCATCCTACAAGGGGTGCCCAAAAAGGTTTTAAACAGGAAGTGACCGCCTAAAAGCAGTTGACACAAAAGAAAACATAAGGGGACGTCATAAAAGTGTATAATTTGGTACGTACATTGAGTGCTTCTTAATATATCCTAGAAGGGGTTATTTATTTGTTTGCTTGTTTATTAAACTTTTTAGGAAGGGACCATGTTGAAGAAATTCTAAATGGCTGTTTAAACAGTTGACCATGGCAGTCTGCATATTATGCAGACTCAATACGACAGGTTATGCAGTGCATAACTTGCCGTATTTTGTAGTCTACCTTCTGTTTTCATTTCTACATCACTTATTTATTTTACTTTCTGCATAATTTTTTTATTGTACTCTTTGAATCTTCTTTATTTATCTAACTCTCTGCATATTCTCATTTATTTTACTCTGCATCTTATCTTACTCTGCATATTCTTATTTTACTCTCTGCATCTTATTTATTTTGCACTCTACATCTTCTTGCTTGTTTTACACTCTATCTTCTCATGTATTTTCTTCTTGATCATTACTGTTTTTTTGTGATTAGTGTTTAGTAACTACATGTATTCATGTGTGCCATTTCGCAATTACCAGCACATTGGCATAATGCTCTGCAAGGTAACCCAGCATCCCGGCATCTACACTTTCTCGAACAGAAGGGCTCAGCTTTGCAGCCACACTTGAGTTCTCTACAAACTTAAGCAGCCTCTGGCAAGAGTGTCCATAAAGGTGTCCACGAATCAGCGACTTTAATTTATTTGTCAGGAGATGGTAGAGATTGCATAGCTTTCAGGCTTCTGGACCAAATGCTAGATTGGCTGCTCGATTTGAATATTGTAGCAGTGCAGCCCGTGTGGGAGGAGTGTTTTCCATTGAGAGACTATTCAAACTTTTTTTGGCACCCCTTAGGATGCATTCAGATCACCCAAGGGACATTTGTACCAAATTTCATGCTTTTATGAGATTATTTTTTATGAGTGTCTTTTGCATCATCTGTCAAGACTGTACACAGCCATTTTCAATTTAGTCAATAACTCACTTCCTGTTTCAGATAATTTCAGGCACCCCTTCTAGGATGTCTTAGGATGACCCAAGGGACATGTATGCCATTATGAGATTCTTTAGTTGTCTTTTGAGTCAATCGACAACACTGTAGGCGGTCATTTTCAATTTTGTCAATGACTCACTTCCTGTTTAAGATTTTTTTGGGCACCCCTTCTGGGATGTCTTGGGATGACCCAAGGGACATGTATGCCAAATTGTATGCTTTTATGAGATTCTTTAGTTGTCTTTTGAGTCAATAGATAACACTGTAGGCGGCCATTTTCAATTTTGTCAATAACTCAGTTCCTGCTTAAGATTTCTTTGGGCACCCCTTCTAGGATGTCTTAGGATGACCAAAAAGACATGTGTGCCAAATTGTATGCTTTTATGAGATTCTTTAGTTGTCTTTTGAGTCAATCGACAACACTAGGCGGCCATTTTCAATTTAGTCAATAACTCACTTCCTGTTTCAGATTCCTTTGGGCACCCCTTCTAGGATGTCTTAGGATGACCCAAGGGACATATGTGCCAAATTTTATGCTTTTTGGAGATTCTTTTGGTGTCTTTTGAGTCAACGGTCAACAGTTTAGGTGGCCATTTTGAATTATGTCCATAAGTCACTTCCTGTTTAAGATTTTTTTGGGCACCCCTTCTAGGATGTTTTAGGATGACCCAAGGGACATCTGTATCAAATTTCATGCTTTTATCCGCCGCGTAACGATTTGGCCATTTTTTGTGCTTAGTACCCCCTACTATTCTACAAATAGCACTAGTCAGAGCTGTACGGCTCTGGCACTACAGTCAAAGTAGACATCCATCCAAAGTAGACAAACTACACATCCGGAAAAACAGCACTTTGTTGAAACTGCCCACCAGCTGCTCAAAGCCCCGGAAGATTTTCCCAATTCCGGCCGTTCCTTTTTTATCTTGTTAACATAATGTGTTTTGCCAGTTTTCAGGTAAATTCACCATCAAAAATGAAAGAATGTGCCACTCTGACTCCCACTCCTTCTAGGTTTTATTTATATTCATGATTTTCTCATGATTTTCTCTTCCTTCCTACAGAAAAAGCAGTCAACCTGATGAACATCCCGATTACCCCTGGTATGTAACAACCTTCATTCATACAGAAATGTACTTTATTTGAATCCAAATAAAACAATATTGTATAATATTCATGTACTGTGAGGATGTTCTCATGACAAACAGCTACAAAGAATCAAACCGTTCCAAAGAATATACAGTCATAGATACATTCAGGGTCAGTGGTGGCTGGTCAGTGGTGGCTGGTCAATAAAATATATATTTAAAATTAATATTAGGGCGCTAGGGCGGTGCCCTAGCGCCCTAATATTAATTTTAAATATATATTTTATATACGTGTATATTTTAAATTAGCAAACCAACAAAGTAAATGTTATATAGATAATGATTAATAAGTAAAATGTATAATCTGCCATATAATGTAGATAAAAAGCGTTCTACTTTGTCTAAAAAGACAAGATCTGTGTGACCAGTCCCAGAGCAGTAACTTACTGCTCTGGGACTGGTCACACAGATCTTTACCATTGACTCACCATTGAAATTATTGCACATGCGCAGTTCACTCTTCAATGCAAGAGAATGGAGCTAACGCTGGGCCCGGTTTGCAGCGCCCAGCACATATACTGTATACACCTAGAACTGCACTGTTGTTCTTGCCACTTTATTTGACCTCGTAAGCTTTGCTTTCTATGCCTGTATGTCTATGATTTATGCGACGCCGTATGACGGTGCAACAAAAACTGAAAACTGTGCAAAAATTACTGAGCCGACCCAATAACAACAAGGAGATCAGATTTTACTGACACAACTCAACACGTGTTGATTACGAAGCGTTACATATCCAACCATTTGAAAACAGCGGCTGTTGTATTTGTCAAGATTGATCCAATCCAGTGGCCGTAGTCTGTTCATCTGAGGTACATGAAATGATGAAAAATCTGGCTCGTTTCTGTTAACAAAGCAGACAGAATCAAAGAGTGTATGCCACCCTGACTTCCACTTCTTCTAGGTGTTATTTGTATTCATCATGTTGTTCTTCATCTTCTTTCTTACAGAAAAAACAAAGATCAAACCGAAGATCCCTGGTATGTAACAACCTTCATTTATAGAGAAATGAATCTTGTTCCAAATAAAAATTGCATTGCTTTATGCTTTATCGCCACGTAGTATTCATGTACTGTGCGGATGTTCTCATGACACAAACAGTTCAAAAGAATATCATAGATACAATAAGATGTTCGCCCACAACCAAAAGTTGATAACACGGTTATGCTGAAAATGATAATGCTGAACAAGGTTAGCCAACCATGTTAAACCAAATAGAGCCAACCTTGCGCACAAAGTTATTTACATTACATTACATTACAGTCCTTTAGCAGACGCTTTTATCCAAAGCGACTTACAATAAGTGCATTCAACATAGGTACTGTAGGCAAGGAAACTACTAATCACCAGAAGTCATAAGTGCATTCTCTTCTAAAACAAGCAACTAAGAGTATACCTAGTAGTCCATGAGCCAGAGCCCCAAAATTGAGCAATTATTATCGAAAGAGTGGGCAAAACCAAACCTATATTAAATTGTTCAGAGGGTCAATACGAGTAAATAAATGTATGATAACCTCACCACAGGAGCAGCTTTTTCATGGTTATCACACATTTTGTAATTTTCCCCATACGTACATGACAGGTCAAAAAATGACAACATTTTAAAAAGAGTTATCATAATGAAACTTCCGAAACTTCTGAAATTGTATATTTAAATATGCAAATTAGGCATAGGAAAATTTGCCCAAATTTGCATAACTTTCCAGAATCAACATTGGACAAAGCCAGAGTCAACATACTTATTTCATTTTGTTAAGATGTTGGATTCAAAGGTTTTTAACGAGGGAATATTCAATATCTGCTCAATTTTGGGGCTCTGGCTCATGGACTAAATGCCTAATTTGCATATTTAAATATACAATTTGAGAAAACTTGTAATACGATAAATCATCGTCTTCATGTAAGTAATCAACTCAGGCAGTTTCATTATGATAACTCTTTTTAAAATTTTGTCATTTTTTGACCTGTCATGTACGTATGGGGAAAATTACAAAATGTGTGATAACCATGAAAAAGCTGCTCCTGTGGTGAGGTTATCATACATTTATTTACTCGTATTGACCCTCTGAACAATTTAATATAGGTTTGGTTTTGCCCACTCTTTCGATAATAATTGCTCAATTTTGGGGCTCTGGCTCATGGACTATAGTGCTAAAGAGTGCAATATATCAGCTACCTACTTTCTTAAACAGATGAGAGTAGGAAGTAGGAAAATCAAATGAGCAAGAGCTAAAACAAATAAGTATTGAATAAACAAGAACCAATAAGGCAAGAGCTCGTACAACTAATTGACAACAAGTCGTGGGATCAACTTACAGATCACGCTCACACATCATATTAATTTGTGCACCATATGACGTTACCCTTCCTTCCTACAGAAAAACCAGTCAACCCGGTGGTCCAACCAAAGATCTCCGTTACTAGACCATTCCTGCCTGGGGAGATGACCACCCAAAGGTTGTGCCGTGTGGGTTATGCACAGTATTCAGGCAGTACATCAGGTATGGAAAGTAACTTTGTACTTGGTACCTGCAACAGTTCCAACACACACACCGCATCGTGGAGCCACAGCGAACACACACACACACGTCGCAAACCCACAGCGAACACACACACTTGCGCGTGTAAATCTGCGTGCTTGTGGCATGAAGATGATAGCCAAAGCGCCCTCCCTCTCATGAAACGCAGAGTGTGTGGACTCGGGCCGTAAATGAAAGTCCTTTGCAGCGTTCTCTGTGTAACAGTGGCCATGCACAGTTTGCAGTTTGATCATTCATCCCATAGCTTGGGACGCTATAACCATGGCGACGGCTCCCATAGGCCAAACTCCGATTCTCCGGTGTTGACATTAAAGCGTGAATAAACAGCTTACATTTTGGAAAAGTTAAAAACGGGCGACGTTATTTGGTGCATATGCTAACAGACAATGGCCGTGGGCAAATTCAGATCAGTTGCTCCAGCGATTGAGGAGGCAGGACAGACAGATCATGTCCACAGAGGTTTCCTTAATTATATAGAGAGATGTAGCAACCTTCATTTATAGATAAATGTATCGTGTTCCAAAATTGATAGCCATGAGTTAAATGCTAATGACATCAGAACTTATTTGGCAAAATAATACCTGTTGTGTTTATTTGTGTATAAAAATATACATTGCAGTTACATATTGTAGGCTACTCCATTTTTTATTATATAGTACTGTCTTTCTTCCTCAATATCCTACATATTGTCCACCTATTGTACGAGTTTTAATTGCCATGGGCCATGTTGCGCACAGGGCTGATGCGGCATTGGATCACGTTTCCACAGCTGTTTATCTTGTGATCACAACATGCGGATCTTGTGAGCACACCTTAATTAAATTGCAGTGCTGCGGGAATATGGGGTGAGGGGGTCCTTGTTGAGGGCCGTCCAATCCAAAGCGAGAGCTGTGTCCGTGTGCTGGGCAGTAAGTCGGTAGTTCAGGTAGTTTGGTCCAAATTCAGGTACTATACTACAGATTTTATCCAAATCTCATGCAATGCAGTACACCGTATCTGTAGTCCTGACATCAAGACTTATCTGTCAGATTTCTCATCGATTCGATACCCATCAGCTACATATGATTGGCTTCCAAACTTTGCAGGATTTGCTCGTTTTGCAGAAAATGGCACAAATCATGAACACTTAAAGTACCAATTGCTGTGAAACTGTACACACAGTAAGGACGAAGCCACACCCCAAATGTTTCACTTCGGCCTCATGGTGGTGCCACAACAGCCCACTTCAATATAAAAATATTTTAAATATTCCTTGGATCCTCACTCTCCATATAGGCCTAACCCTTCAACGCGTCCAGGAGAAGCGAGTTCCAAAACCGGCACCTGGCTGCAACCTACAGTACACGGTCTCTCTCTCTCTCTCTCTCTCTCTCTCTCTCTCTCTGTCTCTCTCATATATATTCATTCATTATATATATATATTTTTTTTTTAATAAATAATAACATTCAGATTCTCTCTCTCTTATTCATTCATATTATATATATAATAAAATTCAGATTTTAAACGGCAGTGGCTTTTTCATTTGATAGCGCCTTTACGCACAGACTCTCTCACTCACTCACTCACACACACACTGCCCACGATTATTAGTACTCATGCATTATGATAAACAATGTTCAAATCACTTAATGTAGGGGGAATTCAATTGCCTATGTCAGTTACAGCAGTACAATCCCAGGGGGAAATAATACATTTTTGTCCACAAATTGTTCAATAAAAGTGCAAAAGTCTACCCTAAATAAAAGATTTACCAGAAATGGATCTCTGGCTGCTCCAAGGCATTCTTTATTGGTGTTTTCTGCATGACGAAGGTCTTAAACAGCTGCCTTTCTGTCCATTGGAGTAGATAATTCCTTATTTTTAAGACATCACAGGAAAAAAAAATGCAATCAAGGATAAAGTAATTGGACTTGCATGTCACATTATCTACTCCATTGTAGTGTTGTCACGATACTGAATTTCCAACTTTGATACGATATCTTGGATGGTTTATTACGCGAGGCTCGCGAGGAGGAGCAGGAGGAGGCTCCTCCTCCTCGCGAGCCTCACGTAATAAACCCCCGCCTCGCAGCGCCGCGTCCTCCTTCTCCTCCTCGCGAGCCTCGCTAATAAACCCTGTCTCGAAAAGCCCCGCCTCGCCCCGAAGCCCCGTGCCTAAAAACGAGCGCTCTGTCTTCAATCACCCTGGTTCTCCAATCACCCTATTATTTTTTTCTTCTTTATATATATATTTTTTTAAATCCCAAATCGATTATTCTAATAGAGCAAATACATTGCATAATCCATCAAAACTAGGCTTTAACGTAATTAATAATTAATTAATAATTAATAACTATCTCAATGTATGATTACAAAATACCCTGCAAGTGAATTGTTATTGCCTGATGTCTGTTTATGGACAACTTCATTCTCAACGACAGGATGATAGACTTAATTAGTTTGATCTCATTATGCATTTTGTCTAATGGCTAGTACATGTAGAATTAAATATTGAGTATGTCATGTTTGAATCATTTTTACATAGCTCTGTATTTCTCCTTTTGTCATTCTTATAGAGTACAGAAGTCCTGACGTCACTCGTCCATCCCCAGGTTCGTAAAGTAATTTCGCTATGGAGAATAACATTGGGTCATCATAGAATCGTCTCATATAAGAATTGTGGTCCAAAAATAAACAAACTGACTCGGCGATATTGTCAGGGAGGAGGTTCTGTATCGTTTATCATAGTCAGTCACTTATATTTGATACAGTCTGTTTCTGGCGAAAATGTAACTAATTTGGCGGAAGTATCATTATCGTTTTCTCAATGTCAGTTGATGCTTCATATCCATAAGAGTAAAACCGCCAGGGTCATTTGTTTATTTTTGGAACACAGTTCTTATTTGACGCGATATTAAATACGTCTATGGGGATTCAGAATGGGGGTGGAAAACCGCGAACCAGGTAGACAAACCTAGGATGTGTAAATTAGGTCAGACTTCGGTGCTCTATAGATGGTTATTTCAGTAACAGGTGTCTCATGTCTAACTAATACTAATATAAACAATATCAATTTTAAGTGATTACACCAAAAAGTGAGGTTGGGAAAATGTAAACCCCCAAACACAACACAACAACAAGGTCAAAAGTACAATATAATAATGTATTTACCAAAATATTACTGAGATCAAAAGTGCAATACACACACACACACACACACACACACACACACACACACACACACACACAGTAAACAGAAAACAGAAAACGGAGGGGGCTTAGCCCACAACATTTCTCCGACTGTGACCAGCTAATCTCCTGCACCGTTCCGGTCACTGCGAAACTGTGCACACACACTCCCTGGATGCCAAAGCAGAACCTCTTTCCCGAATTTTTCAGATCAGCCTGTCATAGCGCCACCATGAGGCCGATTTTGGCAAAACACATTGTTTTTATATTACGCCTACAGATTTTGTCCAAAAATCACACAAATCGGTACACAGTATCTCTATAGTCATTTGATCAACACGGATCTGTCCGATTTTCCATATTCCATCCTGATTGGCTAAGATTGGCTTCCAAAGTTTTCAGGATTGGTCCGTTTTGAACAAAATGCCTCAAATCATGAACGCAGCGTGCAATTTCCGTGAAATTTTGCACGCACATTCCCACTATGCCGAGGAAGAAATGCCCCCCTTTCACATTGGCCTGTTATAGCGCCACCAGCAGGTCTAATTTAGCAAAACACATTTTTGGAACAAAATGCCTCAAATCATGAATTTGAGGCAAATCATGAAATGGCACCCTTTTCACGTTGGCATATTATAGCGCCACTAGGAGGCCACAATAACCTACATGACCTGGCGGAGACCTGTGCTCCGAGGAGCACTTTTCCTAGTTTATATTCCTGCTGTTCTTTATTTTATGATTTCATCTTTCTATAGGATTCCCGTCGATGGGCCGAAAACCTGGAAAAACCCCATCCCCAAGTATGTAACTTTCATTCATGCAATAATTTTCCTTGTTCTTTATTACATTTACGTTGCTTTTCATGTAAAGGTAGATGTGATTTCCTGAATTCTAGGGCCTTTCTAACAAGTAGCTTAATACTTTTTTATCAGGTTTTACTAATATGGGTACTTTTTTGTAATTTTATCCATTAAAAAGTTAAATGCTAATGGTCATTTTGTCACTGAGTCTATATACACTTTACCATATAAATTAAATCAATTTGTATTATTATTACTACTACCAGTTTACTACAGGTAACATTCAGAGTATCTTTAACTACTTAAACCCTGTACTTCATTAACTGGGGTCCCCCAGGGGTCTGTACTCATTACCTTCCCTTTTCCCATCTACACCAAATCTTTTCGCCAAGAATAGCAAATGTACAAGCTCACAACGTGTTCTGTTTGATCTTGTAGATCAGCAATTTTAGTGAATGTTTTCCTATTTTCATTGAATGTTTGACTATTACTGATCATAGGGTTCATGTGGTGGGTGTGAAGTTATCTAATACATTTGAGATTTCATCCCAAATAAAAGCTTAGTCCAATGGCCATTGAACCACCAGCCTATAGTACAACTGTCCATACGTTTTATTGTTTATTATCATCCTATTAACCCTTGCATTGTGTTAGAAACCTGCTGACACTTTTGGTGTTAGCGGGTTAAATTTGACCCGTGATTTAACTCAAATACTTCCCCCCCCCCACCTCATAGCTGACTTGTTATGCATTCATATCCATGTAAACACTTTTAAAAATATTATTTGGGGTTAGGGTTTCATCTTTCAATATAGCTCATTTTCAATTATAAAAATGTTAAAATTCACTCATTCCATTTTGTATAATGAAGACAATGGATAATGATGTTATCTAGCTATTATAGACTAATAGTAGAACACACTTCCAAAAATAAAATACTTGTTTTTGTTTTTTAACTTAACTGTTAATATTATTAAAAATAGTGACATCTGTGGTTTTAATGGTCAAAATTGACCCATATACCATTATATAAAAAGTCATTTATTTTTCATAAACCCAAACTTTATTTTACTCCTAATAGCACATGCAAATTGAGGACAAGTTGCTCTCAAACATGTAAACATTCAATATTGACAATTTGGGGGGAAATTGAGCCACACTTCTCTGCCGGGTCATATTTGACCCTTAAAGGAGAGATCCGGACATTTTAAGTGTTATCTTTGATGTGTCGTTAGTCACTCACCCACGTAGAAAGTGGCGTTGAGTTTTTCCAGCGATTCCCCTGTCGTCATTTTTTCGACCCCCTCCGTTGGCATAATGGGAGCGCGTGCATGAGTGAAATTCGTCTATTATAACCGATGCAAAGTCTCATGATACTCAAACATGCACTGAAAGTCCCTGAGAAGCTAACGCTAATGCCGAACGAGCTAACGCTGTTTGCTTATTTCTCTCCCTGGCAACACCGAGTTGCCAGGTTCTGGGAGAGAAACAAAAGATAACACTTAAAATGTCCGGATCTCTCCTTTAACACCACAGATGTCACTTTTTTATAGAGACCATCAGAATGAACTAAAATGGTGTTAATTCATTTTGTTGCGTTTAAAGTTGCTGTTTCTGAGGGTATCATGAAGCCTTAAATAAACCCTGTAAAAGCTTAGTCCAATGGCCATTGAACCACCAGCCTATAGTACAACTGTCCATACGTTTTATTGTTTAAATAAACCCTGTAAAAGCTTAGTCCAATGGCCATTGAACCACCAGCCTATAGTACAACTGTCCATACATTTTATTGTTCCAATAAAGAAATGTAAAGGGTGCTTTGTATTTAAACTTACACCTAACACAATGGAAGGGTTAAAGATTAACCAATTAGACTAACCAATTAGACAACCTCACCCTACTCACAATGTGTAGTTTCAGACATTGCCAACTGCCACTCTGATTCCCAATTCTACCAGATGTTATTCATATGTACGCTGTTCTTTATGATTTCATGCGTTTATCTTCCTTCTTGCAGCAAAGCCCAGGCTAATGTATGATCCGAAGGTCCGACTGAAGTCTAAACTCAAGACTATACAGGACAACAGGAACAAATACAGTGAGTTTGAACAGACATACAAAGAAGTTTCTTTACACAACGAGACGCAGGTGGGGATCACAGAGAAGCAGATCAGAGCAGAGATTGAAAAGCTCCACCAGTTCCTGAGAGAGGAAGAGGAGGAAAGAGTTTCAGCTCTGAAGGAGGAAGAGAAGCAGAAAGCAGAGATTGTCACCAGAGAGATGAAGAACATTCAGGAGCAGATCATCTCTCTCTCAGACCAAATGTCTGAAATAAAACAAGAGCTGCAGAAACGCCGCCCTTCACTTTTCAGACAGTATACATTGTTAGAACCTCAGCTGGTCTCAGGGGTGTTGATAGATGTGGCCAAACACCTGGGTAATCTGACCTACACAGTGTGTGAGGAGATCAAGAAGAAGGTCATGTTCAGTCCTGTCATTCTGGACCCAAACACAGCAAACGGCTATCTCTCTCTGTCTGAAGACCTGACCAGTGTGAGAGATACAGGGACAATGCTGGAGCTTCCTGACAACCCAGAGAGGTTCACTACGTATCCCAGTGTTCTGGGTTCAGAGGGTTTCAGTTCAGGGAAACACAGCTGGGAGGTGGAGGTTGGAGACCATCCTCGATGGAATATAGGTTATGTTAAAAAGTCTGTCAACAGGAAGGGAGATAAATCTGTCACACCAGAAGATGGAGTATGGTGTTTATGTCGACACAGTATGAAGTACACTAATGGCGTAGAATACATCTCAGTGCAGAAGCATCCTCAGAGGATCAGAGTCCAGCTGGACTATGATAAGGGGGAGGTGTCCTTCTACGACACTGAAGACATGACTCACATCTACACTCATAGACAGTACACTTTCAGGGAGAAACTCTACCCATATTTGAATTATGAACAGGCTGGTGATGCTGAAACCGCTGAAAGCACTTATATCAAAGTCTGTAAAGTAGAGGACCAGTGGTCGTGGATACAGGAACCAGATACGCATGACGTGTGTGCAGAGCTATAATTAGGCCAGGTCGCCGTCATGGTTCATAATCTCTTACAGAGCCATGCCACGGAAAAGAAAACTATCTCTGGGCCGTCGGACCCGAGACGCCAAGCGCAAGTGTTTCCTTCGTGCAGGAGAACATCTAAACGCAACACGCTGTAAAAGCAAGAGCGTAAAGCGTAAAAGGACCACAAAAAAGGACAGAAACTTCAGAAGAGCATGGACACCTCCACACCAACCCACAGAAATGGTTGACTTTCACACACCAACTATGGATAGCGTCTGCAATTCATGCCATGCTGTCATGTTCCCCTGGGAAACATCAAAAGGTCCTGTTGGTAAGAAGTCCTTCCGTGACTGTTGCCAATATGGAAAGATCCAACTCCAGCCATTCATGGACCCCCCTCCTAGACTACAATCTCTGTTTGACAGGGACTCTCCAATCCGGGCAATTCATGGACAACATCAGGCAGTATAATGGTTTAGTATCAATGGCTTCCAGGAACGTCACTGGTAAGATAGTGGAGTTCAAAGGACAAGGACCAAAGACATTCAAGATGAGTGGCCAGATGTACCACATTACTCCATCTGCAATCTTTCCTGACAGCACAAAGATGCCCAAATTCTCAGTGTGGCCAGATGTACCACATTACTCCATCTGCAATCTTTCCTGACAGCACAAAGATGCCCAAATTCTCACAAATCGGGCCTAAACGCAACACAACCTTGGATCGGGCCTAAATGTGAGGGCCGCGAAGCATCTCCTCACACAACTACTGGACATGTGTTTCCAGAAGCCCCTTGGTTGTGTATAAGTTTATAGCCAGGCTTTGGCCTTTTGGGTCTCTTGACCTGTATTTGTTAAACTAGATGTGAGGGCCGCATCTAGTTATTATTATTATTATTATTATTATTATTATTATTATTATTATTATTATTATTATTATTATTATTATTATTATTATTATTATACATTTTATTTATAACACTACATTTTTGCAAATCATAGTGCTACAGGGTTTAAAAACAGTGAAGTGAATGGGGGGTGGGTGTGATGTGGTAACATTTTCGCACTCTTATCAGGATCCTAGCAGTGCTGTTTTGAATGTATTGAAGCCTCTGCAGGCTCTTAGTAGGGATCCTGATGAGTAGTACGTTGAAGTAAGCCAGCCTGGAGGAGACGAAGGCATGGACCAGTTTTTCAGCAACTGGCAGGGTGGGGGTGGATTTAGACAATGTTCTTGAGGTGGAAATAGGAGGTTTTACAGAGGTGTTATATGTGTGCCTCAAGGTTCAGTTGAGAGTCCATTTTAACGCCCAGGTTGGTGACTGTGGGTGAGAGGGAAAGGTGTTTTTCATCAGGTTTGGATTACATTTTATTTTATTTTTAATTTACATTCATCTTGGTATTTGATTCCTCGTCTGGATGTAAAAAGTAAATTGTATTGAAATTGTTATTAAATCATGTCTACAGAGACAGGGTCAGAGAGGTCAACTCTAAGAACAACCATGTACTCTGTGTATAAATATATAACCTATAGGCTCCCTTCTGCATCGTGGATGCAAAACACACTCAATTCAACTTTTAAACTCTGGTGAAGAAGGCTGTTCACAGCGTGACTTGTAGATCTGATATTTTTGCTACTTTTGGATAACAATTATAAAATATTTTTGTAACAATTATTATACAAATATAACTATATATATTTTTACTGTTAATTTTTTGTCCTACTTAATTTGAATGTATTATCTATGTATTCAATGGACATTCACCTGCTAAACAAAATTGTCTGCAATAAAAAATAAAAATAAAATGGTGATTCATACTTTGTCACTATAGTTCACATGAAGGTATTTCATATCTCTGGTGGATAAATATGACTTCTAATCATAAAGTAATATTTTCTTGTCGTAAAAGTAGACTTACTGCTAAATACATTTGCTGATAAGCACAACAAGTACTCTTTTAGAGTGGAGGTATAGTAAAATGATGTGATTGTAAATGGTATATTTTCTATAGGTGACAGCTGGAGGTATAGTTAAGTTATGTCAGATCTGCTCCACACAAGGCCTATTGGACTCATCTAGGTACTAGGTGCACCACTAGTGGACAATAATTTGATGTTTTATTTGTTATCAGCCTTGAATTGCATTTCGTTTTTATCATTGACAGTCATTTTTGTGTTTCTATATTTATATTTATATAGCTCCCTGATTAAGCCTGGATCATTTGAATAAATTACTTGATCCACAATGACTATTAGTAGAATATTACTAGGCCTAATTGTTGATTAATTAGGATTAACAATTGAACATTTGTTGCTGTGGTGTTGGTTGTAAAGACAACGATTTACAATTATATTATAATTTTATTTATGACACCATAACACATTTATTTAAGTGAAATGGTATAAAATCAGATGAATGTTATTTTGCAGTAATCAAATGTTTGTCAGTGTGTTTACATCCAGACTGGTATCAATGGTATCAACAGTTGGATTTTCAACTGGTTTTGATGGAAAGAAGCAACATATCATCCTATAATACAATCCGCAAGTTTGCCCATGCCTGATGTGAAAAGTTTGTCAAGATGTGAAAAGTTTGTCAAAAACTGCGCACTGCGCATGCGTGGAGTAGCGAAACCCAACACCATGCAGCTGCTTTTGTAATCTCCCCACACAACAATACTGAGTCGGCATCTGGGTTGCCACGTTGGGGGGGGCTTGTGACAAGCAGACAGGTCAGTGTTGCCAGATGTGCGCCAGAAACGAGCAACCACCTTCATGAAAAAAATAAACCAGCCGATGGGGTCCGATGTTTCACGAGGGTCCCAAGACTCCCAGGGGGTCCGCGGACCCCCTGGGAGTAAAATTATTAAAACAACATTTTAAACTTTTTTGAGGGAAATTTTTATCCCACGATTTTGGGACCCCAAAATAAGTTAGCCCTCGCTTATTTTGGGGTTCCAAAGCTGCTTCTCCCTCCCTGCACGCGAGCGTGTCTCCCCTTGCACCATGTGTTTGTGTGTGTGTGTGTGTTTGTTTGTGGATTCCACACACTGGACTACTACGCTTTTGTGGGTCTTTGCGAAATCCCGAAGTGGAGTTTTGGTCATTGGAACGGTGATGCACGTCACCCCTTTGTGAAGTGGTTATTTTCAAACCCTGGAGTGCATTTAGGGGAGCGTCAAGAGTGTTTGTGTTGGAGCGCCTCAGTGCGGCTGAAGAGTTCATGTGCAACCTCTTGCATGCGTGGCTGTGGCTTTACAGTTCTCAGTTTTCCTTCGCCGTGTCTGTAGGTCTCCAGGGACCCCCAAGGGTCTCCAGGGAACCCCCAAGGGTCTCGCGGGACCCCCAAGGGCTCCGCTATGTTTCGCGGGGGTCCGAAGGGCTCCACGATGTTTCGCGGGTGTCCCAAGACTCCAAGGGGTCCGCGGAAAGAGGGGAGCACAGGACACTCAGCGTTGCCATGTCCTCTGATTAGACACGTATTTGCCTTGCTTTTCACCACAGCGTTGCCATGTCTGAAAATCATAAGCGACTTTGCCCTACTTTCACACAATACTCTCTCTCACACTGTGAGGTGGCTGTAAGGTGGATCGATGCGAAGTGGACGACGCGCCGAACTTCTAGTTATCTACAATAGAAGCTTTATATTGTTTGTTTTTTCCTGTGTGAAAAACTGTGCAATAAGCTAAAAATGCCATGACCATATCTGCAACAAAAAAAAAATCCTTGATGATAAAGTTGACGAAAACATAAACAAACCATGTGAGCTTTGGAAGTTACTTAACAATCAACTAGGCTGCAGCAAGAAACTGAAAACCAGGTTTACAAACATCAACATTAAGTCGGACAACACTCGGACAACACTCGGACAACATAGCATTCTACAAACATCTAGGTGTACGCAAAGATGATTTTAAACTCACCATGGTGACAACAGATGAGGTGTTTAAAAAATTGCCATGACAATATTCCCTCCAAATGTCTCAAAGACTCAGCCGCCTCCACTGCTCCAATCATCAGCAACATAGTAAACCTCTCCATCAAACAGGGACGCGTCCCCATGATTTTAAAATAGCGAGAGTAACCCCTCTGTACAAAAAAGGAAGGAAATTAGACCAATTCCAATAGGCAACTACCTCCCTATTTCTATTCTTAGTTCCATCTCGAAAGTTATGGAAAAAATAGTTTATGAGCAGGTTGAAAAGTATCTTGCTGAAAAAGAACTAATGTACGAATTCCAATCTGGCTTCAGAACATCCCACTCCACTGACACATGCCTTCTCTATTTGAACGACCACATCAGACAAGAGGTGGACAAGGGCAAATACTGCGGCATGGTCATGCTGGACCTCCAGAAGGCTTTTGACACCGTTAATCACTATATTGATTGATAAACTAAAAGCAATCGGTTTTGATAGCACATCAGTGAGCTGGATGCAATCCTGGCTATCTGGAGGGGAGAGAACAGGTGGTGGAGATGAACGGAATCCTGTCCCCCTCTCCCAGTGAGCTGTGGCGTTCCGCAAGGAAGCATACTTGGGCCTTTACTGTTCCTTGTACAGTATATGTACACGACATGACATCAGCTTGTGACTGCAACTTGTTATTGATGACTCAGCTCTGCTGGTCTCGGACAGGGACAAGTTGCAGGTTGAAAAAGCCCTTAGCTTTGAACTCGGTAGAATCTGCACCTGGCTCACTGATAACAAACTATCATTACACCTGGGGAAAACCGAATCTATAAAGAAAACATCCATACTCTTAGGGTCTAAATTTAACCTCGGAAAGGCTAACGGCTTCACAATAAAAGTGGGTGACAATTTTATCACGAGAAAAGAGGAAATGACCTACCTAGGTTCCATTTTAGAGGCAATCTTTTCAGTCATAAAATGGCTAGAGATGCTCGGATCGATCGGCTGATAATGCCTCTATAATGCCTCTGAAGTGTAGTAGGGTAGAAGTAAAAGTACTGAAAATTGGAACTACTCTAGTAAAGTAACTGAATTGGTCGTTGTTTCAGGCCTATTCCCCCCCCCCCCCCAAAAAAAAAAAACATTTTTTAATATAAATAGCATACATAGTAAATGTTGTTACAGAAGGTCTTGCACCATCACGTCGCGATGACACGTTGTGAGCTTGTTGATTTCAAAAAATCGTGAAAAACATTTCACACAAATCTAGTAGCCTATTGTGGTCCCTGCCTGGCACAAAATAATTTCAGATGGGGGTCTGAGGCCAAATGCATATTAATTTGGGTGTCCTTGACATGAAAAAGGTTGGTTTACAAGAATCAAATGTTGTGCACCTGACTGCAAGATGATTGAGCTTGTTAGCAGTGGTGGAAAGTAACTACTGTAAGTACATTTACTTAAGTACTGTACTTAAATACAATTTTGATGTAGGCTACTTTTACTTAACTGGAGTATTTCCAATTGTCTATACTTTTACTTCCACTACAACTCAAATATTGTACTTTTTACACCACTACAATTATTAGAAAACTTTAGATACTTTGTAGATTTGGATTATTATTACAAAACATGCATTACCCACTTCAGCCCTATACATACTAAGGCTATTTGAAAATAGCCGATCTACAAGCTCACAACGCATCGCAAAGCGACGCGTTGTGAGCTTGTAGATATGCTATTTTCAAAGCCTTTTTATACATCTGGAAACTTGTGAAATGGGACATTACTTTAAGTACTTAAGTATATTTTAATGCGAATACTTTTGTACTTTTACTCAAGTAAAGTTTGAATACCGGACTTTAATTTGTAACAGATTATTTCTACATTGTGGTATTGGTATTTTTACTTAAGTACAACATGTGAGTACTTCTTCCACCACTGCTTTGTTAGCAATTCCACTGACTGTTTGTAGGAAAAATAGGAACAGGAAAAGTGTTGCTGGTACCAGGTCTTAACAGGCCTGCTTTTTTGATACCCTTGATGTCTAGGTTCCAAGTGGGCTGAGAGATACAAAATGGAGATGTGTAACCACTAGTGGACCCTCAAATTAATATGGATTTGACTGTGGACCCCCAGCTGAAAACATTTTGTTGCGAGGGACCCCCATTAAAGAATTGTGTGTTGTTAAAATGTTTCAAATATAGCCTATTCAAAATGATCAGCTATTTTCTGATTTCTATGCCATATTAACACATTTTCAGACATGGATTACCTTGTTACACATCCAAAAGCAGCCCCTAGTTTACTCCGCTAGAGGGAGCTAAGTACCAAGATCTACCTTAATTGCTCTCATCCTTTCCATTATTCTGTGTGTGTGTGTGTGTGTGTGTGTGTGTTTGTGTGTGCGTGTGCGTGTGCGTGTGCGTGTGCGTGTGTGTGTGTGTGTGTGTGCGTGTGCGCGCGCGCGTGCGTGCGTGCGTCTATAAATTATTCATGAATGTGGCCTGGAAATCTGCGCACCGTTCCAGGCCACAGAGGCACATTATATTGTTTAACTTATATTATAAGATTGCCCCTTCACTATTTCTATAAACACCCTAGTGCAGTGAATAGGATAATTTGACTTAACAAGATGATTTTTACGTGGGCGCCTTTCATATTGCAGTGGGTTTGGCTTGGTATGCATGGCTTATTTGTGTAATTACTTCGAGTTCTCATTGTCCCTGGAAAGACAAAACAAGACTCAGAACACAGTGAGTTGCTACGACCTTGAGGTTGTAACTTTATTTTATGCTGTGTGTGTGTGTGTGTGT
The DNA here is from genome assembly GCF_963280865.1 of Gymnoscopelus braueri. Lineage (NCBI taxonomy): Eukaryota > Metazoa > Chordata > Actinopteri > Myctophiformes > Myctophidae > Gymnoscopelus > Gymnoscopelus braueri. The sequence continues at coordinate 39,552,296 of NC_137623.1, read as the reverse complement.
GTGTGTGTGTGTGTGTGTGTGTGTGTGTGTGTGTGTGTGTGTGTGTGTGTGTGTGTGTGTGTGTGTGTGTGTGCGCGCGCGTGTGCGTGTGTGTGTGTGTGCGCGTGTGCGTGCGTGCGTGCGTGCATGATGGACTGCAGACCTGTGCTTGACTGATTAAATGAGAGTATGATTGATTTTGGAGGATGGTTCCGGCCTTTGAGTGCAGTTCATTCATCACATGCCATCTCCCTCTATTTGTAGCTATTCTTGAGTTTGGAGTGGATTTAGTCCATCACACCAAAGAAAGAATTCTCCATCTCATCCATTAGCTTTTATTCAGCATTGTGCTTCACTCAATCCCCCATTAGGGTCCAAGGCTGAATGTCATGATGCTAATTGCACCTCACCTCTTAAATGATGGCTCATGAGACATGTAAAAGCTTGTCCTTCAGCCATGGGTGCTCAAAAATAAACAAAGGCCTTTCATTCATGTAGACATGGAAACACTTTCACCATGTCAGCCCGCCTCCACTCCTCCACTACCCTTCTCACAAAGATGTGTTACCAGGAACTCGTGCACAGAACACACACTGGAACACCAACTTCCTACAAAGCATGCACTATTAAAGGACTGGCATAGAATATATAGGCCTATACTATCAAACATCAAAATGCATAAATCTTTTATGAAGCAGGCCCGTAAGTCACCATAATGGACGAATATGTCCATTGTTGGATCCTATAACTAGGACCTACAGCGCACAACAATGGACATAATACCGTACATTGTTGTGTCATATTATTATTATTTAACTGTTTTTATTTATTTTTCAACACCAACAATACATACATGCATACATCACAAGACGGAACATAACCATACATTAACAATACCTTAAGTAAATAGACAGTACATTGTTGTGTCATATACCACACAACAATGGACAGCAGGCAACATGGCTTGATGAGAACGTTAGTTCTCACGTCAATATCTCTGGATAATACATAATAAAGATGATGAGAGATGCAATTATATTCTGATTCTATTTGAGTAACGAGGTGTCCAATGTAAATGAAGTGGAGTAAAAGTATATACAGTTTTTTATTTTAAATGTAGAGAAGTAATATGAATGTAAATTAGAGTATAGATCCTCCCAAAAATGACTAGTATTCAAACAAAGTACTTTACACCACTGGAAATAAAGTACCCTACTCTCTTCAGGAAGTTGACCAGCTGAGACGGCTCCAATGGCTGTGGGGTTTTCATTTCAAAACAATGTATTTTCGCAGAACACTGTTTTGAAATGAAGTTATGATTTGAATCAATATTTCTTTGCATCGATTAGATTTGTGTTTCATTAATGCACTTATTTACTACATACTACGATGACATGCAGCACAGCAGATCTAATTAGTAGGTAGATTAGGACGTACGTTTTTCCTACAGGCCAGAGTGCTGAATGGTCTCCTTCATTCACTCACCAAAGATTACATGTACGGTCCGCATTTGGGTTCCTGTAGCAGTTTCCCAACGTTACTGCAAATGCAGTACCGTTGGGTGTTACCTGAGTGAGCCACAGACATTCCTCCTTTCTAAATAGTATCCTACATTTCATTATTTTCAATTAATGGTTAATTAACGTGTTTCAGTTAACGGTTATCTAAATGGCCACGATGTACAACCAATAATAGTTTAACTTTATACATAATGGAATGTGTTCCAGGGGCCACAAGAAAGCATAATCCATGCTTCCAGGGCTAAAAGTAGAGGCTGAGTGAGATGGTGATTAATATTATAATGGTAGAAAAGCAACGCACTGTCAAGTCTTGTGTTATTTATAAGCTAAATTGTTGATAAGTGTTGTTTGTTTGTGTATATGTACTGTAACTCTCTCTGCTGGGTGCTTTTAGTGCTTTTAGTGCTTTAGTAGTCGTTGCTCCCTTAACCTAGTAGTGTAGTCCTAAAACAAATCATTTTGAGTGGACAGACAGATGAGTGAATGTGTTTGAATGTGCCATGTCTCTCCTCTGCAGTGCTCCTATCTTGGCTGCTTCCGACTTCTCCCCACTATTCAAGTTGGCAGTAGATGCATTAAGATTTGTCACTGGCTGTAGACATCTTCCTCATCACTGCACTCTGTACGAAAAAGCAGATGTACGCAGGTACCCATCGGTTGAGCTTCATAAATAAAGCTCACCTTGGTTTGGTTGCTTTATATTTGTGTGTACACATCTCATCAGACTCCAAGGACATTACAACCTCTGCTCACACAGGATGTTAGCCTGATTATCAGACTGAAGCTGCGTGGAGCGATCAGTCTGAAATTGGCTGCACTGTAGTCGATTACTTTGGGGGAGGGGATTAGCATTTCCCTAAACCAATCACAAGAGATCCCAGGATCCGCCTACATGTGACGTCACAGGCTAGTGTCGCACAGCTTGAGAACGCCCTGTGGCGCTGATTGGCTTGTCGTTAGACCCACCCCCACCTCCGACTCTGATTTGACAGGTATTTCTTCTACCGTGAAAAGCCATAGGCTCACATTATGATACCAGACCAAAAGGAGCCCCACTCAGAGAGTGGGCGGGATCTATGGTCTGGAACCAGGCTAACAGCATGTTTTAACCTTGACTGTTCCATATCTCTGCTGTCGGGCAGAAACCAGCCATGTCCAAAATATAAACTTTTCAGGAAATGACAACAACAACAAAAAGTGTTTAGAACAACACAATACTGCCTCATCAAAGTTGGTATGGTGACTTTATACATCGTCATATACTTGAATGTGTCCTTATATTATCGTCACTCCACCCAAATACAGCTCAAGAGGAGGTTTTTGACCATTAATTTGGAGATAGTCTTTCCGTCTGACTTCGTCATTCTAATCAATGATGGAAAAAACAAAACAACTATCTCCAAAGTTGGGAGTTAGGTGGTTTGACCAACAGTTTGAGGCTCCAATGGAGTTAGGAGGTTTAGTCAGAAGCGTGTTTTAATACTTTTCATTGGTTCAATATTTGTAAAACCTACTCACAGACCCTAAATGGTGTTCAATAGCACTGATTAAAAAAAAAAAAGATTGGCTGGTTTCTGGCCGACAGCGACAATATAAAATTGTATGAAGGAACTGTATTATTTATTTATTTTCCTGTAAATGTGGTGACACGGTTACACTTTGTGACAATTTGCACGTTTATTCTTATGGGACGGGGTGTTACGTGTTTGTAACTCTACTCTTCTTAGTGCTTTCAGTGCTCAGTGGTGATTGGAGGGTAGGGTGGCGGTGGAGATGACAGAAGACAACATCCCGTCCCTCATCAGTCCTCAGGCAGCTGGTACAACTCTCTGCAACACACACACAAGGGCAAGCGGCAGTCTTTTCTCTTAGATGGTGGAGTGTTAATGCGCAGATGGATCAGCCGGTTTAAAGGCTGATGTATAGCCCATTAATGAGGACATGCAGCACTTGCCAAGTCAAGTGGTACCACTTTCTCCTCTCTCTCCCATACCTGCTGTGGGTGAGCCATTTAAACATGTAATTGTTGATTGTGTTGTCCCATCGCCAAGAACTAATGCTGGAAATAGCATAAAAATCCATTTAAGTTGACTTTAACGTGTGTCACCTCACTACAAGTTTTCCATAGGCTTCCTCTGTGGAAAAATTACTGCTCCATCAATTACCAAAAATTCCAAGTGGGCACAATTAGACATAGGGGACACATGTAGGTCTTTCCGGGGGGACATGACATTTGTCACATATATTCAAAGACTTTGGGAGGGATTATTTTCTATTTATAAAACTTTGCTAAATTAGTTTTGTGTAGCTCAGTAATCTTCCAAGTACTGTGTATTTATTTAGAGATTTGTATCTCAATTATTTGTACTGTTATGGTTATTGAAAATGAGACTCACTTGTGCACTAGGTTCTGCTGCCAAAAATTGCTAAAACCAGTCTGCTTCACCCAAAAATGTTAAGGGGCATACATTCACACACAAACTGTATTGTATCTACAATGCAAATTAATTTAGAGAACAGGAAAGCAAAGATGAAAGGAATCTGCCAACATAATATTATTAATAGCTGATTTTCTAACACATATTGCACAGGAAGCAGCATGAATACAGATGAGTCTGTGTTGACATCACATAGCAAGGAGGAACTGCTGTATTTTGTATTACCAGCTGCCTCCACACTCAAGCTCTTAGACTCTGTTTACCACTCAGCTCTGAGGTTTATTACTGGTGACAACTACAATACTCACCATTGTGTCCTGTTGTATGATAAAGTGTGCTGGTCTTCTCTGGCTTAGAGAGAAGACGAAAACTACCATCATGCATTACATCCATGTTACATTGGAACCATAGGCAAATTTTAACTCGCTCTAGTGAATGGCTAGTTCTTCAGGCACTAAGACTGCTTTAAGTATTGGTGCACCAGGTTCTTGGAACCTCTTGCAACATGACTGTCATGGGGAAGCCTGTGCCCTCTATAGACAGTACTGAGGAACTTTGATGCACACATACACACGACCCAGCTGCTTCCAATAGCAAACGCCATCAATCCGGCTGGGAAGTGTTGCGTGTTGTGTTGCATGTTTCCTTTAGAGTGTACATCTGATGACATTTCACACAAGGACTGAAAGGATTTTTAACATGTTCATCAATTAACACTGTGGGAGGAAGTCAAATTATTGGTTGGTCACCTGTCTCTCCTCTGCAGTGCTGGCAATCCTGTTGATTGGGAAGGTGACAAGCGCTGTAGAGGAGGAGGGGGGGTAATTTGTTCCTGTTATTTTGCATTTTTCTTGTATGCGTTTGGTGCCTGAAATATCTATTGAATCGTACTAGGTATTGAAAAATAAGTTGGACAAACATTATGCAATACATGTGGCCTAAAGCTTGGTGACACGAGGTGGTTACATGTGGCCCAGAGGTGAGGTGAATTACTCATCAACACCTCTTACAATAGTCATTCCTACATTAGAGAGAAGCTTAAGGTCTTGGGTTGAATTGGGTATCAGTTTCATTCTTATAACTTATTTTAACAGCAAGTTATTAACCGTCAAATGCCCTCTGACACATTGTGAAACAACCCCTTCACAGGCTTGGTTGTCCCTATAGTTATCAATCGGGTTTAATTAAAAAGAAACATAATAATAATAGAATTACCATCTCTATAATACTTCACCAACACCCTTTGTTTTTATTTATTAGTTTTAAACCAATTCCTCTGTAATGTCACATTTGACAACTAACTCCCAACCATCCCCACCTGACCTCTTTGACAAATCTTTTATGCTAGCCACATGTCAGCTGAAACATAGAATCAAATTATGCTATTACCTTACTCTTTTTAGCAAGTGTTTGATTTTGAAATGCCTAATATCCTACTAACCTTTTATTCCAGAAACAACACCAATGAGACAAATTTACTGTCCCATAAAAAAAAATGACAAAAATCACCTGCACCTAAATGTCTTTGGTGTCTTCCACAAAATTCCCAGGTAGAAATGAGCAGTGGTGGAAAAAGTACTACTTTTATTTACTTAAGTAAAAGTATCAATACTGCAATATAGAAAAACTCTGTTACAAGTAAAAGTCCGGAAGTAAAAATTTACTTGGGAAAAAGTTTAAGTATATTAAGTATCGGTATCAAAATGTATTCAAATGTATGAAATGTATAAAAATCTTTTGAAAATAGTCGATCTATAAGCTCACAATGCGTCGCATCGCGATGCATTGTGGATTGATGTAGATCGTCTATTTTCAAATGGCCGAAATGTAAATAGGGCTGAAGTGGTTAATGTATGTTTCGTAATAATAATCAAAATATACAAAGTAACTAGTAACTAAAGTTTTCAAATAATTGTAGTGGAGTAAAAGTACAATATTTGCCTCTGAGATGTAATAGAGTATGGAAAATTGGGAAATACTCCAGTAAAGTAAAAATACCACAAAATTGTACTTCAGTACAGTGCTTGAGTAAATGTACTTAGTTACTTTACACCACTGGCTGTAATTAGCACCGTGACAACCAACCCATGAGACAAAAAACCCGGTATCCCCCTAATGTAGCTATTCTGTGGACTTGAATTGAATTAATCCGTGCCTTATACCAGTGGTTCTCAAACATTTTCAAGTCAAGGACCCCCAAATTGCTATGTATTTAGCCACAGAACTCCATCTGAAAAGTTTTGTGCCAGGGTCCCAGGGACCCCCATAAGAGAAGATTAATGTGAAATGTTTAAAAAATAGCAGATGTAAAAGCTCGCAGTGAGCTTGTAGATCTGCTATTTTTGAATAGCCCACATATATTTGTGATGCTATATTAACTACTTTTGCTGGGGACCCCCTGGAACCCCCCCAAGGACCCCTGGGGGTCCCCGGAACCCACCTTATACAATTAGAGGAAGTATGCATATAGGAGAAATGCAATTTGCCCAAACATCCTCAGGGATTTTCATCTAAGCCTCCTGTAGCCTACTTTATATCCTGTTGGTGGATCCATATTTTGCATAATATTGTACGTCTTGGAGATTAAACCCCTCACAAAAGGATTTAAATGTAATAGCTCATTTTGTTGAGTCTTTATTTGGATATTTGGGGTATATAGGTAGGGATATATTTGGAAGAAGAACTGCGAAATTCAAAAGTATCCAAATGATTTTGGAATCTCATTATTTGCAAAATGAAAGATTTATGGTTATGAGGGTTTGAAGAGGTGATTAAAATACAGAGAGGAGAAAAGCCATTAATTTGATCGTTAACAGTGTTTGTAGGAGAGAATGGTAAGGCTTTGCTTAGAACAGTGGCTCTCAAACATTTTGTTTGCATTTGGTGCATTTGGTGCATTTGGCCGTGGACCCCCATCTGAAAATGCTTTGCACCAGGGAACCCTAGAAGAGAAGATTTGGGTGAAAAGAACATCAAAATCATTCAAAATGTTCCAATACTTTCAAGATTTAAAAAAAGGCTTGCAGCCCCCGGACCACACTTTAAGAACCACTGGCTTATAACATATGTTTCAGTCTTACTTGCAGTCCAGACATTTTGATTGTTGTTTGTTTTGGTCTGATGGAAATGTTGCAGCATTAGTAGAGGTACATCTGATCCTCCTTTGTCCCCCCCCCCTTCTTGGTCAAGCCCAGCTGTTGGTCCAAAAGGGTCATGTATGTAGTGTGTAGACAACAGTTAATACTACACCGGACGACCCAAAGCAACACCCTGCCACCCTCTGAGTATATTTGGACAGTAGCCGCTGGTATGAAGTGGTAAGTGATTTAGCAGCAGGTGGTGAGGAAATGATGATTGGCAAGACATGGTATTAACGTGGTTTTAAACATGTTTATGGCATGTGAACATGTCAACACAACCTGTCGTGACCTTTTGGAGTGATGTCCTTCATAGTTTCTGCATAGCATGCAATAAACACTCAATATATAAGAGGCCCTTGGTGAGATGCTGGTTAGAGTGCGGAGTGGATTTCAGAGTTCCATCCCGTGGTGAGTGAGACTTGAGCTGTCATTCATAGTATCCATTAGTCATGTTAACTGCCTGGCACTTTGTTAACAATTTAGCCTTAATTTATAACGGCATTAGAATAGAATATGTGTTGAAAGTGTATATGTGAAGAAAATAACCTAGCATTGCTTCAGTACAATTGTAATATGCTGTCGGATGGACACCTTGTGTGTCAAAGTGTTACTTTTCAGGAAACGGAGAAGAGGCTGTGTTCCAAATTAATCCAATGAATGTAGCAATTATTTAGTCGTAAACTGTTGTTTAATACTTTTTCATTGGCTAAATATTTATATATATATATATATATATATATATATATACGTTGAGCTTGATATTTTCGTTACTTGTGTGTGACACTCTTGTACGATGAAGAAGTAGGGCATTAATCTGCTAAAATAAAACATTTTTAAATATAAAAACAACGTTTAAATATGGAGATAACTTTTTTAATTCATAATAATTTAATTTAGTTTCACAGCATGGTTATACATAAAGTGGATCACTCAACTCATATCTGGAACTGAGTTGAGCGTGTGTGGAAGTGATGTGGAAGAAATTGATTCATTAGGAATCATATAATCCAATTGGAATTAAAAATACTTATATAAACAATAGATTTATGTATTAAAATGTAAATGAATACTAAATGAATGTTTAAATAATCAATATAATGTGTTTTTTTGTCACGCTCAGGGGTTGCACTTGTGAAAGGTTCTACAGTTCTTGTATAGTGGGAAAAAAGTGAGTGTTCATTATGTTTCTATTAAACCTACACAATATCACAATAGTGCTATATAGTAATACTGTGGTTCTCAACCTTTTCAGGCCGCAACCCCCCAAAAATAATCTTATTTGAACTGGGGACCCCCACCCTGACAAGCAACCAACTGTTTGACCAGTTTTTATAGTATAGTTTGTGGATTAATTTTGATGCAGTAATGGTCTTATTTCTTTTCTTTCTTTCTTTTTTTAAGTCATTAAATAAGTCTTAAAAGTCCTTAAATTGTCACTTCACCGTCGAGACCACAGGTTGAGAACCACTGTAGTAATACATTTCTCTAGTCAGACTGTAAGTCAGCAAACGCCACCGACTTGTCTGTCTACAGAAAGCCGCCACCATGAGTACGGACGCGGAGATGGAGCAGTATGGCAAGGCTGCCATTTACCTCCGTAAGCCAGAGAGGGAGAGAATCGAGGCTCAAACTGCGCCCTTTGATGCCAAAACTGCAGCTTATGTGGCCGATGCTAAGGAGCTGTATCTCAAGTGTAAAATTCTGACGAAGGACGGTGGCAAAGTCACCGTGGAAGTGCTCGACACAAAGGAGGTATAGCAGGGCCTAGGTGTATCTAAAATCAAATAGTGACACATACATCTGTGATTTCAAGACATTCTAAAGTTGTGTTTTGATTTTCTTTTTAGGAAAAAACTGTAAATGAGGAGGATGTGCACCCTATGAACCCTCCCAAGTATGACAAAATTGAGGACATGGCCATGATGACCCACCTCAACGAAGCCTCTGTCCTGTATAACCTCAAAGAGCGTTATGCAGCATGGATGATCTATGTAAGACCGTCTACCTGCTATAAGAGCAGTGCATTTTCTACCCGTGTCTAGGACTGTCACCATTAGGAAATTGTACTTGATTCATTGTCGCTCAAATAATTGCGATTAACGGTTTAATTGCGTTTCTGTCGAACATTGTGAACATTATGAATATAAATTACATTTCTGTTTGGCTTTTAGGCTTCGTAAACAAAAGGTGCACAGGGCAGATATGACAAATAACATACACATTTACTTACTTCACACTACACTACAAAAAATATTAATAGTGAGCCAATCTACAAGCTCAGCGTGTTGTGAGCTTATAGATCTGCTATTTCCACTATTTTTGACAATGTTTGAAAACAGTTTTCAACATGGAATATGCAAAATAACTGTGATTATCTCAAATATTTTTGATTAGGCGCTTACTGTATGTAATAACTGTGACAGGTCTACTAAGAACAGTGCATACAGTGGACTGTTTTCTCAGATACAGTATGTATGTACGTGGTCACTCTGATATGATAGGTTCTCTCTCTTCTCCCCTGCAGACCTACTCTGGGCTGTTTTGTGCAACTGTGAACCCCTACAAGTGGCTCCCGGTGTACGACTCGGAGGTTGTCGCCGCCTACAGGGGCAAGAAGCGTATTGAGGCTCCACCCCACATCTTCTCTGTCTCTGACAATGCCTATCAGTTCATGCTCATTGGTATGTACTGGTCAGGACCATGTCAAAATATATGAATCGTTGTTGTTGACGGGCAAAAACCTTTTATCTCCATATTTTAACTTGGGGTTTTTTCGTAAATTATCGCCCTACTTGATCATACTACAGCGTCACACGAGAGTATCAAAAAGTAGAGCTTGTTGATCTGCTACTTTAGCCATTTTTCTATTTGAATCCTGAAAAGTAACAGTTTTGGACATAATTATGAGGTTTCCAACCGACAAAGACGAAATATAATGGGTTTTGGTATAAGAACTAAAAGTACATTTGCTTTAACTTTTACAGATAGGGAGAACCAGTCTGTCTTGATCACGTAAGTTTCTCACCTACTAGCCTAGGCATTAAAAAACAAACAAACAAACAGACAGACATTAACATGGTAATCAAATTCACTAACTGCATTTCTCTGAACGTATGCATTCATAACCAGTGGAGAATCCGGTGCTGGAAAGACTGTGAACACCAAGCGTGTCATCCAGTACTTTGCTACAGCAGCTAGTTCAGGAAAGAAGGCAGAGCAGACCCCTGGCAAAATGCAGGTAATTTATGTGTACAGGTTTTTAACCACTTACTTAAACCCCAGCATCCATATTGTGGGGAAAGCTTTCGCTGAAAATAGCAGATCGACAAGCTCACAACGCGTCACAGCGCGGCACGGTGTGAACGTATCGATCGGCTATTTTCAACGAAAGCTTTCCCCACAATAACAGAAAACTGAAAATGCAGTACACTAGCATAGAGCCCTGAGGGACTACGCTCAGCCATAAGGGATTTTAAGTGGTTAACTTCAACAAAAAAATCTTCAACAAACTATTTTTTTTTACATAAAACATGTGTTGCTGTACATGTGTTGCTGTACAGAATTTATAAGAATACTAAAACATTCTAGGGGTCACTGGAGGATCAGATTATTGCAGCCAATCCCTTGCTGTAGTCCTATGGTAATGCCAAGACTGTGAGGAATGACAACTCCTCTCGCTTTGTGAGTATAAAATAATGTAATGGTATGAGAAATCATCAGTCATTTTGCAATGTAGAGGGATTCTACAAATTGTCTTATATCACACAGGGTAAATTCATCAGAATCCATTTTGGCACAAGTGGTAGACTGGCCAGTGCAGATATTGAGACATGTAAGTATGACGTTCACAGATGATAAATTATATATATATGCCTTCAATAGAGCAGTAGTTCCCAAACTTCTTAGCTCAAGACCCAAAAGAGAAATTAGACATTTGCCCAGGACCCAAATGAGTGAAAATAGCAGATCTACAAGCTCACAACGTGGCGCAAATGCAAGCTTCTGGATCTGCTATGTACATTAACCCTTATAGATCTGCTGGAGAAGTCCAGAGTGACCTTCCAGCTTCCTGCTGAGAGAGGATACCACATCTTCTACCAGATGATGACCAACCACAAACCTGAGATTATTGGTAAATTGAATCACTGATGATGCAGCGATAACATTCATGAATAAAAAATGAATTTAAAACGTTTTCTTCTTCAGAAATGGCGCTGATCACATCAAACCCCTATGACTTCCCATTGTGCAGCATGGGTCAGATCACAGTGGCCAGCATTAATGACAAAGAGGAGCTGGACGCCACTGATGTGAGTAAACAGTGTGCAGTCAGTTTGCTCTGCAAAATGTATTTCCTGAAGCAGTGGTTCTCAAACTCAAGGACCCCCAAATTGAAATGCATTTGACCTCGGACCCCCCATCTAAAAAAGGTTTTGTGCCAGGGACCCCCAGAAGAGAAGATGTATTCATTTACATAAAAACATTTAAAATTATTAATTAATTATAACATTTTCGATATTTTTCAAAATGTTTAAAAAATAGCAGATATTTTGTAATAGCCAACTTATAAATGGACCCCACTTTGAGAACCATTGTCCCAAAGGGATGTTTGTTGGTCTAACGTTTCGTCTCAAAACCTTTGAACGCAGTCTGCTATTGACATCCTGGGCTTCAACGCTGAGGAGAAAGTGACGATCTACAAGTTTACGGGTGCTGTGATGCACCACGGTAAGATGATCTTCAAACAGAAGCAGCGCGAGGAACAGGCGGAGCCCGACGGCACAGAGGGTGAGCATTGTCTCCAGCCAAGGAATGAAAATAACGAGTACCTTATCAAAACAGTAAAATGTGTATATTCTTATATTCTACATTAAAGCCTCACTATGTAACTTTTTAATGAATAAAATGTAATTTTGTCCAATCTGTATGGTAGAGTATGTTAATACGATATAACATTTACAATTGGGGTGGTTGTATTTTGTCTCCCTGCTCTTCTATTGAGACATTTAGATTGTGTCAAAGGTCATGTCTCACCTAGACACAGGATCTGACACACATTTTGACCTGAAGTTCCATAGAGCATGCTTTAGAGATTATGAAATATTATTTTCCTAACTTGTTTTAGTGGCTGACAAGATTGCCTACCTGATGGGTCTGAACTCAGCAGACATGCTGAAGGCTTACTGCTACCCCAGAGTGAAAGTGGGAAACGAGTATGTCACCAAGGGGCAAACTGTGCCACAGGTGAGCCAAGAGATACATTATGTTGTTGTTCTGATTTCATACACACACCTTGCATATCGTTGCTGTCGGGTAGAAACCTCCTATCTCCATATTCTAACTCTTTGTGTTTTTTCAAATTAACGCCCAACTTGATCATACTACAGCGTCACAAAAAAGTATCAAAAGTAGCAGATTTGCAAGCTTGACGTGTTTTGACCTTGTAGATCTGCTATTTTTTCATTGGAATCCTGAAAAGTAATAGTTTTGGACATACAGTACAGTATGAGGTTTCCACCCGACAGAGACGATATATTCTTAACATGACATAGCCTACCATCAGAACCCTTTTTGAGTTGTATCCAAACTAAATCTTCATGTGTTTTTAAAGAAATATTCCAACGTTTTTTCAGCCTTAGCACTATTTATTTATTGTATGAAACACATACATAACTAGAAAAAGTGCTCCTCGGAGCACAGGTCTCCGCCAGGTTAGGTAGGTTATTATGGCCTCCTGGTGGCGCTATAATAGGCCAATGTGAAAAGGTTGCCATTTCTTCTTGGGCCTTTCACGGCAATCGGACCTTGCATTCATGATTTGAGGCATTTTGTTCCAAAAATGTGTTTTGCTAAATTAGACCTGTTGGTGGCGCTATAACAGGCCAATGTGAAAAGGGTGGCATTTCTTCCTCGGCCTAGTGGGAATTTGCGTGTGAAATTGCACGGAAAGCGGAAGCTGCGTTCATGATTTGAGGCATTTTGTTCAAAACGAACCAATCCTGCAAACTTTGGAAGTCAACCTTAGCCAATGAGGATGGAATATGGACAATCGGACAGATCCGTGTTGATCACATGACTATAGAGATACTGTGTACCGATTTGCATGACATTTGGATAAAATCTGTAGGAGTAAAAGGGTTTTGCACAAATCGGCCTCCTGGTGGCGCTATAACAGGCCCATGTGAAAAATTCATCCAGGGAGTGTGTGTGCACAGTTTCGGAGCGACCGGGCCAACGGTGCCTGAGATTAGCTGTTCACAGACAGATGGACGGACGGACACACAAACGGACGGACGGACAGGGGGTAAAACATACTCTCTCGCCATGCCTTTCGGCCTGGCGGAGACAACAAATAGCAATACTTCCCACTCATCCATCTTTTGCAGCGTATCGCTGCAGGAAGTTGACCTATAGTTCCAAGCTCCAGTGACACATTCACTAAAAACTTCCATAATGCCTACTTCCTTAGGTAATGGGCTCGGTGGGTGCCTTGGCTAAGTCTATCTATGAGAAAATGTTCAGTTGGATGGTCGTTAGAATCAACCAGATGCTGGACACCAAGCAGCAGAGAAACTTCTACATTGGTGTTCTGGACATCGCTGGTTTTGAAATCTTTGACGTAAGCATAATGGACTTGTTTTATGTGGCAGACTAATTCCGTCTATCACAATGTTGACTTTAAGAGATGAGGCTAATGATGTTTCCTTTCACAGTTCAACACCCTGGAGCAGCTGTGCATCAACTTCACCAATGAGAAACTGCAACAGTTCTTCAACCACACCATGTTTGTTCTGGAACAAGAGGAGTACAAGAAGGAGGGCATACCCTGGGATCTCATTGACTTCGGCATGGACCTGGCTGCCTGCATTGAGCTCATTGAGAAGGTACATGGATCTGCTAAAATCTAAAACTACACAGATGCTTTCCCATTTTCTTTTCTTTTTGGTTAAATGTATCTTTTACCTCCTTTAAAAAAAGCCCATGGGCATCTTCTCCATCCTTGAAGAGGAGTGCATGTTCCCAAAGGCGTCAGACACCTCCTTCAAGAACAAGCTCTATGACCAGCATCTTGGGAAGAACAGGGCCTTTGAGAAGCCCAAGCCTGCCAAAGGCAAGGCCGAGGCCCACTTCTCCCTGGTGCACTACGCCGGCACCGTGGACTACAGCCTCGCAGGATGGCTGGAAAAGAATAAAGACCCGTTGAACGAGTCTGTTCTGCAGCTGTACCAGAAGTCTTCAGTTAAACTGTTGGCCATTTTGTATCCCGCTGCCGAGCCTGAAGGTAAGATGTTTAACCACTTAAACACCATATGGTTAAGCGGAGTCCCTCAGGGCTCTATCTATACTAGTGCCTTTTCTCTTTTATGTTATTGTGGCAAAAGCTTTAGCTGAAAATAGCAGATCGACAAGCTTACAATGCGACTCAACGCAGCGCGTCCCTACAATACGGATGCTGGGGTTTAAGTGGTTAACTATGTTCAAGATTTCTTTCTGTAATCAATTAATAAGGGACAACAAAATATATAATCAATTAACAAATCTTCTTACAATAAATGCAAGGAATCTCTGTATGTACGTCTGTTATCCACATATAATTTATTTTCTGTCGTGATGGCTGCTTGGTACAAAATGAATTTCCCCAAGGACAAATAAAGCATCAATTATCTATCATCTATCTCGAGAACCATTCGACGGGCCGATTCCAAATTTCGGCACCCAGGTCGCAGACGACCCGGTGTCGAGTCGGTCGGATAGGCGGTTGTCCAGAACCACCAGAAATGGGCATGCATCGTTCCCAACTTGCAGCGTTCCCGAGTAGGCCGGTGCCCAACAGGCATCTGTCTAGTGACTCTAGTTCATTAAATAATGAACAAAAATAGAAATACAATATTTCTGCTGACTTTATCAAACGAAGATTCTGGACGAAAGTGTCTAATTGAATCATTCTTTGTAAAATGATATAACATATATTATTATATGTGACAAATATACAGATAATTCAAAGAAGGGAGGCAAGAAGAAGGGCGGTTCCATGCAGACTGTGTCTGCAGCATTCAGGGTAAGAATATCAACATTATAGTCATGTAAGAAACAAGGCACAATATCTTATGATGGAATTAAACAAGTATATCACTTTTGACTAATAATAGGCCTCCATGGCTTTATTATGTCTCTATAGGATAACTTGGGAAAGCTGATGACCAACTTGAGGAGCACTCATCCTCACTTTGTGCGTTGCCTGATTCCCAACGAGTCCAAGACTCCAGGTAAACACAGAGAACATAAAATTGCAATGTATGACAGTGGTTCTCGACCTTTTCAGGCTGTTGTCTCCCAAAATAATCGTATTTGAACTGGGGACCCAATAGCAGATCTACAAGCTGTAGATGGCAATCTTTGCCTCTTTCTTATATTTGACAATTTGGCCAATGTTTGACCAGTTTTTATAGTATAGTTTGTTGATTATTACTTTTGATGGCCTTTTTCTTTTCTTTCTTCATTTCTTAAAAGTCTTTCAATTGTCTCTTCACTGTCATCTGGGGAATCCCCCCCCCCCCCCTAAAAAAAAAGAAAAAATCTTGTGGGGACCCCCCTGGGAGCCCCGACCCACAGGTTGAGAACCACTGATGTATGCCAGTATGTCATTATTTTGTCATAATAATAATAATAAGCAACGTCTTTACAGGCCTGATGGAGAACTTTCTGGTCATCCACCAGCTGAGGTGTAACGGTGTGCTGGAGGGCATCAGAATCTGTAGGAAGGGCTACCCCAGCAGAATCCCCTATGCTGACTTCAAGCAGAGGTAAAAGTATATAAAGAATCTGTGAAAAGGGCTACCTCAGCAGAATCACCTATGCTGACTTCAAACAGAGGCATATAAAAAAACACAATTTCAAGCAGCTTGTCCCTGCTTGACATTGCTTAATACCTGCTTAATACCTACTAACAGGAAAGCTAAATGACCATGACTATTATTACATAATTGCAATTATTTGAAATAATCGCAATTATTTTTGCATAATCGCATATCTGATCTACAAGCTTACAATGCATCACTTCGTGATGCGTTGTAAGCTATTTCAGCTATTTTTAAGTATAAAATTATTCGTAATTTCTTTGTATATTTACGTAAGTTATTTCTCATATCTGCCCCGTGCAATTTTTTATTACGAAACATAAAAGGCAAACAATTATTTGTGCATGAATCTGCAACTTAAATTTGTATTTGTGTCGCCCCTGACCATGACCTGTTCACAAAATAGGTACAAAGTACTGAATGCCAGCGCGTGCCCTGAGGGCCAGTTCATAGACAACAAGAAAGCCTCAGAGAAGGTGCTTGGGTCCATTGATGTGCCTCGCGATGAGTACAAGTTTGGACACACCAAGGTAAACACACAGTGCAAATCTTGTTTATCGCCATTAAGAGAGGACTGAGACTGTGATTGTTGTGGTCTATTAATGACATAGTTTGTAATACCCTATTATTTAGGTGTTCTTCAAAGCTGGTCTGCTGGGCGTCCTGGAGGAAATGCGAGACGAGAAGCTGGCCTCTCTGGTCAGCATGACTCAGGCTCTCGCCCGAGGTTATGTCGTGAGGAAGCGGTTAGCCGGTATGACGGCAGGCAGGTACATTGAAAACATGATTTATTTAATATCTAGTAAATTTACAAGTAAATGTTTTTGCATGAATGTAGAGTGAGTGATATTTTTTGGGTTAAAACAAAAAGTTTTTTGTTAAAAGTTTAAAGCACTAAATCATTGTTATAAGTGTTTGTTCAGTAATCTCTCTCTCCAGCTCTTTAATAAACAGAAAATACATTTCACAGGGGGGTTGCAATTGTTCAGCCAATCAGGAGAGGATAGCCATTTATCAGCTTAAATTTTATACCGTTCCAGTCATCACTTCCAATTCCACTTGTTAAGTTCTCTATCCTGATTGGATAAAATCGGTGCCCCGACCTGAAAAGGCGTGTTCTGTATATTAAAGGGCTGGAGAGACAGGGAGTTATTTAAAGGGATATTTCACTTTCAAAAAAACCTTTGGTCATTTTATCGTCTACTCAGGCTTTTGTCAGCCCCCCAGACCGTTTTTACGTCGCTTGATTTAGTATTTAGATATTTGATAATCATTTTATCAGACACGCCCCCTTCCTATACAAACCCATTATAACTTCAAACTCAATTTTTAACCTGTTAGATTCATCCAAAAAAAAAACGTCCTTGGTTCTGCTGACTCACCCTGCCCTCCTAATACGTGAGGGGGCCGTGTTTTTTCGATTTATTTTTTCATTTATTTAATTTTATTTTTTTAATGTATTTAATTTTTTCCATTTTCCAAAAAAAATATAAAAAATAAATGAAAAAATATATCGAAAAAACACGGCCCCCTCGCGTACTGGGAGGGCAGGGTGGGTCACCAGAACCAAGGACGGGTGTTTTTGACGGATCTAACATGTTAAAAATGGAGTTTGAATTTATAATGGGTTTGTATAGGAAGGGGGTGTGTCTGATAAAATGAATATCAAAATATCAAATATCTAAATAATGAATCAAGCAACTTAAAAACGGTCTGGGGGGCTCACAAAAGCCTGAGTAGACGATACAACGACCAAAAGTTTTTTTGATAGTGAAATATCCCTTTAACACTTATTTGAATAATAATAATAATAATAATAATAATAATAATGAATTGCATTTTTATAGCTCTTTTCCAAGTGCTCAAAGCGCTTTACAATGGTTCATTCATTCATAACAAAGGAATATCACTTACCCTACCTTTTTAAAGGAGTAGTTCACCGAAAACATTACTGTCTAACAATTACACACCCCTTCATGGGTGTGTAAAGACAAAGAGTCTCCATTAAGTCTGCTGGTCATCAAATTATTGGCTCAGGTATGCGACAAAAACCAAAAGATCTCCATGAATTCAAGGCTTCATGGGGTGTGTAATTGATAGAAATAAGAAATGTTTTGGGTGAACTACTCCTTTAACACGACTGTTTTCCACACACAGAGACGCCATTTCCACCATCCAGTTCAACCTCCGCTCGTTCGTCATTGTGAAACACTGGCCATGGATGAAGGTCTACTACAAGATCAAGCCTCTTCTGAAGAGCGCCGAGACCGAGAAGGAGCTGATGAACATGAAGGAGAACTATGAGAAGATGAAGAGCGACCTGGCTGCTGCCCTGGCCAGGAAGAAGGAACTGGAGGAGAGGCTGGTGACCATGGTGCAGGAGAAGAATGACCTTGCGCTGGCGGCCTCGTCAGTAAGTACACACCTCTCTACAGGGCATTGCGTCGACTGAAACTATGACGAAAGTCTTAATTTCGTAGTTTTAATCGACGCAATTAAGACTGGGGATTTTGTTAATATCTTGTGTCTCAACTTAAATGTTATCTCATTTACTTATCCAGAACAAAATGCTGACATGTTTCCTCCCTTATTATTATTTTTTTAATTGACAACCAGGGAGAAGAGACTCTGGCCGACGCCGAGGAGAGATGCGAGGGTCTTATTAAAAGTAAGATCCAGTTGGAGGCCAAAGTCAAAGAGACCACCGAGAGGCTGGAGGACGAGGAGGAGATCAACGCCGAGCTGACCGCCAAGAAGAGGAAGCTGGAGGACGAATGCTCCGAGCTCAAGAAGGACATCGATGACCTGGAGCTCACCTTGGCCAAAGTGGAGAAGGAGAAACACGCCACTGAAAACAAGGTTCATGATTATGTATAACTCTAGTGGTCTTATCAAGTTATAGTACAGTATACCAGTGGTTCTCTAACGTTTTCGTGCCAAGGCCCCCCAAATTGATATGTATTTGGCCGCGGACCCCGCATCTGAAAATGTTTTGTGCCAGGGTCCCCCAGAAGAGAAGAAAGAAATAGCTGATATACAAGCTCGCAGCGTGCGCTGTGAGCTTGCTATTTTTGAATAGCCAATGTATACAGTAAATGGATAGAGTGGTTAAAATGATTCTGCCCCCCCCACCCCACCCCAAGGACCCCTTGTCTGGGACCCCACTCTTTGAGAACCATTGATATACTCTAGCTCTAGCAGTGTTATCAAGTTATAGTACAAATAATAACCAATCCATGACAAACAAATGACGTTCCGCTCATTCAGGTGAAGAACCTGACCGAGGAGATGGCCACTCAGGATGAGGGACTCGCTAAGCTGACCAAGGAGAAGAAGGCCCTGCAGGAGGCCCATCAGCAGACCCTGGACGACCTGCAGGCAGAGGAGGACAAAGTCAACACTCTGACCAAGGCCAAGACCAAGCTGGAGCAGCAGGTCGACGACGTGAGTTCACAAAGTGAAGCCGACGTTTTAGAGCAGTGGTTCCCAAACTTTGACATGTCAAGTACCCCCAGATTGATGTATTTGGCCGCAGATCGACCCCCCATCTGAACAGGTTTTGTGCCAGGGACCCCCTGGAAGAATATTTATGTTTTAAAAAATATATATATATTCCAAACATTTTTTATATTTTCCAAATATTTTCCAAAATAGCAGATGTACAAGCTCGCAGCCCGCCACGTAGTGTCGCGCTGTGAGCTTGTAGATCTGGTATATTTGAATCGCCAACATATAAATGGATAAAGTGGTTAAAATGATTGTGATGCTATATTAATTAGCTGGGGACCCCCTGAAACCCCCCCCCCCAGCTACTTTGAGAACCAAAGTTTTAGAACACATTGTTGTATTGAATAATGATTATGATGTATTGTTGTGCAGTTGGAGGGTTCTCTGGAGCAAGAGAAGAAGCTCCGCATGGACCTTGAGAGAACCAAGAGAAAGCTCGAGGGTGATCTGAAACTGGCCCAGGAATCCATCATGGACCTGGAGAATGACAAGCAACAGTCTGAGGAGAAGCTCAAGAAGTAATGTTGAGCGCTATATGTGGCATGCAGAAAAACGACCTGCAGAATGACAATAAAATGTTGTCGCTGTCGGGTGGAAACCTCATATTTCCCAAATCTGTCACTTTTCAGGATTCAAATTCAAAAGCGGAAAAAGTATCAGATCTACATGCTCACAACACGTCGCTTCGCGCCACGTTTCGAGCCACGTTTCGAGCTTGCAGATCTGCTACTTTTGATGCTTTTGTGTGACGCTGTAGTATGATCAAGTAGGGCGTTAATTTACGAAGAAAATAAAATATGGAGATAAGAGGTTTCTGCCCGACAGTGACGATTATCATGTACTGTATTCCACAGGAAGGACTTTGAATTAAGCCAGCTTCTGAGTAAGATTGAGGATGAACAATCCATGGGGGCTCAGCTACAGAAGAAGATCAAAGAACTCCAGGTATTTAAAATGTCTTTACAAATCTTCAGCTTAAACCAGTGGTTCTCAAACTTTTTTGTGTCAAGGACCCCCCCCCCCATCTGAAAAGGTTATTAGACCCTCCAGAAAAACGCGGGCAAAAATCCTTGATTATGACATTCAGTTTTACAACACATTAAAAGTCTTTGTCATGGTCCTTCAAATGTGTATAAAAAGTTTTAACTGAAAATTCCACTCTAGTGAGCCATTGCAGGTGTTTTTCTCTCACATTTCTAAAGCCTTTTCAACTGCAATGAAAAAAGAAATCTTTGCCTGCGGGTGTTGCTGTTGAGGGATTTTGCCTGTCAATCATCACCTCTGCTCCGCCCACCCCCCCCTCAAAGGAAAGGATAGGGGAGGGGCGAGGAGGAGAGTGGGTGGGATTAATGGCCTGTGACTTCACTGTCCAAGGCCAATCACAGATTACTTTTCAGCCTAATTATTCAGAAAACCCCAGACCCCAGAAAATCCACTGAATGTTCAAAGTTCAGTTTTTTTGGGTGTAATTGAGGTCATAAAAAAATAAAAAAAGTGAAAATGAATGTCATAGTTAGCCTGGTAAACCCCCTCCCTCCGGAAATCTCATTTGCATTTGATTTCAGGGAGGTCTGGGATTGCGCAGGGAGTAAGCATGCCCGAACACTGCGTGTTCGAACCAATCAGCGGCTGCTAGGGGCGGGATCATCCAATCAGCTGCCTAGTAGCTTGAAAAAAAGAAAAACTGTCTGTCATCGATTCTGCGACCGAAGTCTCAGATGGGAAGTAGGCTGTGAAACAAATGTGTGTCGCAAGCTTCTTCCATTTGACGGTGTCAGGTTATGTCATAGTACCTTTAACTCATTCACTGCCAGAACTTTATTTTTTTGCGTTTGCCCACTGCCAGAGATTTTTAATTAAAAAAAAAAAGTACTCAGGAGCCGAGATACAAAATGTTTAAGTTTTAAGTTAACAAGGAAGTGGATGGGAGTCTAGATCTTCAACTAATCATATCTCCTTGGTCTTTGGGTTAAAAAATGAATAAATAAATAAGAAAAAAAAAAAAAAAAAAAATTAAAAGTCGTTTTAGTCGTTCTTGGCAGAGGGGGCTTAAAGGACAAAAGTCGTTTTAGTCGTTCTAGGCAGGGAATGAGTTAAAGATGTATTCAAATTATTCAAAAACAAATCTGTATTGTTTTAAATAGCAGATATACAAGCTCATAGCACGGCAGCTTGTATATCTGCTATTTTTTAATAGCCATTGTATAAAATATGTTTAAAGTGGTTAAAATGATTGTGACGCTATACTTACTTTTGCTGGTACCCCCCCAACTTGCCCAAGGATCCCACTTTGAGAACCAACAGCTTAAATCTGTCACAATAAGTAAGACTAAACTATACATTTTCACGTTAATCCAATTAATGAATTTGAAAAGGCTCGTACCGAAGAACTGGAGGAGGAGATCGAGGCGGAGCGCGCCGCTCGCGCCAAGGTGGAGAAGCAGCGGGCCGACCTCTCCAGAGAACTGGATGAGATCAGCGAGAGGCTGGAGGAGGCTGGTGGAGCCACCGCCGCTCAGATCGAGATGAACAAGAAGCGCGAGTCCGAGTTCCAGAAGCTGCGTCGCGACCTCGAAGAGTCCACGCTGCAGCACGAGGCCACCGCCGCCGCGCTCCGCAAGAAGCAGGCCGACAGCGTGGCGGAGCTGGGCGAGCAGATCGACAACCTCCAGCGCGTCAAGCAGAAGCTGGAGAAGGAGAAGAGCGAGTACAAGATGGAGATCGACGACCTGTCCAGCAACATGGAGGCCGTCGCTAAGGCCAAGGTATAAATGGAATTCCTGTGTTACTGTAATTACTGAGGAAAATACTTGTTCCATTTTTACATTGCAATTTTGATTGATTGAATAATAGTCAGAAATGTAAACAGCATGTGGTGCAGTAAGACATTAAAGCTAAAAAGATAACACAAAAAGTCCTGGTATGGGGACTTGTTTCCATTGTGGCCACATGTATTCAATTAATCAACATAGCATACAAAAATAGCAACACAATAATACATACAGTACAAGTCATCAACAAATACAAACACTATATGTACAAAAGGCCAGGCCAGTTTTGAAAGAAACCTTCACTTGCGTTGAAAACCGCTATTCTAAACAGAGTATTCCATTGACCATTGAGTGAAATTTGTAGAATATTGAAACCGGAACAGAGAGAATACATTTGGGGAATTTCAATGACTGACTGTCCATTACTAATTAACAGGGAAATCATGAGAAGCTGTGTCGCACCCTTGAAGACCAACTTAGTGAAATCAAGACCAAGCATGATGAGAATCTTCGCCAGCTTCATGATATCGGAGCTCAGAAGGCAAGACTGTTGACAGAAAACGGTAATGTCTACTTAACCTACATGAATGGTACTTTACCAAATTCCATAATTAGAGATGATACGTTGATAAACAATTTTTGAAAAGAATATTCCAATTTCTATAGGTGAGTCTGCTCGTCAACTTGAGGAGAAAGAGGCTCTTGTCTCTCAGCTCACCAGAGGCAAGCAGGCCTTCACCCAGCAGATTGAGGACTTGAAGAGACTCCTTGAAGAGGAGGTTAAAGTGAGGAACATATTTCTTTTTTGCAAATATGTCTAGTTTCATATTTTATTGTGTTATTGTATTTAGTTGACACTATTTTTTATTTTATTTCATGTTGACAGGCTAAGAATGCCCTTGCCCATGCTGTGCAATCATCTCGCCATGACTGTGACCTTCTGAGGGAGCAGTTTGAGGAGGAGCAGGAGGCCAAGGCGGAGCTGCAGCGTGGAATGTCCAAGGCCAACAGTGAGGTGGCTCAGTGGAGGAGCAAGTATGAGACTGATGCTATCCAACGTACCGAGGAGCTGGAGGAAGCTAAGTAAGTGATCAGTGTTGTACACCAGTAGGATCACGGTAAGAAAGCAATAGCCAGCACACCGAAGTCCTTCTGGTACTTTTAATTCATATATGCGCACAGACAGACACAGCGAACGCGGACATGTTTCGGCGTCAAGCCTTCCTCAGCGTGTCACCATCTGAAAATGTTTTTCCGGTCGTGTAAATTCACATGATCATGTGTCTTCTGATTTATCAGGCTACCTGGAACCCACCCGAGGACCCCCACTTTGAGAACCAATGTACCACTCTCAATGCAAAAATATTGCCCACAATAATTTCATACTATTCAAAACTGATCAACAGGAAGAAGCTAGCCCAGCGCCTTCAGGAAGCTGAGGAGCACATCGAGGCTGTGAATTCCAAGTGCGCCTCTCTGGAGAAAACCAAACAGAGACTCCAGGGTGAAGTGGAAGACCTCATGATTGATGTGGAGAGGTCCAACGGTTTGGCTGCCAACCTTGACAAGAAACAGAGGAACTTTGATAAGGTCCTATGACATTTGTTATTTTAAAACATTATAATGATTTTTAGTCTTGCGAGCCAGACTGCTGCCTCCCACAATTTCCAAATGCTTCCGTCATACAGTCTGGAGCAACGGAAGCTCTGAAAAGGAGGATAAAGCGGATGTGATGACTCCTCCGCGCTTCCGTTTTGGCTTTGCAGTCGCGCAAATTTGTCCTAATATAAATCAAAATAATCTGAGCATATATAGCCTGCTGCTTATTATAAATGGAAATTCTAAAATAAGATGTAAAGATATTTAAAAATAAGTTTCTGGAACGGAAATGACGTTCCGGTCCTCGGATTTCGGGAGGTGTAGTTTATAGACTATATCGGAGATTGTGGAATAGTTGTCTGGCTATGCGAGACTATAATGATTTTAGCCTTCATAAAGTTGGTTAAATTACATATTTGATTACAAATCTGTGTGCAGGTCCTGGCAGAGTGGAAGCAGAAGTTTGAAGAGGCCCAGGCGGAACTGGAGGGAGCTCAGAAAGAGGCTCGTTCTCTCAGCACAGAGTTGTTCAAGATGAAGAACTCCTGTGAGGAGTGTCTGGACCAGCTGGAGACCATGAAGAGAGAGAACAAGAACCTGCAACGTCAGTCTTTCTCTACAATATTGCTTTTCAATGATTTTAATTTTTTGACAGCTTGTTTGTTTACACATAAATGTTTCTATTAATACAGTATGTTGGACTCATGTTAATGTGTATTTTCAGACATTTAACCACTTAAACCCTTAATACTTAGTTGTTGTTTTTTTGTGACATAAATGACAAAATATTAAGAAAAACATTTGATTTAGATTAGATTATATTTCCAAAATCACACAGATATATTACATGGAATGTTCACAACAATAACAGTTCAAATGTTTGATTCACTGTGTTACTAACGAGTCAAAATGGGTTTTATCAATTGCATTTATTCAAATGGAAATACTTTCCTCAATCATTATGTTTCAATCAACATGCAGAGGAGATCTCAGACCTGACTGAACAGATCGGTGAGACTGGAAAAAACATGCATGAGCTGGAAAAGTCCAGGAAACAGATGGAGACAGAGAAGGCAGAGATCCAGACAGCCCTGGAGGAAGCTGAGGTAAATATTTAGGTTCTAGATGCAATCGTCAATATAATATTCAATTTATTTCCAAACAGTTGAGCAGTCTATGATATTACACTCATTATGCTACGGACAATCAATCAATCAATAGGGTACTCTGGAGCACGAGGAGTCCAAGATCCTGCGTGTCCAGCTGGAGCTCAACCAGATCAAGGGCGAGGTTGACAGGAAGCTGGCGGAGAAGGATGAAGAGATGGATCAGATCAAGAAGAACAGCCAGAGGGTGATAGAGTCCATGCAGAGCACCCTGGACTCTGAGGTCAGGAGCAGGAACGACGCCCTGAGGATCAAGAAGAAGATGGAGGGAGACCTGAACGAGATGGAGGTTCAGCTGAGCCACGCCAACCGCCAGGCCGCCGAGGCCCAGAAGCAGCTGAGGAACCTCCAGGGACAGCTTAAGGTGGCAAAAGTCATATTACCTAATCGTTCCTGTCAGGCAGAAACCTCTTATCTCCATGTTTTAACTTTTTGTGTTTTTTTGAAAATTAACGTCCTGCTCGATCACACTACAGCGTCACACAATCGCATTCAAAGTAGCAGATCCGCAAGCTCGGGGCGAAGCGACGCGTTTTGAGCTTGTCAATCTGCTACTTTTGCTACTTTTGAATTTCAATCCTGAAAAGTAAGTTTTGGACGTATGAGGTTTCCACCCAGACAATATTCTATTTAATCTCACATATACAGTAGCCAGACGATCAGAAATCTCAGCCTAGATCAGGCTAGATCATCCTAGAACCTAGAATCAGATTTTGTGATATCTAAACTCAATGAATGGGTGGCTAAAACTGGGTGGATCTATTTGAAAGCCTAATATCTCCCTCAGTTAAGGGGGAGTTCCACTTTAGGCTAGCCGCTAGTGGATAAGATGTTGGCTTTCCATGCGGGAAACCCCTTTTTTGAATCCTTGGCGTTACATATACAGTACATAATACTCAAACAGGAACTGCTCTGAAGAATGAGCGGCCACATCTCTTTTTCTCTACAAATTAAAAACTCAAATGTGACTTATTTTAGGATGCCCAACTTCACCTTGATGATGCTCTCAGAGCCGTAGAAGATGTGAAGGAGCAAGCTGCCATGGTGGAGCGTAGGAACGCTCTCATGGTCGCTGAGATCGACGAGCTGAGAGCGGCTCTGGAACAGACGGAGAGAGGCCGCAAAGTGGCTGAGCAAGAACTGTTAGAAGCTAGTGAGCGTGCTGGACTGTTACACTCACAGGTAAAAAAAAGAAAAGAAAAGAAAAGATCAGCACTCCTTAAAGGTAGAGTACTGTAAGTGATTTTCTTTGGTTAAAATAAGTGTTAAATATAGCTCTATATTCTGGTAACACTCAGTAACAGGAGTCTCCATGTCTCTCCAGCTCTTTATTAAAGAGCATACCAATGTTATCCAATCAGGGTTGAGAACTGAGACAGGATACAGATTAAACAGATGACACAAATAAATGAGCAGACACAATTGGATAAATGGGTACTCTCTCCTGATTGGCTGAAACTTTGCAACCCACCTGAAAATGTATTTTCTGTTCTTTATAGAACTGGAGAGACTCCGGTTACTGAACACTCTATAGCAATGACTACTATTAGAAAATAATGCTTGAAACTTTTTGTTGTAACCAAAAACTATCACTTAACCTATACCTATATTGTACTTACATGTCATACACTTACATTGTTATACTGAATGTTTATTTTAGAACACAAGCCTTTTGAACACCAAGAAGAAGCTTGAGGCTGACCAGCTCCAGGTCCAAGGTGAAGTGGATGACAGTATCCAAGAAGCAAGGAATGCTGAGGAGAAGGCCAAGAAAGCCATCACTGACGTAAGTTAGAATGTCCACGTCTTATATATTAAAATTGGCTAATAGGAAGGCGGGCTGGTCGGTGGGCGGACCACGGCCACGTCACTGTGACTCAGACATAACCATGAACAAACCCAATACGCCCATATATAGACAAGTCACTAGGACTCCAATCTGGGAACCCATCGTCAAATAAAAAGGAAAAACAGCGCCCCCATCGTTTTGGACATAGGAGGTTTCTGACAGACAGGAACGATACAATAAATACAAAAACATACTTTCCAGGCTGCTATGATGGCAGAGGAGCTGAAGAAGGAACAGGACACTAATGCTCACCTGGAGAGGATGAAGAAGAACCTGGAGGTCACCGTGAAGGACCTGCAGCACCGCCTGGATGAGGCTGAGAACCTGGCTATAAAGGGAGGCAAGAAGCAGCTCCAGAAACTGGAGTCTAGGGTAAGATGCAGTTTATAGTTCATTTTGACTGCAAAAACACTTTTGAATAAGATTCCATTTAGTTGACTAAATATCATAACAGTCATTTTTAGTCAACTAAATCTACTGTTGATTGAGTCAACTAAAATGTATTTTGAACGGCCTTGATGGCGTCGTAGTGCCTGTGAAGAAAAAGAATATGAAGAAAAAGAATAAACCCGCACACTCGTCTGCTCCAAGGATCATTTTATTGACAACGTTTCGAGCCAAGGCTCTTCATCAGGTCAAACTCAAGAAGTGTGTACCTCACCCACTTAAATAGACACCCACAGGTCACGTTATCAATCAGTGGGTGGGACAACACCACAGGGTAATCAGATAGAGATTAGAGAAAAACATCAAATAAATACAGTGTTCAACATTTACATATCCACAGAACAGCAGTGGAAAAAACACAAATGGACACTTGATTAATAAAATCTATAGCAAACAGAATTTAAATAGACATGTCGTAGTGCCTGTGCCACACGCCGAAAATAGCCAATCTACAAGCTGTCGAACGGGTCTGCGACGCATTGTGAGCTTGTAGATCGACTATTTACTGAGTGTGACACCCACGCACAACCAAGCGCAAGACAAAATGAACACTGTGCGTGGGTTATAGTCTATATACACAATTAAATCATAAGAAATACATATCATAATGTATAATTAAATCCTGAAGGTGCGTGAACTGGAGGCTGAGGTCGAAGGCGAGCAGAAACGTGGAGCAGATGCCATCAAAGGTGTCCGCAAATATGAGCGGAGGGTGAAGGAGCTGACCTACCAGGTACTGTGTCATACATGTTCACTTCGTGCCATTAGCCATCGACGTACAACTCGTTGTTTCATCATTTCACTCTCACTTTAGACTGACGAGGACAAGAAGAATCTTGCCAGGCTTCAGAATCTGGTCGACAAACTGCAGCTCAAGGTGAAGGCCTACAAGAGGCAGGCTGAGGAAGCGGTAAGAAAAATATAGATAATTATGTGTTTTGGTGTGGTTGCAGAAAGCACAATAAGGAACCATACAGTGTCTGCGTTGAGCTTGAAGTGGTGATTGGCAAGTTTAGACTATAATTCAGAGTTACTACTAAGGGGGGCCGCCAAATCTTTGTGTGATAGGATTATCATTATTCTTTTTTTACATTAACCACTTGAACCCTAGCATTACTATTCTGAGGAGAACTTTAGCCCAAAATAGCAGACCTACAAGCTCACAACACAGCGGCTATTTTTGGCAACAAGGTTTGGTGTAGAGGGAAATGAAAAGAGCAGACTAAGTACAAGGAGTGAAAGGTCAAGTTTACTAAGCATTGATGGTTTAAATGGTTAAATATCTGAAAATACACATTAACATGACAGCGCTGTCAAACAAGTCTATGAAGCTATCTGTGAAATCTATGGAAAGGTTTAATCTGCAACACAATTTTATACAATATGTTGTGGGGGGGTCCCTGCTTTATCTCTTTCTCAGCTAAGGGGTCCTTGGCCTGCAAAACGTTGAAGACCCCTGCTATAAATTGCAAGATGCTCTTTTGAACTGTTTCTATCTTATTCTAGGAAGAACAAGCCAACGTTCATCTGTCCAAGTGCAGAAAGACTCAGCATGAGCTGGAGGAGGCTGAAGAGCGTGCCGACATCGCTGAATCCCAGGTCAACAAGATGAGAACTAAAACCCGTGATGCCGGCAAGGTAAATACATAATGCAATACGGTATGAAGGCACATTATCAATTATCGATTATCATTGATTTAACCAAAGATGTGTGTTGAATATATTCTAAAAGTATGTTAACATTTTCACAGGGAAAAGAAGCCGCTCAATAAGGTCTTCAATTAAACTCACCATACAATTAATGTCATAAAATATGTCATTATTGTATTCAATAAAGGTAGCATACTGTAAGAAAAGGTATTTTGTTGTTTGTTATATTCATTACTTGGTCTTGTCAATCACCTTTTTATTGTCAGGCTTGTCAGAGTATTCTAGGTCCAACTCACAACGTGTCCACTGCGTAAACCCATTGCAATGATAAACAATCTTATACTTGATCTTAGAAGTTTTCAATGAAAATTAAAAAGATCCTTTTCTAGTGGCAATATCTGGTTGAAAATAAACTATCATCATTCATGCACCCATGACTATACGGTATATGTAGATCACAACAGTACAGCTTACTTTGTGATAAAGAATGCATTATAAAATCCATTGCACTGTAGCACCACATTGCCAGATGGGGGCATTATAGTCATGATTTTAAGCCACACATGGGCAACATATGGCCTGAGGGCCAGACCCAGCCCCTGGACCATGTCAGTCCGGCGCGTGACTTCCTCAAAGGAAAACGGAACATAAAAGGCAGCAGATTAAGCAGCAAATTAATTTAACTCAATTCAAAATATTGGCAATTAATATTCACAATTTGAGTCCATACCAGCATCGCACTGATGCAGGTAACTGTATGTACTCAAATGGTAAATATCAAAACTAATTGTGAATCAGTCTGCCTTGGGTCCATATTTAAAATATTGCAATGGTGTTTCATCAGTGACCTATGAAGTGGTGCATATAAGACAACTGGGAAGATACAAATTGGTAGGCTAATTTAAAAGTTGATCTACTTTATAAAGTTGGTCCACCAAATTCATTCAGTTTTAATATAATTCTTTGTTTCAAGTTTCGGCCCTTAGCTCACTTCATGGAAGTCACGAGTCAGTATGGCCCTCTGGAAAGAAATGTTGCTCATCCGTGTTCTTCTAAGCAGTGATCATGCAAACAAAGAAGCTTAGAAATCTCCCCAATAAAAATCAACCCTATCGACCACACAATGACAATGGAAAAACAAAAGCCATAATCCTATATACTCCACTGCCTCACCTGATTAAAAAGAAAGAAAGGGAAAAAAAGTCTAAAGGCAATTCACAGTAATTTACAATTTAATCATTTAGCACGTGCTCTTACCCAGAGAGAATTATAAAGTATAAGATCGTAGCAAGCCAAGTTTGTCAGCAATAAGGCAATTCAATGTGCTTTACATAAAAATAAGCAAAAGAAACACATTCAGTCAAAAGAAAATGTTAAATGCCTAACTCTTTAAAAGGAAACACATATTCAGGACACAGTGCAAAACACACGATATAAAATGACAATTGAATACAAAAAAAATAAATAAGTAAAAGATATATATAGGAAAATAAGAGGTAAATAGCATGAACACTGGTCAACAACTGACAACATCAAGCCTATTACACTATTTTAGGGTTAAGTTAGTCTCATAGTTTACAATGAATTCCTTTGCATTAATACTTTGGGTGATTATTTTACCATAGCTTTTGTCTGATATGATATTATGGACAACACAGATGAAGTTTATCATAACATTTGACTATTGTCACTTAGACATTCTTTGTGATCTTTTCGTCCTCGTGGTCAGAAACGCATTGAGGGAATTTCATGGCATTTGGCACAAATGTCCACTTGGCCTCAAGGATGAACTGATTAGATGTAGGTGGTCAAAAGTCAAAGGTTAAGTTCTTTATGACCTCATTGTGAATCCTGGAGCTCTCTGCTGGAACTGTTGCCCCCGCGACCCGCCTCCGGATAAACGGTTCAAGATGGATGGATGGAGGTTTCTGCCACTGCATATGCACTTAGACTGTCTTTTGCCCACTATGCAACTAGTTTATTTTGCCCACTGCCAATCTTGTAAACCGCAGGACCGATCAGCTCCATTGTTTTTAATTCAGACTGCCACTTGAAAAGCATACAAATCAAATCGTAAACGAAGAGGAAATTAAATGAAAACACGCCTGGAGGGTTCACACCCTCCATGCACAAACACCTGTCATTCTAAATCTCTCAGTTTCTGAGATATGGCCAATTATGTCATTTTGACCTGCAATGCCACACATGCATGTGGGCAGGGATTTGGAAATATAGCACCCAGTCAGAGATGAACATTCTTAATAGGAAAAGTAAAACTTGTTGTTTCAGAACACCATGACACGCCCACAGCTGACATTTGGACCAATCATGTGTGTGTGCGTGCCTGTGTGTGTGTGCATGCACACATGCTTGTGTTCTTTCACCTTCATGTGCATTAACCACTTAAAACCCTCTATAAAACTAATACTTAGTTGACTGGAGTTGGCGCTCTACTTTGTCCACTCTTTTTCCCCTCTACTCCAAACCTCTTCACTAGCAGATCTACAAGCTGAATTGTGACATGCCGTGAGGCTCTAGATCGGCTAATTTCAACGAACTAGAGGTTCGGACCTATACCCCGCCGATCCGACCAATATGTCTGAGTCATAGTGTTGGAGGCTTTGTCCCTGTATGTTTCTGTATCTGTCAGTCCTTGTCCCTTATGCCAATACAGTATACTGAGATCCCTGATGTCATCAGTATTTGCCCATACATTGGAATGTCCATACATGGGCATATCGGTTGGATCGGCGGTTGAGGACAATTGGATATCCAAACTACTCAACGGCGGGCACTGCCCTCCCTCTGTATTTGGTCATAACTATAATATTTGATTTTGTCCATATTGGTCAGCCCTAATGTGCACACTTGGGATGTTTTGGGCATTATCCTATGTTAAAATTGGCTTAAAGACGGGGTGCCGTGATTTTCAGTGATCCCCCCCCCCCTAAAACATAATCATCAGGTATTATGGTTATACTAGGAGGAAGATTTTTTTCAAAAAAGTGTACAGAAATTGTTAAAATTATGTTTTTATGTATACCTGGTATACCTGGTTCTCACCTTAGCACCTCCTCCACCACCTTAGCACCACCCACCTGTCCTAGTCCTCCTCCTCATGCCCACACCTGTTGTGTTATGATAATGAGGGGGAGGGTATGTTTTTACTATGTCACTAAAGGGCTGTTTCTCTATTGGCACGTTTGACCCTCAAGGTTTCAGCCTCCAGGTAGAAACTCAAAATAGTCAGAGAAGACATAAAACACCATAAAAACACCACCAGGGGGCTTAATGAAGTTCTATCAGAACAAGGGAACCAGGGGACCTGGTACTGCCAGACCCCTAGTGGTTGAAATCTGAATGGCCGGAAATCTGAATGGTTTCTAAACTACGTCACGCTAAGCTTGGCCAATCAAAAAGAGGGACATGTAAGAAAACGTTTTCGTCCATATATGGACGAAAACGATAGCAAAAGGGGACCGACAAAGCCTCATGTAGGCCCGACCCCCTGGGTCTGGCAATGATGTCATAGTGCTGACGTGACGTTACATTAGATGTAATTGTCCTTTTAAATGTCGCTATTGTATTTTCCAACACAACACCATTCAGCAACTTCTGGAAACAAATTGCCTTACCTTCTAACCACCTCTTCTGTGAATTAGTTGCACTGATTCACAAAGTGGTGCTGGTGTGTGAAATGTTTTACTGCACAGTACATCTGAAAGGAGGACATAGGCATTCCTACCCAGCCGCTGTGGTAGTCGGACACAAGCTGTACTCATTTGGAGGATACAGTAACAAGAACAAGAACAACAGTGGTCAGATTGAAGTCCACATTTTCAACTCAGTGTCTCTACGATGGAGGAAGTTGCCCCCATGGACAAATGGAAGAGGAGAACATGACCTTGAGGTTCCCTGCGTGCGCTGGAGCCACACAGCTGTTCTGGTAGAAGACATTGTCTACATCTGGGGGGGATCTCCTTACTGCAACGTGCTTTATTCATTTGATGTTGACAACCACAGATGGTACAAACCTAATATTTCTGGTACAGTTCCAGAGGAGAGGAGCTACCACTCAGCCTGTGTCTTGAGGAAGGTCATGTATATCTATGGAGGGTACACCCAGCTGACTGGATGCACTACTGACATCTACAAGTTGGACACCACCACAATGGTCTGGTCTTTAATTAACACCACAGGCACGCCATCATCTGTTTCAACACATCACTCTGCCACCATCATTGGGACAAAGATGTTTGTATTTGGAGGCTATCCGGACCCCGACAACAACATCAGAGTGTTTGACACAGAGACCAACTGCTGGCTGAGCACGCCTTCTGCACAGCTTCTTACAGAAGGACGCTGGGGTCATTCAGCCTTTGCCTACAATGGAGAGCTGTACATATTGGGTGGATACAATTCAAACCAGCCCTTCAATGATGTGTGGAAATTCAATCCACAGACCTGCTCATGGAGGAAGGTTGAGCCCAAAGGGAAAGCCCTGTGTAGGATATCTTGGATGGCTTGTTGCATGGTGGGAGATCGTATCATCCACTTTGGAGGATACAACACACCTGATGACCTGTATATCTTAGATTTAAGTCCAACGCTGAAGACACTATGCAAGCTAGCAGTTATTCAGTACGGTCTGGAGCAATCTGAACTCACACATGACATCAGGTTGGAACTGGCTGTCATGACTGCCAACAAAAAAAGACCAGGAGACCTGGTTCTGCCAGACCCAGAATAAATTCCTAGTACATAACACACCTACAAACCACTTTATAAGTTGAAATCAGAAGATTAGAGCACTACGTCACGCTAAGCTTGGCCAATCGAAAAGAGGGACCGGGAGGAAAAACGTTGACCGGGAGGAAAAGAGGGACAGACAAAGCCTCATGTAGGCCTGACCCCCTGGGTCTGGCAAAAAGTGCAAAACCATGGCACCACCTCTTTAAGGGAGGGCGGATGGAACACGTCGCCACGCTCATGTCACCATTAGCCATATAAGGAGTTCCCAAAGCAGCTACGTCCAAATATAGAGTGTGTTGTCTAACCTCAATGTGTAGTCATGGCATCAGACGCAAACAAATCAGTCGGCTCCATACATGGGCACAAAAGGGTGCATGCTCATATATGGGCATATACTGATGACATCAGGGATCTCCATATATGGGCATTAAAGGGACACAGACTGACAGATACAGAGATCGGCGGTGCGACGATGTGAGGGGCCGCATAGTGGCCCGAACCTCTAGTTTTGGTAAATATGTAGAGACGTTCTCTGAGGTTAAACATGGTTAATTGTAGAATGGAGTCATATTTATACAAATTAATATTGCAGCGCATATCACGAGCCTTGGACACAGAAAAGGTAGCCTATTCTACAGTGTGCAGTGCAGCTGACATTAATTGAACGCAGCAAAAGCCAGCAGCAGTCTCATGACAGTACAGAGATGACAAGGTAAACAGCTTAACATCCAAATAAAGTTAAACAATCATCTGATTTGTTTGGAAATGTTTTTAAACTGTGTTGTGGTTACCTAGATCAGTGATTCTCAAACTTTAGAATTTCAAGGACTCCCATAACTCACTGAGTTACACACCTGTAGGGGTCCATTGAGCGTCTCTGGACCACACTTTGAGAACCACGTGATCGAGATCTAGATGAAAGCCTTTTGTTTAAAAACATAAATGAAACTTACCTGGAGTTTACAATATATTTGGAATACAAAGTGATCGTTTCCCCTTTAATGTTAATTTTAAGAATTATTCAAATGAGTCTTAATTTTTATGTTAATATAGATTCTGTGGTGGCCAACCACAATGGATATTAGGTACTTGCGTTGAATGGATCTAACAGGAAAAAAGTAAACATTGCGGTTGTGTAGGCACTAGACCATACATGGGCAACTGGCGGCCCGGGGGCCACATGCGGCCCCCACCTTCACTTAATGCGGCCCGCAGGTTAATACTGGAATACTTATATATTATTGATTTCAGCTGTTACAATTCCAAACATGCAAACATGACCCGCTTTAATTACTTCAGTCTATATTAGTAGCTTAATGACTAGTATTAAAATTCAATTGTCTTTTTTTTGTCCAATGTATTTGTATTTAAGTTCATAAAGCTAACATAAGTATAACTAAATGCATTTGAAATTAAATAAAGATTTTACTTTTCAGGATTCCAATTCAAAATAGCCAAAAAAATCTGGATTCCAATTCAAAAGTAGCAAAAATAGCAGATCTACAAGCTCAAAACGCGTCGCTCGTTTTGAGCTTGTAGATCGGCTATTTTTGCTACTTTTGTGTGACATAGAATGGCGAAAAAAGTTAAAATACGGAGAGACAGTATATGCAATGTGGCCCTCTGGAGTGAGTGTGGAAATCTAGTGTCCCTCTCCATCAACAAAGTTGCCCACCCCTGCACTAGACTCTATAGCAGGGGTCTTCAACAGGGGGTCCGGGACCCCTAGGGGGTCCTCAGAGTTATTATAGAGACTTAGTAAACTGGACCTGAGTTGTCTCCGTACTTCGACCGCTTCTTTCCGTCTCTTCATCAAATCTCTTCTCCGAAAATAGCCGATCTAAGTAGATTGTAGATTGTAGATCTGCTATTTATGGTTAATGTTCCCTCCAGAATATGCTGGAGTTCAAGTGGTTAATGTGTTAAATAAAATAAAAAAACGTGCTGTAAAAAAACGTATTGCTTGAGATAACTCAAGCAATTACATTACATTTTTAATGAGTTAGTCCTAAACGAATATTGGTTTTACTTTTGTTTAAAAGGTTAGCCATTTTAAACATCTCATCCCTACACTCTGCACACCAGAGCCTTCTATTGACACCTTCATAGACTCCGGTACATTCCGTAAACTTCCGGTTCAGAGCTTTGTCACTATTCGCCAATAGAAGGCTATGTGGAAGACCTGGCCTGACGTGAACGGAGGTGACGCAACTCTCCGTATATGGTTCTGGTGCACACGTGTTGGAGGAAGGAAGTGTTCGTACAGTATTTTATCAAATTATTTTCATAACGTAGTAGTCTACCCCCCAACGCACGCACACACGCACACACACAATGCTCTTTAATAAATGCTATGCTCCAGAGACTTCAGACATCAGGGGTGTAGCGTTACATAACTCCTACAGGGGTCACTTCCTCCCCGGAGGATTGAATGAGCTAATAATACCGACTCAAAGCTCCTTAGATTCCAATCAATTAAAACTGAGAAACTTAACACCATGCCTGCTGATTAAAGCAAGGCTGTAACCGCAAGCTGACGCAGTCATGTTCATGTCGAAGATTTCCATATAATGTCTTCCAGATGCATGCCCTACCATATGTAACGCACGCGCGCACACATGCACACACGCATGCACACACGCATGCACACACGCATGCACACGCACACGCGCGCACATACACACACACACACACACACCATAGCCAAGAAGATGATTATCTAATGTTGTCCTTTCCCGCTGGAGACCTCTGACATCTGAAGGCTCTTTATGCATGTGTGTGCGTGAGTGCATGTGTGTTCCTGACCTAGGCCGTATTTGGGGACAAAACTGTCATTAAATGTGGCCTATATCACAAACTTGGTGTCCCCAATTGGAATGGAATGGAATGTGCTGAATTGAATAATGATTTAGGGGGGGTTAGGGTAAGGAGTTATGGCAGCGATTCTCAACCTGTGTGTGCGTGCGTGTGTGTGAGCCACAACGTGTGCTGAAGAATGTGTATAAAAGTGTTTCTATGTACGGCTGTGGTTTTGCTACATGTGTGGAGTTACTGAAAAATCCTGTCGTAATAATTCTTTGGTTATCCTCCTCAACACACACACCCGCCCCCCCCTCCCCCCCCCCCCCCCACACACACACACACACACACACACACACACACACACACAGACGCACAGACAAACACACATGCGTGCGCCATATCTCGTTGTTACTACAGCTGCTTTCATTCAAATTGTTTTGGAATATTCTCTATGATGTTCATGCTCTCTCTCTCTCTCTCTCTCTCTCTCGCTCTCTCTCGCACACACACATACATACACGCAAGCATCCACTTTTTCTATAAAATCCCATACCTCCTGCCATTAGAGCCATTAGACACCTGCCACAGGAGACGTGGTAAAGCTAAAGAGAACGTCTGTTGCATTTATTTATTATGCAAGTATTCAAAGGTACATGCTTTGAAAAAATAAAGCAAAAAAAAGTACAAATTACAATGTACATTTTATTTTTTTAAATCATTGCATTGCTGATGTAGTCAATAAAAAAAGGAAATCCAGAAAACTATCAATTATAGTGAAATGAGCTAATCTACAAGCTCACGCGTCTGCCGTGTTAAGTGGTCATTTGGGTGGGCCGTGGACACCTTCGAGATTTTCAAATGGGCCCTGATCCAGAAAAGGTCAAGGGAGCCACTGGTCTAAAGAAACAATGTTCTTCAATGCATCTCAACTGGGGGAGATTCATGTCATTTGTAATCTTATCTACCATCTCCTTTATATCATTGCTGTTGGGCAGAAACCTCTTATCTCCATATTATAACTTTTTGTGTTTTTTCGTAAATTAATGCCCTACTTGATCATACTACAGCGTCACACAAAAGCATCAAAAGTAGCAGATCTACAAGCTTGACGCGTTTCGAGCGACTTTCACTTTCCAATTTTTTTCAAATGTATTTTTTATTATGGTTTTATTGGGGTTTTCTATGTGAGGGATCCGTTGAGGGTGGGGTATATGTGGGTTTGTATGTCTGTATACTTTTCTGAAAATGATATAAATAAAGTTATTATATTCAAAAAAGAAAGAAATGCCACCACTAACCCATCAGGGAGAAATGACGAGAATCTGATGGATAATACTATAGGAGAAATGTCCCTTTTATGGAAGAGTTCCATCCCAGACAAAATAAACCCAAAACAAATGCTCTCTATGCTATATTAAGATGTGGACAGGAATGGAACTTTTCTGTTTCATAACAGAACATGACATTTAGTTTAAGAATAGTGTGACACTGATTGGTCCTGAACCACACCGGCCACAGAATGTGGGTGACATGCAACAGCTGTGTGTGTGTGTGTGTGTGTGTGTGTGTGTGTGTGTGTGTGTGTGTGTGTGTGTGTGTGTGTGTGTGTGCGTGCGTGCGTGCGTGCGTGCGTGCGTGCGTGCGTGCGTGCGTGCGTGTGAGCCACAACGTGTGCTGAAGAATGTGTATAAAAGTGTTTCTATGTACGGCTGTGGTTTTGCTACATGTGTGGAGTTACTGAAAAATCCTGTCGTAATAATTCTTTGGTTATCCTCCTCAACACACACACCCGCCCCCCCCTCCCCCCCCCCCCCCCACACACACACACACACACACACACACACACACACACACAGACGCACAGACAAACACACATGCGTGCGCCATATCTCGTTGTTACTACAGCTGCTTTCATTCAAATTGTTTTGGAATATTCTCTATGATGTTCATGCTCTCTCTCTCTCTCTCTCTCTCTCTCGCTCTCTCTCGCACACACACATACATACACGCAAGCATCCACTTTTTCTATAAAATCCCATACCTCCTGCCATTAGAGCCATTAGACACCTGCCACAGGAGACGTGGTAAAGCTAAAGAGAACGTCTGTTGCATTTATTTATTATGCAAGTATTCAAAGGTACATGCTTTGAAAAAATAAAGCAAAAAAAAGTACAAATTACAATGTACATTTTATTTTTTTAAATCATTGCATTGCTGATGTAGTCAATAAAAAAAGGAAATCCAGAAAACTATCAATTATAGTGAAATGAGCTAATCTACAAGCTCACGCGTCTGCCGTGTTAAGTGGTCATTTGGGTGGGCCGTGGACACCTTCGAGATTTTCAAATGGGCCCTGATCCAGAAAAGGTCAAGGGAGCCACTGGTCTAAAGAAACAATGTTCTTCAATGCATCTCAACTGGGGGAGATTCATGTCATTTGTAATCTTATCTACCATCTCCTTTATATCATTGCTGTTGGGCAGAAACCTCTTATCTCCATATTATAACTTTTTGTGTTTTTTCGTAAATTAATGCCCTACTTGATCATACTACAGCGTC
Organism: Gymnoscopelus braueri; assembly: GCF_963280865.1. Lineage (NCBI taxonomy): Eukaryota > Metazoa > Chordata > Actinopteri > Myctophiformes > Myctophidae > Gymnoscopelus > Gymnoscopelus braueri. Next base: position 39,513,259 of record NC_137623.1, on the reverse strand, counting down.
ACACAAAAGCATCAAAAGTAGCAGATCTACAAGCTTGACGCGTTTCGAGCGACTTTCACTTTCCAATTTTTTTCAAATGTATTTTTTATTATGGTTTTATTGGGGTTTTCTATGTGAGGGATCCGTTGAGGGTGGGGTATATGTGGGTTTGTATGTCTGTATACTTTTCTGAAAATGATATAAATAAAGTTATTATATTCAAAAAAGAAAGAAATGCCACCACTAACCCATCAGGGAGAAATGACGAGAATCTGATGGATAATACTATAGGAGAAATGTCCCTTTTATGGAAGAGTTCCATCCCAGACAAAATAAACCCAAAACAAATGCTCTCTATGCTATATTAAGATGTGGACAGGAATGGAACTTTTCTGTTTCATAACAGAACATGACATTTAGTTTAAGAATAGTGTGACACTGATTGGTCCTGAACCACACCGGCCACAGAATGTGGGTGACATGCAACAGCTGTGTGTGTGTGTGTGTGTGTGTGTGTGTGTGTGTGTGTGTGTGTGTGTGTGTGTGTGTGTGTGTGTGTGTGTGTGCGTGCGTGCGTGCGTGCGTGCGTGCGTGCGTGCGTGCGTGCGTACACTCACGCTACAAGCCCAGGAATTGTGACAAATGTGTGTGTGCATGTGCGCGTGTATGTGTGCGGCTGAATTAATGTCATGGGAGAGTCACCTTTGTCAAATTTCTTATGGGTTTAGGGGAATTTAGCTCAAATCATGCTCTTATGACTGGTACAGCCTGGAATCTTTGCTTTGGTTCTTCTTTGTCAATTGTTTGCTGCAAGCTGGAGAAAATCAGGTTAAAAGATGAAAATATTTCTGCACAATTAGATCTGCGCAGACTTCTATCAGAGCTTGATGAAGGTCTAAACTCTAGCAGACCAAAGACTCAATGACCACCAATAAAATGAAGTATGCAAGGATCTTAACATTCTGTGTGTGATCTGTTTTATTTTGCAGCAGCTTAATGCTCAGCCTGGTGAGCGGTACGTAGGCTCTCTTCACTTTCTTCATTGAATAACAAACAAATAAATAGTGGGTAGCTGTTAGAGACTATAAAGCTAAGTCTAAAAGCCCTGCTTTGTGGCCCCTAACAGTGTTGCTTCTTACAGACAAATACTATGGTTTGAACTGGCCATTATAGGAATACTTCACCCAAAAAATCTATTACTCACCCAATGAAGCCTTGATCTCATGGAGAACGTTTTACTTTTTATCGCATTCGTGAGCCAATAATCCAAATGTAGGTATAAGTGGTAGGCAAAACTATATAAAAGAATAATATAAACTTCAAACAGTCCGGCCACACGTGCACAGTCCGGCCACACGTGCACAGTCCGGCCACACGTGCACGCGCGCTGCGCGCACGTGCATGTGTGCCCACCTGCAACTCCCAAAGCTAGCGTTTTGGCTACGCCACTGGTTAAGATTGGTCTCCTATTAACTTCAATTAGTCAAATATTGGATTATTGGCACAGGAATGCGACAAAAAAGTAGTTTATAAAGTATTTTTTTGTATAAAGTATTCCTTTAAAGAGGTCTGAATGCATTGACACTGCAACCCTTAAAGGCCTGTGCTCTCACTTTTAGACACAGGACATCTTGATACAAAGGGACAACACCATGAATTTGAACTTTTCCTTCTTTTTTGTGTGTTTTTGGTCTCCCCTACCTCTCTTCTATCCCAAAAAATACCCCAGTTTGAACACTCAGGCTTTCATAGCATATCTGGGGTTTTCTGTAAATTGGTCTCAAAACAGACCAAACTGATTTTCACCCGAACGGTACAATCCCTCCCGTTTTTTCAGTTCCAACTAAAACATTTTGTTTTACTTTTTCCACACAGAACCAGGAGATAACATGCATACAAACTAGCTCAATAGCGCCCCGTGCCAAACAGGACAATGTGGTATTGCAGGTGAAAGTGCTTTATAAGCCAGAGAGAAGCTAGTTGGAATGAGTATATCTGAGGCTTGATTTAGGCTCAAACCTTTTGAAAAACGTTTGAGGGACATAAACAATATGATATTAAATATATTTAAAAAAAAATATTTCATGATGTAGATCCTTTAAGAACACAAGGACTGCAAAGGGTTTTAAACATGTTTACTTATTGAAACTGGAAATGTTGTCTCTCAGTTGTGCTGGCCAATCATGTTGATCGGGAAGGTGCCAACTAAGTGCTGTAGAGGAGGAGGGGTGTTTGTTCCTGTTTATCTTGCATTTTGTCTCATTTTAATCTAGTGAGCATTTTGGCGCCTGAAATATTGTTTGAAAAACATTGACGTAATTGTAGATCAACTCGAGGGCCATGGTTTGCCTTTGATTGAGTTAATTGATACAAACTTACTAATTGTTGTGCTTGGTTTGTCTCACCTGCTTAAAATGGAGGCTGCAGGTGCAGCAAATGAATTTTGCTTGTGAGAACACTCTAGAGAGCTGCTAGGGCTTTTGTGGAAGGTTGTTGCCTGTTGCAGTTTCTTGGTTTGTTCTTTCTCTTAGTTTAGTACTCAAGTGTTTATCTCTTATTTCCTGTTTTTGGAACATTGTTTTGTCATTTTATTTTTTTAAAGTCAAGTTATTGTTTTTGTCTAGGTGCACTGTAAATATGCTGCACAGGACTGTTGGTGTTTTGGAGGTAAATACAAAACCCCAAAGTGCATTCTTGGACTCTCTGTTTATCTTTTTGGAGCCTGAGACATTGACCAATCTTCACAGACCTAAAACAAAGGAAATTGAGCAGAAAGTTTCATGTCACCAGCTCAGCAATCTGGGAACCCAGATCCAACTGAAAATGAAAAACAGCGACCTCTGCTGTTTGTTCTATGTCTGTTGGCTCTGGGCGGAAGAAAACGTAACACCAGTGCGCAAGGAAACCGGGGTTTAGGTCTGCCTTCAGCTTTCACTTCCGGTGGGTGCCACTATGTTTTCATTCCCACTAACAATATTTCTACACGGAACACTAACACCACTTCTCCCAGAGAACATGGATCGTTTTGGTTATAAGCCCACTTGTTTCTATGATGAAAGAGTAAGTTAAAATGTGAATATCTTTCCGTGGTTTTGTCTGCTCCGCGGACGCTATTGTTAAATTAGTTTGGGTTTGTTTCGAGGGGGAAAGATCGACGGACATGTGAATCCCGCCCACTACATTTGATTGGGTAAAGCGCGGCCTGCTTCCTGATCTGAAGACACGCCCACTTGTAGCCAATGTGCACACGTTATGACGAACCTCCCCGACAGATTCCAACGCAGTGCAGAATCTGTTCTTGAGAGATTACCAGCTCAGTGGCGTTGGTTAGAGTGTCCGTGTCCGAGACTGGGAGGCCAGGGTTCATTCCCCCGACTGGGTCATACCAAAGAGTCAGACCATAAAAATGGTATACCCAATGCCTCCCTGCTTGGCACTCGGCATCAAGAGTTGGATTGGGGGTAAGTCCCTGTGACATACAGTACTAGCATCATGTCCAAGGGATGTACTTGTACATCGAGCCACCTCACTCTACAGAAACGGGAGATGGGCTCAAGCTTGACCACTTAGCTCTCTTGCCACAAGAGATATAAGATGTTTAGAGAGTGCCAACATACCTGTACCGAGGAGCTCTCATAACACTCCACTGGAAGAACGACCTCAGTATACCTGTGGCTAAAATTCCCACGTGCCGAACAGACCACTGACTTATACCTGCCAACTGCCCTATGGGAAAATGGAGGCTTTCTCTGTTCCTCAGCCCAAGGGTGGAATCTTTCGGTCAATAGCATCCCACATTGTGAATCTGACATCAATCTGGTCACTTGGCGAAACGACAGGCACTTCACATCCTGCACGTTGACGCCTGGCTCAGACTGCCATAAATTCCAATTCATGTGGTGAAATGAGGCCATTTCAATAAATAAAATGATGTTTGTGTGTGTGTTTGTGTCTGACGTACAATGTGCTTTACTGTGTGTGTGTGTGTGTGTGTGTGTGTGTGTGTGTGTGTGTGTGTGTGTGTGTGTGTGTGTGTGTGTGTGTGTGTGTGTGTGCGTGTGTGCGTGTGCGCGCGCCTGGATGCACACGTGTGTCTGTGTACGTACGTGAGGGCAGTGTCTCCACCACACACATCAATCAGTTTATAGTTTATTGAGAGCAGTCCATAAACAGAAATGTTAACCAGACAGCTCTCCTCGCTGTGTGTCACTTCATGTGCCAAGAATAGCCAATCTTCAAGCTCATGATGCGTTGCGGATGTGATGCATTGTGACACCGCAGCCCAGGTGCCAGAGCAAATAAATAAGAAGGGGCATTTTCATGAGGAGGGCACACAAAATCACAATGGCAGGTGCACCAAAAACATGAACTGCCCACTCCAAGGTTCCCATGACTGAAAAGTGCTTTATAAATAAATATATTAATAATATAAAATCGAGACAATTCAATACGTTAATGAACAACAGTATTGTGGGCCCGTTGCCACACCACGGATACACAAACACATAGACGGGGCGAAGCACTCTCGAGAGGCTCGCCTTCTGATATCCTAATAAACGTCTTTATTGGCCCCTCAGCGATATTCGTCTTTACAGTTTGTTCCAACGGAAAAACGCATAACCATATAGCACAAAACAACATAGCACTCAACGACGTAACACCAAGACAATACATGAAGTCCCCAGTATACACAGAACCATCAAATCAGCGAGGCAGTTTGTTTAGTGCAGCAATGGCTGAAGGTACAAATCTCCTACTAAAACTTTTTGCCATGTCAAAGTTCTGTATCTTCGTCCAGATGGCATGAGTAGTGTAATTTGCTATTGTGAGTGCGAAACGTGTAATGGCTTTATTGTTCATATCAGAAAGTGTGGGTGTGGGAAGTCTGATAATCTTAGAGGCAATACTGAAAAGTTTGTTTTTGTGGACAATATAGTGAAAAAACATGGGGAACAATATAAAAACAGGTTGAATAATGCTTTTCTACAGAAAATCTATCATGAACACAAATTGTCACTTATTGAGCCAAGCAAGCTGCAATGCAAGCTTGTTCTGAAGGACACAGAAAGGTAAACGGGTTGCCAGTCGTTAATCGTTATACAATGGACAAACCAAGGACAGCCCACGTCTTCATGCATCGATTGGTGAATGTTTCAGCAAAGAATTGCACTCTTAGCCTATGTACCCGTACACAAGATGTAATAATAAAGAAACCTTGAAGCTTGAACCGCCGCCAATGGACAGCAACAGGTCATGCGCACTGTGACCCAACACCATGCTTTTTTTCTTGCTTTTTTTTAAACAATAGAGCAAAGCAGACCGTTTCAGAAAATAGTAGGCTAATTTGTTTTTTAAACTATATATTTCATATATTTTATTAATATCTATATTAATATTTTACAATTATATAACATAACAACAACAACAATATGGTTCTTTTGTTAAATGTCTATAAATAATCAAACAAAAACAGAGCAAATAGACATCACATAGAATACATACACATACATAATAACAATATGAAAAACAAAAGCAGAAAAATAAAGATACAAAAAAACATTACAGAAACATCAGAAAAAACAAACAAATACAAAACAAAACAGATATGGTCATGATTTTTCTTCCCACATTACAAAGTAGCAGAACCATCTATTAACACAGGTCCCAAAGGATTACCTTCCATAAACTGTCTGAACTGTCTCCAAATTTCTTGAAAGATGGCAGATTTCTTTTTAATGGCAAAGGTCAGCTTCTCAAGTGCAAGACAATTTGATAATTCTCTATACCATTGTCTGATGTCTGGCTTATCTGGGTTTTTCCAAAAGAGTGCAATTGTATGTTTAGCCTGGAGAAGAGAGTAGCCTATATAATCATACTCTTTTTTTTACTGTTAATTTTGAGATTACCAGGAAATATGTCCAGAATGCACAGCTGTGGGCAGATAGGAATATCTTCTGAGACTATCTGGGATAATATACCAAGTACCTCTTTCCAATACTTCATGATCTCTGGGCATTGCCATAAACAGTGAAATAATGTACCCTTCTCCACATTGCACTTTACACGTTGGTCTGGTGTATTAGGATCAAAATGATGAAGTAGAGAAGGAGTAATATACGTTCGCATCAGCCATTTGTACTGTAATAACTTGTATCTGGTATTGATTGAATAGTAGGCCTAGGCTAAGTTTGTAATAATAATACCGACACTACAGCAATAGATGCGAAGAGTTAAGCCAGATCATACTCCATGCAAGTAAGTAGGCCTGGCCAAACAGGCACAAACGCGCGTCCATAGTGAACATATTCAGTATTGCAGTGGTGGAGATAATAAACATAAAGAGTTACATTTGAAACTACAGCCTGTTAATTTGAAAAGTAGAGCAGAAGAGAAAATACAAAATAGACCCAAAAAAATATCTAAAAGTGAATTGAACAGCACAAAGTGGAGACCACTTCAAAACATGTTTTTGTTGACGCAAGTATTTGCGATTTGCAACCGTATTTAAGATAAGTGGGGTGAGGAGGGTTTTTTTCACCCACTTTCTCTTTCTCATTCATTTTTGTAAACAAAGGAGGAAGAAAGTAAAGGCATTAAAAAGCCCTTTCTCCCAATATTTTATCTTTCGGTTATTTCTGCCCACATGTGTCTCATTGGTCAGCCTCAGGGCACCACACCACAAAATGAGCCTCGGCTCAAAATTTTATTTTTGCTGCGGTCTGGAGTAGCCCCGTTTTAGACTAAATTACTGCTGGTGTACAGTGGATGGAGGGCAGCCCAGAGGGTTTGGCAAGGAGGCAAAGCTGCAATGACCGAACCGTCTTCAGTCAGAGCAACATGAGGAGAATAGAGCTCTCTGCCCACACACACACACACAAACACACCAAGATGACTTGTTAGTAGTTAGGACTAACAGTGACTACGGCGATCATCAGATCACTTTGTACTTAAGTACAATTGTGAGGAGTATTCTTTGAGACGCACATACGGGTATGTTGGGGCGTGGCCGAATCCGCCAATGATTTTTCTAAGTATTGTAAAGCAGGTAATTGCAACAACCACAGATCTTGTGAAAAATGAAGACGGGGCCGTCAAATATTCTAAACGTTCCGCGGTTCTGCCAATAATGTTATTCTTTGAGACACATCCGAGTTTTTGCCGGGCATCATGTGACATTGATTCCCTTCCCCTATTCGCTCATAGGACATGACGTATGTGTAGGCAGAAGAATTTCCCATTTTTAATACTTTTACTTCTACTCCACTACATCCCAGAGGCAATATTGTACTTTTACTCCACTACAATTATTTTAAAACGTTACTAGTTACTTTGCAGATTTAAATTATTACCTATTTAATACATAGGCCATTAAAAAATAGGCGGTCTACAAGCTCACATCGAGACGCGTTGTGAGCTATTTTAGAAATGTTTAGTTATTTTAACGTTGGTACTTTAAGTGTATTTTGATGCCAATAGTTTTTTACTTTTACTCAAGTAACATTTTGATCACAGGCCTTTTACTTGTAACAGAGTAATTTTTATATTGTGGTATTCCTACTTTTACTTAAGTCAAATATCTGAGTACTTATTCCACCACTGGCGATGTCTTACTTCTAAAAGTTGCTCCAAACACACTGCACAACCACAGACTACAGCTGATGATCAGCTGATGAAACTGTTCTGTGTGGATGGGGAATTTTTGACATTGCATTTATTTGCTTGCATTGGCGATGGTGGAGTGCAGACTCCAAGGACTGGGAGATCTTAAGCTGTACTCATCCCTGCTACCGTTTTCCTCTCAGAGGAGCTGTATGAATGAACGATTTTTTTCTTCTTCGTGTCTTGTCATAAGACCCATCCCTTACGAGATTATAAACAATATCACATTCACTTCCTGGAAACAGAAACTGCACAAGGAAAGAAAGAAAACATTTGAATGGAGAGGGGCACATAGAGATCTTTGTCTTTTGGATAATGGAGCACAAATATACTTTTCACTAGCATAACAGCTTTTTATCATAATAAATGTTCTCAGTTTTGGTTTATGCAATATGTCCTATGTGACCATTTGTTCTGATATAAACTATAAAGTGTGTCTTTAACTATAGCGATGTTTGCAATGCTGTTATTTTGAAAACTGTCAAGTAACCCAGTCCTTATAAGTGTATCCTCTACTGTATACTTGCCCATGCACCTTTTATCGATGTATCCCAATTAAAGATTTTCCGAACTATATTCTCTAGCATTCTGATTAGTCTATTCCATAATGCTGCTCCCATCCCACGTCTCCTGTTATTGCCAATACAGGTGCGAATTTTATGCACTCCAAGGAAATACTGTATAGCCCTATTCTGGACCATTTGCCCTTTCATATTTGTGTTTGAGCCAAAATATATATACCTGCCATATAGTCCATGACAGGGCAGACACAAGTCTGAAATAGTTTGGAGTAGACAGCATATCCCAGGTCACCCAGCGGTTTTTGCTATTAGCTGTATTAACTAAGAGGTTCACTCTATGGAGTGCGTTGGCGTACCAGAGGCCGCACTCGCGTTGACCTTGATCTGCCGACTTCGGGTATGTGTCGGTGGAGGTGTCGAAGGTCGAAGCAGCAGTGAACTTCAGTTCTCCTAAAAAATAGTGCCAAAAAAAACCCAAAAAAAAACAGGACCAGTTTTCTCAAGTGCTCAGTTCTCTGAAAAAGAGAAGGGAACCAATTCTGTCAATTGCACAGTTCTCCGGTTACCGTGCAGGCGTGCACACATGGACAGATTATGGACTGGGCCAATGGGGCCCGTGCCCAGGGGCCCTGAGGGTCCTGGGCCGTGAAAACAGAGCTGGGTATTATGGTCAATGAATTAAATACTAATTTCACCCTTAAATGTATACTAAAAGAACCATATGTTTTATGTTTAGCCCACTGTCTAGAAGTCTTTACTTTACTGCATTTTTTTATGCAGTTGAATGGGTGAATTGATTTGACAAAAAAGAAAGAAAGAAAAGTATAGCTTGTTTTAGGAGTGAATATTCACTAGAAGCAATTTCTGTTCACAGTATCTAACGTTGTGTATATTGTAAACAGTGAACAGAATTGAAGCTTGACTTGCAAATCAAACTTGCTGTTGCAATATTGGTGTGAATAATACTAACAATTAAATATCTTCCCCAAATTGTTCATCCCTAGTTCTCATATAGGCTAATGAACTGTTGCTTAGATCAAGTATTGGTTATCGTCTCTGTTGGTGGAAACCTCACATATCCAAAACTTTTCAGGATTCAAATGAAACAATAGCAAAAGTAACAGATCTACATGTGGATCTGCTACTTTTGCTACTTGCTACTTGTTTTTAAAATTTTACGAAAAAACACAAAAAGTTAAAATATGGAGATAGGAGGTTTCTGCCCGACATCAACATTATATTACCTGACTAATGTTTAGGAGGGTAATCAGTCATCTCTAACAGAAAAGATTACAATTCAAAAGTAATGTTCCCAATCCAATCCTGTGTACCAGACCAGACAGCGGGGGTTTGCTGTAGATTAACATGTTTTCCAACGGAGACAATTTTGCAAGTCGGGTCCACCCTCACTCCTGTTGCTCCTATTTATAATGCACTGTGTTTAAATATAGCCACACACACGGCAGAGAACTGGCAATTGTGGCCGTAAAAGTGGCTTTTTATAGATGTTTTTTTCAAACAGATGAGGGAGTCACTGGGGTCAGAATGTATTATTTAGTAAGCTGAATGGATCTACCAGAGACTTGAGTGTGGGTTGAAAGCTGTGCTGAAAAACAAGCCAGGCAACAGACATGACAGCAAGCCCTGTAGGGCCTGAGTCAAGTTGCATATCGCTGCTGTCAGGCAGAAACTACATATTATTTTTTGTGTTTTTTCGTGGATTAATGCCCTACGTGATCATACTAACTACAGCATCACACAAAAGTATCAAAAGTAGCAGATCTGCTGCTTTTGATACTTTTGAATTTGAACCCTGAAAAGTAACAGTTTTGGACATAATGGTGTCCACCCGACAGAGACGATCAGGCAGAAACCTCGTATCACCATTTAGACTTTTTATATATTGTTTTGTAAATGATTGCCCTATTCTAAGAGTGTCGCTCAAAGGTAGCGAAACTAGCGGCTCTACAAAACGTGTCACATTGCTTTATAGATGGAAATGTTTTGCTATTTTTTAAACATTTTGAAAGTGAAAGTGGTTAAGTGTCTCTGTGGGTTTTATTCATATTTAACCAATGAAAAGCACCATATTAACGAGAGCTTGTGGCTAAATAATAACTACATCGGGTCCATTAAACACAGGTTATTATTTCTTTCCATTTCGCTGTCTGCCCAAGCGATGATATTAGCTGTTAACCCTCTGGGCAGTCTGGAGTCTCTCTAACCCCCCCCCCTCAATATTGTCCCTTTGCACTTCTATCTTCCTTCTCTCTGTTTTCACTCCCTACCCTGCCCTCTCTCTCTCTCTCTCTCTCTCTCTCTCTCGCTCTGCTCTCCCTCTCCCTCTCTCTCGCTCTGCAGTCAGTGTGTCCATTAGTGGTAAATACAGTGATTATGTCCCAGCATTACAGGGTAGATGGAGGTTTTGGGTTGAGCCTATACAGCCCACTCAGTCTAAGTATAGAAAGCAGCTTTTCTGGGGTCTGCCTCTGATCAAGGTTCAACGTTTCAAGGTTTCTTTATTGTTAGATGATCACAGGAGAGCACAGTGTTTCATTTCATTTCATTCATTCATTCATTCATTCATTCATTTTGAAGGGAGGAAGGAAGGAAGGAAGGAAGGAAGGAAGGAAGGAAGGAAGGAAGGAAGGAAGGAAGGAAGGAAGGAAGGAAGGAAGGAAGGAAGGAAGGAAGGAAGGATGTTTATCCAAGTGGTTCTCAAACTTCACCTATCAAGGACCCCCAAATATATGTATTTGGCCGTAGACCCCCATCTGAAAATAGTTTGTGCCAGGGACACCCATACAAGTTTTTTTGTTGTTAAAATGCTGTTAAAAATATTCCCTTTTTTTTCAAAATGTTTCAAGATTTTTTGTTAAAATTGCAGATCTATAAGCTCACAAAGTGTTGCAATGCGGCGTGTTGTGAGCAGGTAGATCAGCTATTTTCAAATAGTCAAATGTACCCTATAGGGTTAAAGTGGTTAAACTGACTTTGATGCTATATGAACTTCTAATTTTGCTGGGGACCCCTGGAACCCCCTCAAGGACCCCTGGGCGTCCCCGGACCCCACTTTGAGAACCACTGGTGTAGGCTACATGTGCCGCACACATTGGAGGTATACACAGGCCCTGCAGCTGCACGCACATGCAAAGAAGGTATTCATATATAAGCTTCCACGTGTTCAATCAAGCACATAGTCACACACACACGTGCACGCCACACGCACACGCACACACGCACACGCACACACGCACACACACACACACACACACACACACACACACACACACACACACACACACTATATACACACTAAATAATATGCACTGTATTACGGTTTTATTGAAACTTTGTTTATTTCATACAGTTTCTCGTATCTTCTTAATATGACTTAACTTTAACTTAGTTTCTTATTTTATAATTGTATCGTGATTCATGTGTGTCATGCTTCAGTCGCTGCTTTTGTGGATGCTGATTTATTATAGTTGTTATAATGCTGGACCAGTGCCTGTTGTTTTTAAGAGTGCTACATGTACAGTATAATGACACTGTCGGGCAGAAAGTCCATATTCATAACTTTCTATTTTAAGTCGTTTGACAGTGTCATGCAAAAGTACAAAATATTGCTGATATACAAGCTCACACTGTATCACATTGTGAGCCTGTAGATCTGCTATTTTCTCTATTTCGGAAAAAATATTGCAAAGTCCTTGAACATTTCCTGGCAGGGAAGTCTATTGGTGAATAAAGGCCCCTCCTTTAACTTTTGTCTTCTTCTCAGACCAGGTGAGTGTTGCATAATTGAAATTGGCTACACCAACTCCAAACAGCCCAAAAGACATGATGCCAGCACTATTTGACCCCACTGATTCCAAAAACAGAAGTTAAAGGATTGTTTGTATTGACTGGGTAGACTGAAAAATGGTTGTTCATTTTCCTTAATTTTTTCATACTCAAATACGTAGTAAACTTTTTAACTGAAAATACAACCTCCTGAGTTTTCTTTAAATGTCAGTCAGTGCAATATTCCTCCATATGCCACACCTTCTTCAAACAAAATCTTCTACTAATCTGATTAGCTGTTAAGCTGGGGGCGGCAGTAGCTCAGGGGTAGAGTGGCCGGGTAGAGTGAACTGGAAACCGCAAGGTTCCCAGTTCGATCCCAGGCTGGTGGACTCCCCCAGAGTTAGTGTGGAAGTGTCCTTGAGCAAGACGCTGAACCCCTAATTGCTCCCGATGAGCAGGTTGGTGCCTTCCATGGTTTCCTCTGCCATCGGTGTATGAATGTGTGTGTGAATGTAATGCACAATCTATGTAAAGCGCTTTGGATAAAAGCGCTATATAAATGCACCATTTACTCTTTCTTATCTACTGTACAGTAAGGATGTGCATATCGTCAGTGTCCAGCCGGGACCAGCTAACTTTTTTTCATAAATCAACGCTATTGAACCCCCTCTACATCTGTGTAATTTTTTTTTTAATAATAACATATGAAAAGTATTAAAAAGCGCCTCTGACGAAAACTCCTAACTCCATTGGACCCTCAAACTGTCCGTCAAAAACAAACAACTCCCCCCTCCTCTCAGGCTCTCGAGAAGCTCTGCTCTGTATGAGGCAGACAGGGAGAAGATTTTTCAATGCTTTTGGGAGAACATAAACTGGGAAGAGAAGAGAATGTATGTGCAAGGTTTGATAGATGTCACCCCAGTAAAGAGGAGAAGGGTGTCTTCACAAAGGTCATCTGCTCGTGTTTTCTTTTTAAATGTTAATGGACAGAGAATGAGTGTGTGCAGGAGTTTGTTTCAAACATCTCCAAGAGCTCAAGGAGATCATGCCAAAATACTTTCACAGCTTTTATGACAATCTAAAGCACTAAGAAACACCCACCACACACACGCAACACACAACACACAACAGTGATAATAAAATGTTGATAGGTATATGATAGGTAAATTCAACTGTGGTTGTTATTGTTAGTGCAGTAGGCTACAGATTTGATAGGCTAAAGATTCTATTTTTCATGAATGTATTTTGTATTTATATGCCATTTTTTTATTGTTGGTGTGCCATGATCGCTTTTGTTAAATACATGATTGAGTATTGAGGCAGAATTGTTTGTTGCACTCAACTGTAGAAGAACAACAGTGGTAACAGTTAGATCCATGGTTGTTTACAATGCATGTTAAAATAAAAGTTGTTTAAGTACAGAATTCAGCTTGATCTATAGTATATGAGGATGGCGCTCACCATAAATAGCTGATCTCCAAGCTCACAATGCGTTGTGATGTGTTGTGAGCTTTGAGATCCATTGCCAGCTGTTCTTATCAATGATGGACAAAACCTCCTAACTCCACTTGCACTGGATTTGGGTAAAGTGGTGATAATATAATGACATATGCAAGTATCTGATAATATATAAAGTCACAATACCAAGTTTGATGAGGCAGTATTGCTTTGTTTTAAAAATATAAGGTTTTCTTCATTTTCTGAAAAAATTATATTTTGTTTTTCATTTCCTGAACAATTACCATTTTGGATTTAGCTGGTTCCGGCCGAACAGCAGAGATATTCTACAAAACTGCATGTTCTGGCGGCAGCCTCTTACTGTGTGTGTGTGTGTGTGTGTGTGTGTGTGTGTGTGTGTGTGTGTGTGTGCGTGGATGTGTGTGCGTGCGTGCGTATGGAGTGTGTCACGGCATGCTGGTTTCAAGAACATTTGGTTAACATATGGCCCAAGGGTGTAGACGCACACACATGCACACACGCACACACAACCAGACATCCGTACAAACACAAATAACTTTCTCACACACATATACACGTGTATACGGTTCCATGCGCCCCGAAATCTTTGCAATCTCAGCTCCAGAGGGCCACAGGTGGCTCATGTTATTGTCCTATAGCATGTAGTCAATAATAGGCCTCAGTGTGAGCCTACAGACCCCAGGCCTTCAGTCTCCTGTCAGCCCTAATGCCTCCCAACTAAACAAACAATCCAATCACAAAGGAGGAATGTACCGGACAACAAAAGCAAGCCATATGCTCCCGACTCGACATCCATCAAGGATGACACCACGACACACACACACACACACACACACACACACACACACACACACACACACACACACACACACACACACACACACACACACACACACTCCTGAGAGTTCATTTAACTATGACAGTGTACGAATGGATGGACCTATAGGGTCTTCGCCCTCATGTCTCAATCTTTTATGAACAGAGCAAAAACCCAAAGTTAATTTGTAACTTAAAGATGCATGGTTAATGTAAAGATATAAATGAACAGTCTCGATGTTGTCTTGTACACAAGGCGGTCTCCCACTCTCTCAACAACAGCCACAAATATGTGTGTGCGTGTCAATGTGGGAGTGGATGTATGTATGTGAATCCAACCAAGGAGCTGGTATGGACACATACGTGTGAGGCTAGTATGAACTTGATGGAGTATGTTTTGAGAAACATAGGATTTCCATTCACACCTATACTGTAACACAGGTTTGTGTGTGTGTGTGTGTGTGTGTGTGTGTGTGTGTGTGTGTGTGTGTGTGTGTGTGTGTGTGTGTGTGTGTGTGTGTGTGTGTGTGTGTGTGTGTGTGTGTGTGTGAATTGTGTGTGTGTGTGTGTGTGTGTGTGTGTGTGTGTGTGTGTGTGTGTGTGTGTGTGTGAGAGAGAGCGTGTGCACCCTCAGGCTGCATTGCGCAGGACCTTTCACTACCTGTCAGCGAGTCAAAAGAAAACACGCGACACACACACACACACACACACACACACACACACAGACACACACACACTAGTCTAAGTTTAAGGGCCGGAGCACAAAGTCGGGCAGACATTTTGGATGATTCCATCAGCCTCCAGACACCGGTTGTATGCACAGGTTTTACCCGGCTATGAGCACTCATTTTGCCAAGTGCCATGACCCACCTGGATGTCATGTTGGACCACAAAGTACACAGATATCAAACAAGACAGTGTGAATCAAGTTATGTTACTGTATTGCCTATTTCTCCCTCTGTGTGGGAGATTGACAGGTGGATATCATGATGTTTACTGATTCAAATTGGAATACCTGCTGATGTAATGACACGTGACATTTTTGTTTGACAGGTAGTACTCAAGATGGGACTTCTGATATAAAAATAGATTTTTCTTTTCTTTTCTTTCTTTTTTATATTAAATGATACCCTCATTTTGTGGATGATTGTGGATATAGGGTGAAAATCATATTTTTCATTTCAGCTGAACTTTAAGAACTGGATCTGTGCAATATAATGCACATACAGTGCAACATCAATATACAATATTTCATGTGTGTGAAAGTAAACATACGTACATCCCATCGTTTCGTGCTGGACTGAGGTTCAGAAAGTAGAAGGAAAATCTACACCAAACGCCATTATGCTACAACACACTGTTGTAGGCTAAAGAAATCACTTTTGCATCCCAGTGGATCAATCCTAGATCTGAGTAGATTGACGAGACTTGATGAGTCTGATGTAACACTTCATTCCTTATGACATGTGACAGTGGCGTAGATAGATACAGTATAAGTGCAGGCAGGGCAGTTGCACTGGGTTCGTGGGGGGTTGGGGGTTAGCGGCGTGTTTGGCAGAGAATGGGCCCTTTGCGATTGCCACCTAGAAAGTATGCCTGAGTTCAAAGAAGTTAACAACTCACATTAAACTACAAATGCTGCCATCTGCTATATCCTCAAACTTATCGCAGTCATGGTTTTGATTTGTTTTGGTAAACTAGTCTGATAACAATTATGTGCTTATTCTACATTAGCTCATGAAACGACGTGTTGTGACCTTGCAGATCGACTTTTTGTTGCTATTTAAAAACTGTTTTGTCTATAATGACGTGCCCAAAACTGGGACGGCAGGCTAATGAACAGTACATACTGTACAGCAACAGTACAGGGTTAGGATGTGACCAGTGTCCCGTCTCTATACCATCTGTTTCTTGTCATTCCTCACTGTATTATTCCATGAAGCAGAAAATAATTAATCTTCAAAAAGAAAAATTATATAAACAACAGACCTAAAAGACATCTGCGTAGTGGCCGATGCGTGTGCAACTATATGTCAGACCGAAGCAACATCTGGTTGTCGCAAGTGGCGACGGGCCTAATGGACATGTGTACCCCGGTGGTCCGACACGTCCAGTCTGACAATGGAGCCAATGTTGAGATTGGATGTCTGTTGGTCAGCCAGACTGCTGGCCTGAGGGGACATATTGTACTGAATGACTGGGTGAAGACAAGGCATACTCTCTTTATTAGCCATTGCTAGCGTGTGGTTTGTTCTATTGGAGTGGTGGTCGAGTGTGTGTGTGTGTGTGTGTGTGTGTGTGTGTGTGTTTGCGTGTGTGTCCAACAAAGAACACTTCTAACCAAGCTGCTAACTCTGTTGCATATCAACATAGTGTTTATACTTGGACATACTTGCCCTGAGATTGGGAGGTCAGGGTTCAATCCCCAGTCGAGTCATGCCAAAGGCAATAAAAATGGTACCCAATGCCTCCCTGCTTGGCACTCAGCATCAAGGGTCGGATTGGGGGCAAGTCCCTGTGACTAGCATCATGTCCAGGGAGATTTACTTGTACACAAAGCTGCCTCACACTAAGGAAACAGGCGATAGGCTCCTGACCCATGTGCCACGTGGCTTGGGAACAGTTGGCTCCCAAGGCTTAGTAGTTAGGGGAATTTGCACGAAAAGTAGGCCTTGGGATTTTGTGACAACCTCACATTATTATTGCAATATACAATAAGTTATCAGTACTTTTGAGGCAAATTCTATAACCTAAAAATATATATTCCAACCATTTTAAAACTTTCCCTATTTTGAGCATGCCTTTATCGATCTGAAATGATATTTTTCAAATGTATTTACAGTATTCTTTTCAAAAATAGCTAAAATATAAAGATCTACAAACTCGCAATGCATTGTAACTTGTTGTGAGCTTACAGATCTCTTATTTTCAGCACACTGTCGTATGACGGCGCATAAATTGGGCTTATCACACAGTAACTCCACAAGAAGGCACCACCTGGGGACAGACTTCAGCACCACGGACAGTGCCTGTCATTGGCTAAAGACTCGTTTATCAGTGTCGCCCGCGCCCGAGAATTTTAAACACACACAAAAACGCAACGCAAAACTCTGTTCTTTGTTGTTCGACAAAGTGCAATTCAGACTTAAAGTTAAAGGTTCAAAAGCTGTCAACTTGTCTGCAAGTGTGTATGCACCTGTGCTGGGTGTATGGGCGTGTGTGCATGTGTGCGTGTGTGTGTGTGTGTGTGTGTGTGTGTGTGTGTGTGTGTGCGTTATGATTAAACCTCTTGTACATACAGCACGGATGGATATGCTATGTGTAAATATGTAAGTACATACCGCTAACCCTAACCCTAACCCTAACCCTTATTCTTTCTTTTTTTCCCCTTGCTCCCCCTGTCCCCCGCTCTTCTTTTCTCTTTCTGGAAACAACAACTTGCACAAAGATGAATTTCATCCACTGTTTTACACCTACAGTATAAACCTGTGTGATATGTGACAATAAAGATGATTCTGATTATTCTGATTCTGATTCTAACCATGTCAGATAGTGTACTTACAGTAATGAACTGTTGTTACTTCAGAGCTAATAAGTCTATTGGCTGAGCAGAGCAGCCATTGTGTGCCTCATTAGCCTCATTATAAATATTCATGGCTACCGGCACAAAAGACAGGCTAAGTCTATTGTACTTCATCTTGGTTGTAGATGAATCTGTCATTTCCCCTTCTTCTCAATTGCCCCACAATCTCCATGTAGTGGGGTTGTGAGTGGTTGTCCATGATAACATCCATCTTCCTTGCTACACGCGCCTTCGCCACCTCCAACCCCGACAGAGCCCAGCCTTCCTGACCAGCCTGTTCAGGTTGCTAGTGTGCCCACTGCCCACATCGAGCAGCCAATGGCCTCGCGTGTCGACTCTCGACACACGTCACATTGTGGTATGGAAATTTCTGTGTTTTTGTGCCTTATTTTGAAGTGTGTTTCTTGTATCTTAATTTGAAGTAATGGTCTTGTTTTTCCTGTCTTCCATTGTAGTTGTTACCCGTCTTGTCTCTCTACCTTGTGATTATTGCTCATTTGTGTCACTTGTATCCTGTTTGCACCAGCCAATCGTTGTGTTGATTGTCCTTGAGTTCCTGTCTCTTGTTCTGTTTCCTTGACTGTTTGTTGGATCGTTTGTCTTTGTAACCTGTTTTGCAGTTAGTTCTTTTTTCCGGTTTTGCCAAGTTCAAGATCAATAAACTATGCCTTCAACGTCAAGATTTTGTATTCCTTGCATTTAATTTGGGTCCAA
Organism: Gymnoscopelus braueri; assembly: GCF_963280865.1. NCBI lineage: Eukaryota > Metazoa > Chordata > Actinopteri > Myctophiformes > Myctophidae > Gymnoscopelus > Gymnoscopelus braueri. The sequence continues at coordinate 39,494,719 of NC_137623.1, read as the reverse complement.
CAAGACAAACAGCATGACAGCTCCATCATTGACAGGAAAGAGATAAATAAGGTAGTTCAGCATCAGAAAGGACAGGTCAGCCAATGCAATTTCTCACCCCCACCCTTTAGGAAAAATGTTACAAAGTATTAAGGCCCTGACACACTGAAAGCGCCAGGCCCTCGCATCATCAAACACACCCATTGTTTACAACGGCCGTAGCCACACTGGAGGCGTCAGAGCTTGATTCTGTTTTGGAGCGTCACAGACCATCCAAAATTTGTTGGAGCACCGCAGAAAGGTAACCTTTTTTCATTTCAAACTAGTATTGCAGTGTACTGTATGTATTCATTTCCATTTGTTTGAACATACTACAAACGTCTTTTAAATTAAATAGACAATGTGAACAGGCAGACTCACGCAATGGACATTGTTGTCGCTGATGAGTGTGTCAGGACTCAGGGCCTGTACATCCAAAACTAGTCTAGCTTGTAGATTGGCTATTTTCATCATTTTGCAATAGGCAATTGGCAGCCAGAGGCTATGGCTATTTGTGGGCTCGGCATGGAAAAGTTTGGGGAAATAACAGATCTACAAGCTCACAACGCGTCACATCCCAACGCGTTGTGGCTCGTGGATCTGTTATTTTTGCCATGTGACACTTTCGTGCGACAAAGAATGGAACAGCGCTTAAGTGGTTATTAAAATGACTCTATTGCCTCCGTGGCCGAGCCCTCTGAATTCCATGCGGCTTTTGTTACCTTATGATCCATGCACAGTGTGTAAAAGCTGGGAGAGTGGACCCACTGCGATCCCATTCTATTCATCCCTGTCAGCAACATGATGGAGCCACAGGGGTCACGGGGGGAGGGGCACAGTGCTGACTCTGTCCCCTCACATCCTCCCGGCTTGTACACTTTGACCCTTTGTCAAAGGGGACGTCTCTGTGGGCACAGATCTCCCCGCTGTTCCACAGTCAGGCGGCACAAAAGGGACGTCTGTCCCCGCTGACACAGGCATTAGGAGGGACAATGAGGAGACAGGCTGGGAGGCCCCGGTGGAACAGGGCCCTCCAGGAGAGAACACTTCCTGTTACAAGCTGGCGGACTGGCAGGTCTGTCAGCTCATCTTTATACCAGGCCTTTGGCTGTGCTGCAGAGCATCAGCACCAGGGAGTGGTGGGGGTTATCGTTCGTTTCAGTGACTCATTTCGTTTCTGTTCACTAAAAAGATTAGTTCCAATGATTCGTACTCTGTTCAGCGCTTCCGCTTCCCGGTTCCGTCCTCCTCACTTAGTTTAGTCCAATGACGACAGAGGAAAGTCTCACTTCAGCCAGTCAAAATGTTGCATTTTGTAACTGACTGACTGAACCTCACGTCTCCAGTCCCCCCCCCCCCCTCGAGGAACGATTACTTTTGAGGAAGTGACCGAGTTTGTTCCCGTTCACTACTTTGGCTGTAGGGAGCATCAGTACCAGGCCTTTGACTGTACCGAGCCTCAGATTGAATATTTGTGAGGCTGCTTCTAAAACCACACACACACACACAACTCTCACTTGAAATTCACTGTGAAATTTCACTAAATGTTAGATGTTGCGTTTTCTTTTTATTCATTTTATTTGTGTGTATATCATTGTGTATGTGTAAACGTGGTTGTCCATATATTTGCTGCAAGCACTAGAATACCTCTCCCATTTCCTTTTTGTTTTGAGTCGGTTTATGTTCATGTGGTTATACAAGTAAAAGTGATTCCTTATTGAAAGCCAATTCCATCGACCACGACGTGTCAGACTGCGTGCTCGTGCAGGCACTCGCTCGCCTATAGTATGCTCGCTCAGGTGCGACTTACGTGCCAAAAGGTTGTGCTGTCAGTCTGTCACCGCACCTGTCTTGTTGTCACGTGATTTAAGGACACTGCGGTAACAAAAACGTTCCACTAACCCAACCAGGGGTGCCGATCCGGCGAGTGCTTCCTCGCTCGAGCCCCTGGGAGAAATGACGAGCACCCGCCTCAAGCGTCGTTGTGCGGATTTACCCAGAGGAAGGGACGTGCGTAAAAGGACGTGGGTAAAGACTAAAATAGACAAAAAGACACACAAAAAAAACTATAAGTGTTCTGCTAGTGCATGCACGTTATCTTTTGTGAGATCATCAATAAATGTCTTCTTGCGTAATGTCGGTGCAATGCCATTAATTAATGACTTTGTTGATATGGTAATAAAATGTTGAAACATGCTGAAAAGTCATGAGTGAGTCGTGTGTCATAAAACATTATGACATTCATCGTAAAATCGTGCCACTGTACTATTGGCAAACTGTTTATAAAGTACTCAATGACAGCGGTGCGTGCTCGATTCGGGTTGGGCCCCCGGGAGCGCGCACATAATTCGGCGCCTATGAACCCAACCCTCCTGGGAACATAGATCACATTCTCACCTGCAAGTCTAACCAAAAATAGTTCATAGTGCATGGAAAAGATTTGATTGGTATGGTCCTATGTTGTATAAGAATTATTTGCATACCTTGCATGGACCTACCTTGTTGGACCACAGAGCCAATTTAAGCTTTTGCTGACAACTCTTGAGCTTTTATGACTCATTAGAACAGTGATTCTTTAAGTGAGGTCCGCAGACCCCCAGGGGTCCTTGAGGAGATTCCAGGGGGTCCCCAGCTAAAATGTGTAAATATAGCATTAAAATATATATACCACTTTAACCTTATCCTACTGTGGAAGCCAGACCACAGAGATAACATTTCATATTCACTACCCTGACCTACTTGTTAACTAGTTGTACGAACGCTTGTTTTCTATTGTTGTATTGTTTATTGGATCTTGTTTAGTCGATACACTTATTTGTTTTAGCTCATGCTCATTTGATTTAGCTATTTTGTCTCATCTGTTTAACGAAATAGGTAGCTGATATATTGCACTTTTACCTTAGCGCTAGGTATACTCTTGGTTGCTTGTTTTTGCAGAAAATGCACTAAAGACTTCTGGTGATTAGTAGTTTTCGTTCCCTACCTATGTTGAATACACTTATTGTAAGTCGCTTTGGATAAAAGCGTCTGCTAAATGACTGTAATGTAATGTAATATTGATATTTCATAATTCATAATGTCTATTGAGTAAAATGGTATAAAACCTAAATATTTGAAGAAGATAAATAATTGCTGAATTCATATGTTTGTTTCATTGTATATGTATGTACAAGTATTGACATTAGAGGACTTTTGCTTTAAGAGAACATATACCTTTGTGAATTAGTGTTGATTAAGAACAGGTGTACATTGTGTCACCGTGACATCTTGATAACTCAGTTGCTGTCCTCAATGGAACAGAGAGGCAGTCAGTCAGGTGAGACAGTTTGGAAGTGCCAGTGGACAATTTAAACCTCTACACCTACATAAGCTATTTTTTTTTAATCTTGAAAAAAATGTTTGACATCTGACTAATTAGGCCTATTGAGACATATAACAAAACAAATCTTGCATGGGGGTCCCTGGCACAAAACAAAATATTTTCAGATGGGCTTCCGCGGCCAAACACATGTTAAAGGAGGAGTTCACCCATAAAATTACTTATTTTCTATCAATTACACACCCCATGAAGCCTTGATTTCATGGATTTATTTTTGTTTTTGTGGCATTCCTAAGACAATGATTTGATGACCGTGTGTATTTCCGGTAGGAGACACAAATAATCTACTTTGTGTCTCCTACCGGATACATTAGCCGGTAGGAGACTGGAATCAAATTATTAGCTTAGGAATGCAACAAAAACAAAAAAGAATCCATGGATTCAAGGCTTCATAGGGTGTGCAATTGATAGAAAATAAGTACTTTTTTGGGTGAACTCCTCCTTTAATGTGGGGGTATTTTCCTTGGCATTAAAAACTTTGAGAACCACTGCATTAACCCCACCACCCCGCCCCTCTGGTGACCACTGACAACAGCGCGCATGCCTAGTCTGGTCGCTTGTCGGGTGTTACACCTATATTGGTGACCCATCGAATTCTGTGACTCCCGAGGTCGCTGTGGTTCAACAAAAATAAAACAAGACCTCATTATTTAGCAATAGTACACAGGTTATTATATCGTCATTGTGTTTAAATAAATAAATCTAAGTAGGGAGGCCTATAGTATGTTGTAGTGTATAGCTCATTATTTTTATTTATGCACAACGCACTCTCTCTTATTCCAGTCCCAGAAACTTTTAGAAACAACAATCTTCTGAAACACCAGCACACATCTGTTAAGGCTTTTTAGCACATTAATTCTGCATTCTGCAGAACTGATATTCTGGCCGACATCATAATATATAACATAAATAATAAAATATCCTAAAATAAAATAAAAATACTTGGCTGAAGTGGGAAGGCCTAATGTATGTTTGTTTTGTAATAATAATTCAAATCTAGAAAGGAACTAGTCACTAAAGTTTTCTAATAATTGCAGTGGAATAAAAGCACAATATTTGACTCTGAGATGTAGTGGAGTTAGAAGTAAAAGTCTACCAAATTAGAAATTCTCCAGTCAAATAAAAGTACATAAAAACTACACTACAAGTAAATGTACTTAGTTACTTTCCACCACTTGTTGAAGACCCAGGTCACAGATTTCGTTGCAACACGGGGCTCGTCCGGGGCCTGCAGTTATATCCTCCTCCTCCCTTTATATGAACTGTAGCGGCGCACCAACCCAGCAGCCCTGAAGACAGGCAGAGCGAGAGACACAGAGAACCTACAGAGAGAGAGAGAGAGAGAGAGAGAGAGGGAGAGGGAGAGGGAGAGAGAGAGCGCTTGAGAGAGAGAGAGAGAGAGAGAGAGAGAGAGAGAGAGAGAGCGGTACCCCAGGAGGATCCCATATGGAGCTTGATGCCAGTAGATCTCCTCCAGACAGTATCTCATGTGTCTTTCTAGTTCACGATGCACTTTAATAGGACTTCACTAAGATGTGTGTGTGTCTGCAGATAGTCGGGTGGTCACTCCTGGTCGCCTCCTTCAACTTCTTCCATCCGATCCGAGCTCAGGGTAAGTCCAATCCCCGTTTATTATAATGCGCTTTATGTTTTCTCCGTTATGATCTCACTCCATAATAATAACTGTAATAATAATTGATATGCCCGTTGTGTTTTATTATTGTTGCGTCCTTCATAAGAGCATTGTTTGTGTATGTATGGAAACGGATCCGGCACAATGTTAGGTTATTCCCCGAAAGCAGCAGAAAAAGTAAAGTTTCACACAAGTTTGGGAGCAAGCAGAAGAATATAAAACTTGTTGATTCAGTGACAGTTCTTCTTTGATCACTAGGCTAAGCTGTAGTTTTATGTTTTATTATGGCTGTAAATGCTAAATGTTAATGTATGTGGTCTACAGTACTTTGAGAGTACTTTGATGGGAGATGTCGTCGCAGAGAACAGAGAGGAAGTTAGCGGGACTGTAACGGAATAGCGGATCGCTCTGACTCGTTTGTACTCCGTACAGCGGTGTCGCAGCTTGCCGATAGTGGTTGGAAGAAGTAGGCTACTCAATCACTCACCTTTTTTACTTGAGTAAAAGTAGCAATACCTCGATGTAGAATTACTCTGTTACAAGTAAAAGTCTGGTATTCAGAATTTACTTAAGTAAAAGTACAAAAG